>NC_087551.1:110540978-110844103 GCF_036250125.1 Pseudopipra pipra
ATTTTTGCTGATTCGGATCATGCTGCTCAAATCTTGTGACTTGCAGCCTTCTCCAACAGAGGATCTCCCAGTCTTCACCACAACCACCACCACCACCACCAGATTCACCACAATGATGCTCAGAGCAGGCACAACAAAGGCCAAAAGGGCTTTTGTCTCATACCAGTTGAGCCAGCAGGCTCCACTCCTTAAATATCCATTCTTTGGTTCAGTGATGGCAACAGTGAGGACAGATATGACCAAGGGACATCCATATCCAATAGAGAATGCTGCAGCCAGGAACACAGATCTCGTTACCTTAAAAAAAATTAATAATAATCCATAGAGAATCAAGAGGCCCAGTGTAAACATCCAAAAAAACAAGGCAAGGTAGAAAAAGTGAAGGAAAAAAGTGGCTGCTACACACAACTGGTAGTTCAGGGCTGTATTGTGCACAATAGCTGCCAGGATGAACAAAACATCAGCAACGAGCAGCGATGCAGCGATGTTGACCAAACAGAAGTGGCGCATGTAGGTTATTTCAGTTTTTGTGACGTGGTGCCAGACAACAGCCTCAATGACAAGGCAGAGAACCAGGCTGAGAATGGAAAGGCCTAAGCCCACCCTAGTGATGTAATCCAGCGCCACGCTCCGCGGCGTCGCGGGGGACATCAGAATGGAGAAGGACTTGTAGGTCCGGCGCTGGTGGGAGCAGACACAAACCACGCTGTTGACGGTGTCCGACTGCGTCCTGCACGCCCGGCTGTCCCAGCGCCGCTCAGCAGAGTGCCACCCCACACACTGGGCCTCCACCTGCTCCAGCTTATTCACCTTCTCAAAGGTGAGCGAAACCCGCTGGAGCTCCTCCGGCAGAGCCACCGACAACACCATCCCGTTCACAAACCCGGGCTCTGACCGGGCGCTCTCCATGACGGCCCCGAGCGTTGGGAACGCGATGCTGATGGCCTTGGAAGCCCTAGGCAACTTCAGAAGCTCTTCTTCTGGGATCACCACATGCCCAGTGATGTTGCCTGTGTTGTTGAACTCCATAGAAAAATCAAAGCTCGTTCCTGAAGTGTTTCTGTGTATGCTGTAGCCTTTCGTAGCGATGAAGGGCTCCTGCACACTTTCTGACCCGTTCCTTAGAAGGAGTTTCCCAGCAAATAAATTCACTGAGTCCAGTAATTCTGAACCAGCATTTCTGTCCCTTACAAAAGCCCAGTTGGAAATGATGGAGCTGTTCAGAATATGGTTTGCTATCCTGCTGTAGCTCTGAAACAAACATGAAAACTATAATTTATTTTTTTTATATTAGAAAGAAACCAAATATTATTCCACTGGCAGAGCTTCCCAAAAGGCTCATTTAATTCATGAGTGATTTTTACAAAGGAAATATTCCTTCTGACACTGAACATGCTCCCCATGATCCATCCCAGTCAAATCTAAACATCTCATTACTAGAATTGTCCTATCCTCTTCATATCATAGATCGAAAGGTGATTGGAGAAGTAAACATAAAGCAAAAAATCAGGACACTCCAGTTCTATTCCAGACGCTGACCCACTGTGCAGATCTGATTTACGTCACCCTTCCTGTATTTCTTCCCCAACCTCTCTGATTTCTGAGTTCATCAGGAAAAGATACCAGTTTCTGTTGTGCAACACATGACAACACAGCTGCAGGTCAGCATCTCCAAAGCTGCCTTCCCTATAGTGTCATACTTCAAAAATTAATTCTTCCTTGTACTGCTATTCCACAGCTACAACAGCAGGTCCTGAAAACTTTTGCTTTTAAAGAAATTTAATTCCACAGTATATTTTCATCACACGTGAATAAGTCAGTTTCTCTGACAACAAAACAATGGCCCACTCTGAAAATTCTTTCCAGCCACCACTTCATTGGACATTTTTGGCCATAAGGACAAAATACTGTATAGATGCTCTGGAAACCTCAGCAGCACCTCCCAAAGCCCACAAGAGTAAATACCTGCATTTTTGCTCTAGTGACATTCTCTGATAACAGCAGAGAAATCTTCTTCAGCAAATCCACTATATCAGCTATGTTTCCTGGAATGGCTGGTGAAGACAGGATATCTGGGATGATGCACGAAAAATCAGCTTGGCAGCTCCTATTCCCATGGTCATCAGCACCAAAATGTTTTGGCCCGTCTCCAGGCTTCCCATGCCCTGGCTTTCCTCCTGCTACAAAAGGAAGATGTTCTCCAGCATCATGTCCTCCAGAGCATGGAGGGAGTCCACTTTCAGATATCCTCTGGAGGGAGGAAAACATATTTGAGACAATTAATGAACAGAATGAAAATGAAGCTTCAGTTACAACCAGGCAAGAGGTCCGGTGCTGGGTGTGCAGGGAATGTGCCAGACGGACTGAAACCCAGAACCAAAGCTCACCTGAGAAAACATTGTACTGGTACAACACACAAGAAAAGAGGGGCAAGAACTAAATGTAGTGCCTTATTCTTGAAGTGATTTAAGTTTTATTTTGTTCTTGAGGAGAATTTACCATGAATGTAATGATCTGATCATTACAGATATTGCTATTGCTCTTTTCTCAGGTTCATCCTGGTGTATCCTTGTCTTGGTTGAGATCCACATGAGGAACATCAACAAACTGAACAAAGTAACTTTGTTTCTGAATTATGTTTCCACACATGCATTTCCCAAGTTTATTTCCTTTCACTTGATTTAAGATGGTGAAAGGACAAAAGCACGAGTCTGATGAGGAGCAGCTGAGGGAGCTGGGGATATTTAGCCTGGAGAAAAGGAGGCTCAGAGGTGACTTTACTGCTCTCTACAACTACCTGAAAGGAGGTTGTAGCGTGGTGGGGGTTGGTCTCTTCTCCCAAGTAACAAGCGATAGGACAAGAGGAAATGGCCTTGAGTTGCACCATGGCAGGTGTAAATTGAATATTAGAAAAAATTTCTTCACTGAAAGGGTGGTCAGGCATTGGAACAAACTGCCTAGGAAAGTGGTGAAATCACAATCCCTGTAAGTGTTCAAAAAACATGTGGATGTGGCACCTGGGACATGGTTTAGTCATAAACACAGTATTAATGAATTGTTATGGGTTAATGATTGGACTTGATGATCTTAGAGGTCTTTTCTAACATAAATGATTCTGTGATTCCATGAAGTCAAAGCTTTGCTCAAGATTGAGAGGGTATGGAGAGACAAGCTGTCTTTGCAAATTATGAGCATAGGCCAAAGAAGGTGCATAACAGTTAACTCACCTGAAAAAGGGACTGAACATCCAAGTTTGCACAAGCATCAGACAACATTTGCCACTTTCTGTCTTCACAGACGAAGCTTGTCTCCCCATGGAAGGAGGGAGAACAAGGCTGAATACAAATAGCTCCATTGTCTTGGCAGGGAATGACATTTATACAGGCATCTGAAAAATAAATCAAGCAGATATTGTTACAAGGTGTAAGACCTCATGGTCCTCATGGTCCATGAGGTGAGTATCGGTGGTGTAAAGTATTGATAACTGATAACAACTCACAAAGAATTAAACCAGATACATAGTTATTCACTGTACCTTGCTCATTACCAGTCTTTGATTCCCTACCGAGAACCTGAAAAATAAGAAGTAGAATATATGCTGAATATTTAAATAAATAACTAAAGGATAATTCCTTGGCACAAACCAGAAAGAGGGGAAATAGTCCTTTTGAGCCCAGAATGCAGAGCTCATGTCCCCTTGCTCATACAGACCAATTCAGAACTCACTACTTAGAGTTTGTCTCTCTAGATGAAACCTTCAGCTGGACCTTTCTACTGAAATGACACACTGAGGATCACACAACTCCAGCAGTTATTCCTCAGTCAAAAAGCCTCTGTTAGGCTCCAGTATTTCTCATGTTGATGAGAATATATGAATTTCTGATGTGATCTATATGACTTTTGCCATAAGATAGTGCTACAGTTGTACAAATACCAATATCTGCGTTGCTCCTCTCCGGATTGGGAAGCAGCCCCGAGGTCTGTGTGTAGACCTCCTGCAGGCAGGAACACCTGCTGGAACTGTGTGTTGTACAGCCTGACACAATCCAAAACAGCTTCCATCGTTGCTTGGGCCATCATCTACAACCAGCCAAACCTTCCAAAACCTAAAGGGGGCTACAAGGCTGGAGAGGCAATTTTTACAACAGTAGAGTGACAGAACAAGGGGGAATGGCACTAAAATGACAGAAGGCAGGTTTGGATTAGGTATCAGGAAGAAATTCTTTACTGTGAGGGTGGTGAAGCACTGGCACAGGTTGCCCAGAGAAGCTGTGGCTGTCCCATCCCTGGAAGTGTTCAAGGTTAGGATTCATGAGGCTTTGAGCAACCTGGTTCTCACAAGCTGAATAGCAGGTTTTTAGCACTCCAGGAGTTGTGCTGGAGGTTCACTGGCATCTGGCATACTGAACATACTGAATACTTCAAAGTATTTTCTCCTATAGCAACAGGACAAGGGGTAATGGTTTTAAACTGAAAGAGGGTAGATTTAGACCAGATGAGGAAGAAATTATGATGAGGGTGGTGAAGCACTGGAACAGGTTGCTCAGAGAAGCCGTGGTTGCCCCATCCCTAAAAGTGTTCAAGGTCAGGTGGGATGGGGATTTCAGCAACCTGGTCTAGTGGAACTCACTCTGAGAGCACTGTGTGGTGTGGCCAGGAAGAAGTGCACAGCCCAAAGGAGCAGGAAGCAGACCACCCTCACATCCATCGCTGAGCATTTGCTGCTTTCCTCCTGGAAGAAACATGTTAAAGAAGTTTAGACACCATTGTTTCCACTTTTTGAACACAGTCTGAAAGCAGATAAACCTATGACAAAGACTGTCCTTACTGGGCTTGCAAGGTGGATTTGGGGCATTCATAATTTATTACCTTTACCGAGAATGAAAAAAAAGAAAAAAAAGACATAAAATCTGTCCAACACTGAAAGTTATTGCATTAATAATTTACTGTAAACCGAGAGCTGGAGAGCTTATTAAAGCAGTTCAGCCTGTGGGTCCCTTTAGAAGTGATTTAAGACAGCCTTGCCTCCACTTCGACACTGCTGCTCTCCTTGGGCAGTTCCTGAGGAGCCCCATCATGAGGTAAGAAACTTGGGCACTCAGGCCTTGGATATCAAAAACTAATAAACAAGGACCAGACCAAGTAAAGAGTTATTTCCTTTGAAGGTGGATTCAGACCTCTGCTCCCTCCATGAAGCTTCCTGTGGTCCTTGATAGAAGCTAAACATCCTGGGATGCAACTTGCTACAGGCATATTTGTTGGAAGAAAATAATTCAGTAAAAGAAATTAAGGAAAAACAATGTTTTAGATCAAACCTGATTATTACATGCTTTACATGTCCAAGGCAAAAGCAACAGCTGCTCTGCATTCAAAAGAATTGAGACACTGATCTTCTATCACTGGAGGTATAAGTAGATTAGGTCATTTACTAAAAAATAAAAACCATAAAACCAGTGAGCAAAAACAGTAAAGCACAAAACAAATGCTCAGCTGCAAAGCAGGATGATTACTAGATTTCAGGAGATGGCAACAAGAAAAAGCTCATCAAACCACCATGCCTTGATAGGACCCACTCAATTTTCCCCCGACACATACTGATCAGCACAGATGATGTAGATCAGAAGCACAAAGGGTCCTGTGCTGATGGAGCAGAAATGTGTTCTCCCATCCAGGAGACTCCAAGCTCTCACCATCTGACAGCATCAAAGGCCCAGGCACACAGCTGGCTGCCCCTTTCATCTGTGACATTTGTTCACACCTTTCTATGCTTTTAGGTCTGTGGGTTTATTACTTAACCATGAAATAATCATAAATGTAGATCTTGATGCACTGAATTTCTAAACTAGCTCTAAAGGAGAGCCTTGTGACAGCCTCTTGAATTCAACTGCTAACTGGAAAAGCATTTTCTGGGTGAAAAGCTACAAGCCATTAGCTCTTGTAAGGAAATAAAATGGATATGGAGAAGTGAACCAAAATACTTGGATCAATATTGCCAAAGAAGGGGAGGTGGCTGGGAAACACCTACAGGTCTGAGGCAAAAGGTTGTATCAAATTCTTTCCCGATTTCTGCAGTCATTAATGTTGATTGTATGCTCGTAGCCCTAATTCCATTTCACAGCTACAATCCTTGAGCTCATCACGTCTCACCATTAATTAATTCACATTCATTTCGTATTTAATCACCAATGGATCTCCACCCAGGGCTGTTACCTTTGAGTGAGGCAGAAATCTGGGACACCTCCAGGTATCTCAGGCTCACAGAGATACTGGCCCGTGTTGCCAGTGAAACACTGATCTCGCTGCTTGACTCATCAAGGAAACCTCCCAGTCTCACCAATGCAAGAATCTGCCAAGGAAACCACTGTGCAGCAACAGAAGCTTGGAGCAAAACAAGTAATACAACAGCAAGTCACTGCCACTTTAGGAAAAAATAGGGATGTAGTGACACAGGGCCACATGAAAGCATATATAGATAGTCCTCTTCCTCCAAAGCATCCAATTATGGCACTTCAGACAGAGGACAATTTATCTCTTCTCATAAACTATCTACTACCATTGATGCCTGACTTTTTAAGCAGCTGTAAACATGTTAATTCTCTCTTCCAGAGGATTCTGTTTTGTCAGGACACAGGTACACGAGCAGCTGAGTTGTCAATACTCTCTCACATGAAAAGGATTTTCTAGTGAGAAGACACTTCCACACCCACAGGTTTCTCCCACCCAGCTCAGGAGACCGTCACCAGCTGCTGATCCTCCTTCTCCAGGTCATTTCAGAGCCCTCAACAGAAGGGAAAGAGCAAAGAGTGAGTGGATGGACAGTGGCTACAAGAGAGCAAAGAGCCTCTTAAAACAGTAAAAAGAAAGGTAAACTGATCATGTATTTAAAAAGTAATCCATATGCTGGTTAATGCATCATAGCCTCAAATTCAAATCCCTTACTCTGTCACTCTTGTTGGCTTAAAACTGAAGTATTTCATAAAATCCTACAAAACTATCCTCCTTGACTCTACCCCAAGCATGTTCTTGCTTTTAACTTCTGGCAGGATGCATTGCATGGCAGTCTGGCCCCACATGGGCACAGCTACCAGAGGGCTCTGCCCATGCAGTGACAAGTGTGGCAGCTACACCCCCACACTGGTGGACCCAGGGTCTCTGGCCAAAGGGTTCTCCATCACCTGGAGTCACCTCTCTTCCCTCTCCACATGACAAACTATAGTTAAGTTTACAGGGAAAGTTACAAGCTCATGTTGTACAAAATTAAAATTTATCGTGACCTTGCCATAATTAGCTGGACAAATATATTTTCCCAAACAGTACAAACTTGCACTGTGTGTATTTAACATTTAATAAAAATACTAAATCCATTGTTACAGAACCTAATCTATTAGTTTTAGGGCTTGAATGGCCATGATCACTTGCCACTGCTACCATGCAATTTGAGGCTGCAGCTGGAGACTTCAGAGTGTTCAGCATGCTCATCCAAGCATAAAAAGTAAAGTTCTTAATTCTCCCAGAATGGTATTAGTTGTATTTTTAAAGGAATCACACTTAAAAAAATTTAAATAAAGCAAGTTCTGAGAAGAGTTATAGTTAACTTTAGCCATAAGAAAACTCCAGATTTTCTTAAAAGTTACAGCACCGTGATTAGAGACCAATTACAAAACTTCAAGAAAAAACAATCAGAGGTTAAGTAATTATTTCCAAAGATGCAAAGAGAATGTAAAACAGATGAAGTAATTGCAAAGTAAATACAGCCACAGCAACTAAATGCATTTTAGATTATGAATGAACCAATTTCACAGACCACTGATAATTCCCAAGCAGTTCTGGAATAGTGAAGTTTTGTGATAGTACTCACCGTTTTCAGAAGTCTGGGTTCTACATTAAGCAAAGTTAACCCAGCCAGAGATCATCAAGGTATCAGAGATGATTCTCTAACCATTCATCTGCTGCCATTGTGCCCCAGTCTCACTCTCACAGCCTTACCCAGTGCTCCCTGGGTGCTCTGATTCAGTTGGAGTTTTCCCATGAAGAAATAACCTTGGGCACCAGCTGCTTCTTGTCTTGCCTGGCTGGATTAATGTTAAGGAATCTGCAGATGACAATGAAGGTATTGCACTGCAAAATGACAAAACAAGTTACAAACACACCCACAGAACTGCCAGATTGCCACCTTTGCCAGGAGTCCACACTGATGAATCACACCCACGTGGTTGGTACCCTTCCTCCTGGTGGAGGAGGCAGCATCTGCACTTCTGTATTTCACAGAACTACAGAATGGTTTGGGTCAGAAGGGACCTTAAGGATCACCCAGTTCCAACTCCTCTGCCATGGGCAGAGACACCTTCCACTAGACCAGGTTGTTCAGAGCACCATCCAACCTGGCCTTGGACACTTCCAGGAATGAGGCATTCACAACTTCTCTGAGCAACAGACCTTCTTAACACCCCAAAACAAAATCTTACCAAGTTAATGCATCACCCTTTATAAATCCAAGATGACACTGCTGACAGGAGCACAGCTAAAAAGCTCAGTGAGCAAGTAATAACCTTTCCTTTAGGGACACCCGATTGTAAGGGGTGACAATTGCCTGATGAACCTCATGCTATGGCCACTGCTGGCTCTCCTAAATATCACCTCACCTCCAACAGCCAGATTCCCAACAGCCAGTAACATACAGCAAGTAGTTTATTGTAACAGATGAGAAATTCCTAAACCTCTTCCTACTAACAAGGCTGCTTTCAAAGAGCTTTAGTCACTACATTTTTCCACATCCTTGCAATATGTTTACAGGGTTTCCTGAGATACTGTCATTTTGTCTGCTACCACAAATCCAAACATTCCTCAGCCACAGGAAAGTCTCCAATTTAGCTGAAAAGGAGGTATTATTTACTGTTGTGATACAGCCAGTCTCACATCTCACATCAGCACTAAGTAGGAATTTAGCCAAGCACAATCATACACAGCCAAAACAACCCACCTGGGAAGGTTAAATTACTTGTACCTGATACAACAGGAGGTAGAGATGAATTTAAAAAAATACCTCTAAGTAAGAAGGGCCAAAACCCAATCATGTTGAAGTATGGACACCTGTTTTAAAAGGCCTCTTACCCATGTCACCTGGAGCTGTGCTTCTACATACCCTCTGAACCCTTATGATGGCAAAACTGAATGCTCCTTGATTGTCAAACTTCTCCTCAACCTCAGCAATAGTCCTCTGAAGGACACGAAGACCAGCATCCTGCAACACTCAGACACAAACCTGCTTCTCCCAGGAGGAATAACTGAATTTGGGCTCCCAGGGGGCTTGGAAAAAGACTGAAACCATGACTTCCAGCAAGGGGGGCACTCCAAACCCTAAACCAGCAGTATCAGTCTAAGGCTTTACAAGCTGGTTGGGGTTGTTTGCATTCCTCAGGCTGGGAGGTGTGTGCCCAGACACCCAAAGGGAGTGGTTTGTCCTCTCAGCTCTTGCAAAATCCAATTACTCAAGATCTACGATCAGCTGCCACAATGCTGTGCTGTTTGATTTCTCGGAGATCAGAAACATCTCAGATAACTTTAACAGCAGCCAAAAGGCAGCTGTGAAAACCTGTTTTTACCATCCCTTTGAAAAGAGTTAACAGACTTCTGAAAATTTATGACAACAATGAATACAAGGTATTTATTTAAAAGTTCAACAGATACTTTGCTACACAACTCAAAGTCGAACCTTGCATGATGTCACAGGTTTCCATCAGAAACTTCACTACCATGAAGAAATGTTAATGAAAAAAAGTCACCTTTGTGGAAAAAATCAAAAAAGTAGACCTGTAATTTCAGTGTGTTTGGGTTTTTTTACTATACTTTGTATGCAAACAAAAGCTTTTTAGAGAATCTTGTTAAGATTGAATAAAAACCTTAAGAGTTTAAAAACACCCTTTTGTTGTTCTGTTCCTCATTTACCTTTACCCTCATACGTATCCCTATTAAACATCCCACACCACAGTCTTCAGTTCTTCACTGTACATTTAAGTGCTTCATGCATTCATCCATGTTACTGAATGGAACAGGGAGCCTAAAAAGAGGCTCTGAAGATGCACAGTAAGGTCAGTTCAATATGAACCAACAGGGGGGAAAAAAATAAAGAAGAAATCCTGAGAAGTTACATTTGCAAAAAGCCCAGTAAGCTTTCCAACTGTTTGGATCCTAAGCCATCCTGACAGTCAGGAACCAGAGCATCCCAGTGAGCAAATGAAAATCTGAAAGCCTCAAATGGAGACTATATAAATACTTTGGTCTGCCCTCCCCCCGCAACTCCTCCTGCAAAGGATTTACCAGCATACAAAATCATTCCTGAACAGAACTGAGAAGACGTTTGAACAGGTTTTTATACTGATTTTATTTGCTGAGTTTGGATAGCATGCATCATTTTACAGCACCAGTATAAAGTCAGTGAAGCACACAGCTCGTAGGAACTTGTACTGTGGAATGTCTTCAAAACCATTACCCTCTCTCCCCCTCCACCGCAGTACATAACACTGGCTGAAGACAGGACAGACACATATCAGGGCAACTTCCTTATGGCTAAAAATACTCATAGCAGCGACTTTTAAAGAAGGGTTCATTAAATCAAGTCATTGCACTTGGGTCATTTATTGCTATAGCGAACAAAGGCCATTAAATAACAAACGCCTTCCATTTGTGGCTTTAACTGATTGTCTTGTTCTGTTCATCCTCTACAAGCTCACACAGAGGCACAACTTCTGCAGAGCAAATCCATCCCAAGATTTGTTTCATGCTCCAACCACAGTGAAGAGCTTGTATAACAAAACTGAGTATTCCATTAGGCTCAATTCTTGCTTTCCATCCCCTGCTTTAGGGGTGAATTCCAAGCAAGGGTTTAGTGTCTGACGAGAAGCATTGCTGCTGCACATGATTCCTCAACATAAACACATGGCTCAACCCTTCATTTGTGGTGCATTTAGGCAATTCGAAGTTAAAAGCATTAATATTGAATCAGCTTATTACCAATTTGACTAGCAAATATTACTCAATACCTGCATAGTATATTAATCAAATTTCATTAACTATTTAAATCAGCAATTGATGAACATCCTCCAGTTGACTTTCTGACATTTAATGTTTTATGATGCATCAACTGTGGAAAAAGTACACTCTCAAGAAGTAACACTTCCATGTCACTTGAGCTAGTGACATACTAAATAATTACTATATGTATGACTACTCCCATGAATAGAAGTTTAATTACTTCTTTTATTGGTGAAGTTGCCAAACTATGGGACACTTTTTTGTCATTTAAATTACAGCAGATCAAAAGGAGATGAGCTGATTACTAACAGAATTAATGCATTTTGACTGGCTTTCTAAAGCTGTATGTTTTTTAATTCTTTAATCAAACAAACACAGCAATAAATACCATTGTCTCCCATCACTTTGCATATTATTTGTATATTGTTCTGCTGCAAGTGCTGAGCTCAGGGGTTAAAGATAATGGTAATCCACAAGACCTCAACTGTTTTCCATAAAATAAAGACACTGTCTTGGACATCAGCAAAATCATGTCAAAGCAATTGTTCCAATTACTCATTAAAATACAAAGGTGTTATTAAATTTAGAGGTAAACAGTATACTGAGAAAGGTCATGGCATAAATATATAAATATTGAGACCTTTTGAGAGTATCAAAGTTCCAAAGGGATTTATTTGGAGACATGTTATAAACAAAACCTGACTATTGTAAAAACAGATCAAGATGCATATTGAACCATTACAAAGACTGATGACTTCAGTTTAGATACACAGGTACACAGACATCGTGACTTAAGGTTTCCTTTTCCATGCTGTATACTGGAGTATTTCAGGCACAACAGGTTAAGACTGGACTCAAGCCTTTTTTCTGTATTTCCTGCATTTTGTGGTTTTACAAACTGATTTTTTTCATAATTTCACGATTCAGTCCTAAGTCCCTTTTTAATCCAATAGTGCAAGTGACAAACCGTTCTGCTGAACTACTCGGATTAGATCATCCATTCTCACTACAATGCATAGGAGTTTCACCTGCTTCATTGCACTAACAAATTCCTATCTCATTACTCAACTTATAAACAGCATAGTATTAATATTCTCACTGCAGACAGGCACAACAGCATAACCCTGGGTGAGACTGCCAAAATTATACAAATATCATATATTCCCTTTTGCGTGTAGGGGAAAAGTAGTGACTACAATTACAATACAGTTATTCCACCCCTCCCAATAGACTATTTTACAGATTAGTTGTAAAGATAGATCACCCTATTTATAGTATACATCTCTTTAAAAATTAAGCTACAGGTATTCCATAAAAATCTATTAAGAATTCCCTCTCCTTTCTATACAGATTCAGTAGTATTTTCTAGCAAACCAAAAAAATAAGGTCTGCAATTCCAGCACAGTAAGAAATAAGGCCTCTTTTATATTGGCAAAAAAATTACACCATTATTCTCTTTTGTTTTCTTATCTCTCTGAATATAAGACTATATTCCTTTTTTTACTATATTTTTTCTTTAAGACTGTAGAACAACAGCATCCATCATTATGAAATAAGAGTCAGTTCTCCTTGTGTTCAGCTTTGAATTCCTGGTGAGTTAAAAACATTGAGTCCATAGCTCTCATGTAGACATCACTGCTTTCTTCAATTTTTCTATTTCAAGCTGGAAAATGGACATTTTGAAAAGAAAGTCAGTATTAAAGTAGCAATAAAGGAAAGTCTTCAGAGCTTTCACCAAAGTTGTAACATTTTCAAATACACTGAAGTTAATAATATTGTAACATTACTGCATATAACAGCTCAATATTTACAGCTGATTTGGTAATACTATATTGCTAAACAAACAGGAATATAAAATCATCAAGAATTTGCCTACGGTTCTGGTACATCTTGTCAGATAAACTCACTCTGAACAAAGCAAAGCTGAGTTATGGAATCACTTGATGTGTCCCAGTGTGATGCTGCATCATCACCTCAGAGTAACTTTCTAAACCAGCCTTCATACAAAACACTGTGCCATGATCAATTTGTATTTCTTCAAATGCACTTAGAGGATACCTGGAAGTTATCTCTTCTTCATCCCCAGTGCATATTTAAGGTGACTGCATTGATTGCTTTAGAGACACGTTAAAAAGTGGACTCACCAGAAGTTGTTCTCAAGTGTCAAAAGTAGCTTTGTAGTCAGTAAGATGCACTACTTCACAAACAAAATGCCCTTTTGTACCAGACTGAAATAACTTCCTACAATGAGCTCATCCTATTAACTACTTAATGGCATCAGACTGCAATGCAGCCAGTGGTCTTCATCTATGAATTGAGGAGTGGTGTTCATTCATAAGGAAATTTTTCAGATGCATTCTGTTCTTTTGGCCAATTATCCACACTTAATATTTAGACACTTCATCAAAAATTTAGAGCAATTTACTTTTGCCCTGTTTTTCTTTTGATTCCCTAAAGTAAATTTGTCTTTCAATCTTAAAAAAGCAAAGTACTACCTGTCCAATTGGACATATTTCTAGCAACACCCACACACTTTGTTACAAATAATATTCCAGGTAACAAAAGCTGAACTTGGATCTTCTATATACATCCAACTGCCTTGTGAAGGATTCATTCAACCACACACTAACACAGCAATGCAAAAAAAGACTGAACAGGTTTGTTGAGACTTTCCTGTGACATCGAATTCCAAAACAATGCCTACTTCTGAACCACCCACCCCTTCCCAAACCGGTAACTTTACCTCCAGATTGCTTCGCAACAGCTTCTCTTCTTCCAAATCCTTCTTTAGTTTTTCCAGTTCTCTCCTAATAGTAAAGACACCAGAAATACAAGTTAGAGAGGGGCGGAAAAAATCCTCACATCACTGAGGACACAGGCTTTGTTTAAATTTTACAAGTGAAATTCACATATGAAGGTACACGCCCACTAGTGAATTGTTACTCAAATCTGTTGGACCACGAGCTTCCACCAACTCCCAACACTTCTTATCTATCACAATGCACCTATTCCTAATTTTTAATCACAATTTTAAGTAGGTTACTTAAAAGTTCAAAATGTTATGTAACCTGTAAAGTTGAATTTAAGGTAAAATAACCTGGCAATTTCTACAAAGAGAACAAATTACTTAGAACAGAAAATAAAGAAAGTGCTAAGAATTACAATTGCACACGATGGGGTCACCATGATCACCAGTTTGAATATCTTTCTCTACTAACAGTCATGTCAATACTGCAAACACTTGTGCACGGTGTTACACAAGGCCAGCACACGTACTTACATTATTACCACAAAAAATTACCTAATATTCCTTACAGTGAAAGCGTAAACTGTTTGAGAAATACTTTCAAAAAGCTGTAGCGAATGCAGGAGTGCAAATGTGTACAAATTCCAAAAATATTCTGACATCAAATTTGTACATATTTAGGACATTTAGTTGGATCAACTTTGAAAGAAAAGTTCTAAATTAATATTAATATATTATCATACAATACTTTTCTTACTTTTAAGTCTGGCAATAAAGACATTTATAGGATTCTCTATATATCCCTTTGGAGACTGAGAAAGAAAATATTTACCCGTGTTCTTTCTTCAGTGCATCTATTAAACCCATTAAATCATTAATCTGAGTCCTGAGCTCTTCCATAGTAATTTTTTCATCATCAGTTTCTCCTTTAAGTTGGATGTCTCCAGGTAAAAAGTCAAGTATGACAGAACTTGGTCTCTGAGATGAAGATGTAATTGGGCTGAATGCAGATGGCTGAAAAAATAAATTAATAGAAAGCTAAGAAACAAAAACTTTATGAACTGACCACTTACAACACACAGGTTTTACCAGGGTGGGAGCTAAACATGCACAAGCTTCTTTAATATTCAATCTAAAAGGTAAAACAATGTCCAGTTCAAATGTACTACTGTAATACACAAAATAGTTATTTCATACAGTTCTTAATTAAGTTTCCCTGAGGTTCCTGAGGGCACTAAAAAAGTACTCACAGTGCAGTTCTCTACACTTAAAAATGTGGTTTAATGGAGTCCACTGGATCATTATAAATAAACTTTTGTGCACTTTGCTGATCTGCTTAGTTGTTCTGTCTGTCGGGAGACCAAAGGCTGAGCAAAACTGGAAGTTATTTGGGAAATACCACCTGATACAACAGTTCTCATCAGAACTGATGCACTTTATACCAAAGATAAATGAACTTCCTACTAAAGTTTTTACTATGAACTTATACTAAATGACACAGTTCACTTGCAGTTAAATACAATCATTTGTCTTTAGGTCATTGCATCAACCTATACTGGAAACACAAGCAAAATGAACAGAACACCAAGCTGCCTGGTACTCCTCTAGCTCCTTGGGGTCATCATACCTTTTTTGTTTCAACTGGCTTTGGTTTGGCACTTTCTTCTTCTTTCTGCACCTTCAGATTTTTTTCTGGACTCACGTTCTGACTTCCCTGGTACACCATTCACAAAAAATGAAAAGGTTTTCAGAATTAAAAAAAAAATTAAAATTAAATTAAAAAAAAAACCAGAACTGTCACATATTTCTAAAGATTCAATAGTAAAGGGGAAATAAGTAATGAAACTTAAAATTGCTAGACTAGAAGATATTCAGTTAAATTTAAAAATAGGAATTTTGGGCAGGGTTTTCAAGCATATCTGCAATACCAAAGTCCTTGATGCTTTGGGGAGCCTGTAGGTGTTTCCATAAAACATAAATGGCTGATAACTGTAGATGGTAATTGGCATAAGTGAACTGTACAACACCCAATGACAAAAACTGATTTCAAGGAGTCTGCCCCACATGCTTCTCATTGTCTGACAATCTCACATCAACATGTAAGATCACAAGTCTCACGTTACAGCAACATTAAATTCCAAATTTGTAGTGACCATTTGCTAGCCTTGTAAGACACTGCAGACACTTTCAAAACTGTGTGTATGTGCAACACCTATTCCACCATCAGTCATTTCAGCAACACCCCATGGAACAGAAAGACTCCTCCAGCTGCAAGCAACTCAATTCTGTTGTTTCTCTTACATTCCCTTCCCTGCTGGGAATGGTTATTCCTCTAGACACAGTCTATAGGAACTGAACCTTTGTGGCAATTTGCTCTCAGGTAAATGGTTCACAGGACTGTTTCCCAGTGCAGTCCTGTTTCCTGGGAAGTTAGTTAGTAGTTCACTAGGACAAAACCACCCCCAATATACTCACAGGACTGCTATTGAAACGTGAGGGCAGCCTCCTACCAGGCATCTTGGGCCGGTTCGCAGTCGGGTGTGACAGATTATCTGAGGTAGCTATTACATCATCAAAGCTTAACAGATCTAGAAAAAGATGAAAACAAAGACCACCATCAAGACCAGAAAGTTCTGTTGTGTTCTTTTTATCGCTTTATTTTCCTTAACTAAAAAAAAAAAAATTCAGAATTCTTACTATTTCAAAGACCTTCAGCACATACAATACAGGAGCCACATGAAACAACTACATGACTTGGACATGTCTAATAAATCATATTTTCCCCTTGAAAAAAATTAAGAGTTAACTCAAATGAATTTCAAGTTATGAACATAACTGCTGTAGTGGCATGGCAGCATAAAACAAACTTAACAAGTATCTGCAGAAAAACATATTTATTACTTCTTTCAAGAGCTGCCATATTCAACTACTTGAGAGCATATTTTGGTATTGCTAACCTTGTATGAAAATACAAGTTTACTGACTAAGACAAAAATAAAGATAACCCAGTAAAGTACACACTGCTGTATGTCACACGTTGGTGAAAGTAAATTAACAGCATTAACTGCACATATGTCTGTGCAGGGTAGTTTTTTCATATGCAGTATCTAAAGAAAATATACAATTTCATAAATCTGTAGTAAAACACTTCAAAACTCCATTCTGATACTTCATTAAATACTATAAATCTCTTTGCTCATCAGTCTCTTATGCTCACAGCTCTAGGTAATCTCTCATGCTCACAGCTCTAGGTAATCTCTCAGATTAGCAGAAATACTTTATGTCCTCTGAGAAGAGGCAATTTTAGGAAAAAAACATTAACAGAAAGAACTGAACATAACTAATCTAATAACACAAGTACTTCACCTAATTAACAACTGGACTTCTTAACTATTTCACCACAAAAATAAATATACTTACCTGGCAACAGATGTGTAGTGAGATTAAGTTGTGGTTTTTATTTAAACATTGACATAAGATTACAGTTATATATTTTACAACCCAAATTCATCACTTATTTTATATATTCTAACTAAAATGCCACCCAGTATTTACTACAGGCACCAAAAGTAACGTTTAAGATTGTTTTGGGGGTTTTTTTGTGTGATGTCTGATTCTTCCATGACATTATGATTTAGCAAACAGAACCTTCTTTCCCTATGTTTTCACTCATTTTGAATCTACAGCAAGAGGTCAGATAAGAATAAAAACCCTGTAAACACTGAGCCAGACCATTCATACTCCTTCAGTGTCTGGAGGACTTAAAATCATCTGATTAATGCAAGTTTTACTCACACATTGTCAAAGCTAATTTATACCTGCACGTACTGAGTTTTCCACTGAATGTTTTAATTGATTTTAAAGTCTTCTCGTATTAATATCCATGAAGTCCTTAAAACATTCACCTCTTTTGGACAGCCCTGATCAGACCTACTTCATCCCCCATTCCCTTGTTGAAATGAAAGCATTTGTAACACTGTTACCAATCAGTTTTGCTGGTTTTTACTTCTACGAAAGAGAATGTCAAAACAGTCTTTTGCAAACATGCAACCACATCTGCAATTTAAAAAGCAGGGAAGAAAAATAAAGAAGGGAGAAACAGAAGAATGATGAATGGCAAGCAGCTGATGGAAAAGAGGATGAGGGGGAAATAAATGTGAAGGGATTTCTGTTGCCAATACAGTATTTAATACAAGACAAGCAACAGCGACCAAAGGGTGTATCTGCATGGTCTTTACTCAACTATCAGTAATCCCAGAGTACTAATCCATCACAGAATGGTATGGCTTGGAATGGACCTTAAAGAACACCTCATTCCACACACCTCCACCACAGGCAGGGACACCTTCTACTAGACCAGGTTGCCAAAATGCAAATTAGGATTTATGTTACCTAGGTGTTATTAAAAAGCTAATAAGAAAAACATATATGCCTTTTCCTCCATTTCAGTAATTTCTAACTGTAAACAATCCTCCTTTTGTCATTCTGAAGAAATGACAAATCATTTGGCAGGAAATTTAAATAAGAATTAAAAATTGAGTTGCTATTATGATTGTAATGCCAGCCCTGTCTCTGCAAACAAAGCAAACATCAGGCATATTAAGAATATTACGAACTTACTAAGAATAACATGATATTAAAAAAAAAAAAATCACAATATTTGACAAGGCTTGAAGATGAAGACTGCTACAGTCTTGAACTGTAAATCATTTAAATGTAGATGGTGGGATAACACTAAAGCCAAGAATTTTTTCCACGTTATTAGGAGTTTCTAAAGGAAATTGTTACATTTGAGAGAATTGTTCAGCATTAAAATATTACCAGCAGATTACAGACAGAGGGAATTCTGACTGCACTTGCATTTTCATTTTTACCTCTCCGTTAGTACAGGGAAGAAATTAGAACATTGGTTGGTGGGGATTTGTGTTTGTGTTTTTGACAGTGGGTTGGTTGGTTTCTTTGCAGGCTTAGGGGGTTTATTTGATTGTTTTTCTTTTTAAACAAGATTTTTAGTTATTTTAAGAGAAAATTAAACCAGTAAACCATTAAACCAATAGACATACTGATGAAACCCACTGTAAGTTCACAGCTTACACTCTTTTCAATCAATAAAGTGATTTATCAATTAAGATTCTTATAGACAGCTTGTGAGTAACTGCTAAAGAAAATCCCATCATAGTGCCAAAAGAGCAATACCACACATCTGGGGATACTCTGAGTCAAAACAGAATTTTAAGGCTGAGCAAGGACACCTTTCTTTCTAAGAACACAAGCTAAGCTTAAACAGTTACACTGGATGGACTACTAGAAATGTCTCCTTCTGTAAGCTCACCATGGATCCATCACAGAACTGTTAGGAGCTTTGATATAATTAGGTGAGAGGTTAAGATTTGTGAGTGCTTCAAGTGTATTTACAGCAGTTTGCCTTAAAAAGCCTTCACAAAAAGAAGCAAAGCTGAAGGGGTGTCCAAAGAAATTACAGTTCCACTACCTCATATATCTTGGGTGTTTAAACCCCAGCCACAAGTGAAATGTATCCAATATTTTAGAGGACGAAAACTCACAATCTGTGGAGTAAGAAGCCCTTTCTCCTATTCCTCATCCTGCTGAGATTTCACCCCCCAAAATTTAGGGGACAGATATAAGCTTTCAAATATTCACATGAGCAGTCAAGCAACAGTAAGGTATTTGATACAATTAAGAATGTGCCTAATACAGAACTTCTAAAACTACTGTTTTACAAGACTCATGATACTAAATAGTCAACACTAATGGATCCACTGCCTAAAAGCTTCAAAACTGCATAATTTGTGTGTACAGAATGATAAATCCCTTCAACCTACATATACCTAAAGGTACTGAACACATTTCACTATAAACAAACACTGGGTTTGGCTTATCAATAGCTGAAATGTAAGTTTTTTCTTATTTTGTTTTAATCCCCAAAAGTTCCTAATTGAAAAGCATACTTAGAAGTAACTTCTTTTAACAGCTAAGGAAAATAGGCATTCAAACAAACAAATAAAACATTTTAAATAGAAACCCCAAAGTTTTACTACCAATAACTGCAAATGAAAATCACGCTTATGATGTTAAGAAGAGGATATGTGTATGGAATAAAGCATTTGGATTTCCTTATAGATTGTTATCTTACCAAAATGGAGAAGGGTAGGGTAATTTCCTGACACGTAAGAAGGGAAACATGGCAAACAGGATAGGAAACAAAATCTGGAAAGAAAAGTCAAGGAGAGGAATGTCTAGAAAAAGATTCTGAACAAAAAATTATTTTACAAAGCAGGAAAAAGAAACATTTGTAGAAGAAACAGAATTGCTTTACATGTTCAGCATGCCAGTATTAAAGCTTTAGTCTTTCACAGCACTTGAATTCTATTCCATCAGAGAAACATTTATGCATTTTTTCAAATAACACTTCAAAAGGAGCTATTTCAATGTGATCAATGTTTCTGAATGGTTTTGAGTATTTGTCCTCATCTGATGGCTGGGGGCCTAATTTTGGTAGACTAGGTTGTCTTTTCCTTACACAGTATGTACAGCTTCTCCTTATGCTAAATTGAAAGTGGCTCAACCTACACCACACTAAGTTGCAGAAAACCAGAACCCATACTTAAAAATCAATTGATTTTCTAAAATTTCATTCACTTCAGGATCATAATCTAAAGGTGCAGGGGAGGAACTAAAAATAGAGACTCTGGTAAAGCAGTTGCCAGCCTCAGCCATACATTTTCCCTCATCTTTTAGCATCTATTCTGGTTATTGTAAGATTAAACAGCCTTAAACGTTATATAAGGACCCAACATCTTTTGAGTTTTATAGAGCCTTGGCTGCACAGAGTATTATGTCTTTAGCAGCAGAATACATACAAGGAAATAGAGCATGAGATTCATTATGTTTTACTGGCAGGATTTTGGACTAGTCTTTTTTCACAAGAGTAATAAAACTAAAAGTGACTTATGCGGATTGTTTTGAGGAATGTTTGACATAACAGAGGATTTTTGAAACTGTCCTTCAATAGCAGCTCCTTGACCCTGTCAGTGCTGCATCCCCACATGGACTCCCTGAGCCAAACAAGGGCCACTGAACAGACCTCACTCACAGGCTTGTCCTGCACCTCTGTCCACCGCACCATCTAGGCATTAAAAACTTTACTTTCTCCATAAGCCTGAACAAACTTATGTCAATAAAACAGAATTCACAGATTTATTTTTTTTTCTAAACTGTATGAAACTAAGAGGTTTTACATATATATGAACACCTAATATCACAGCTAATATGTTACCAGTGTGGTTATTAAAGTTGTCAAGATAACTGAACCTGAAGAAGAAAAAAATATATTCCATCTGTTTTCATAGGGAGTTTTTCCTGAGGTTCAATGATACTGTGCTATACAGTAACACTTGTAATACAACCCCAGAGATAATCACAGAATCACAGAATGGTTTGGGTTGGAAGGCACCTTAATATCACCCAGTTCCAACCCAACTGCCATAGGCAGGGACACTTTCCACTAGACCAGGTTGCTCAGAGCCCCATCCAACCTGGCCTTGAGCACTTCCAGGGATGGGGCAGCCACAGCTTCTCTGGGCCACCTGTGCCAGAGCCTTACCTCCCTCAGGGAAGAACTTTTTTCTAGTATCTAATCTGAGTAGTAGGACAAGGCTCACATTTTAAGATTAGGTTTGCATCCCTCTTTCATCTCTCAGCTTATTTTGGCCTGGAAGTCTTTCTTCCATACCCTCACTCAAACTCATCTTTAAGTAGAGGCAATAGTTAAACTGCCAATTCAAAAGCCTCAAAATAAAGCCTATCACAGCACAGGTACAGACTTTCTGGGAAATAAAAAATGAATTTATCCTTTAGGGTATCACTGATAATATTTGTAGTGTTTCCAGGATATATGATTACCTGCTGAAGACCAGCTTTCTGTGGCTCAGCAAACAATAACTTTTGTATTACAAACAAACAAGAACTAACCTTTACTCATACAAAGCATTTACGCTTAGAAGCACATTTTAAAATGCTTAATAAAAAAATCAGGAGCACTCTTTTCTATTCGTAAACTGCTTCAGTTTTTCTAATGCATTATTTTTATCTTCCAGATGAATTTATTAAACTTTAGAACCAACTATTCCACAATCAGAATATCATAATTGGCCTAAAAAATAAAATAAATCAAGCTATATTATTTTAAAATGTATTATTACTAAAAACCTTTTCTGAGATGAAAAGTTACATTTGAGACGTGCAAGACACATACTGCAAGTACAAGTCACTAAATCTCTTTATATGCTGGTTAATCACACAATTAATTTAGAGTTTAGAAAAATATGCCTGCAGCAGGTGATCTCTGCCTAAGAGACACACAGAAGTCTCA
The DNA here is from genome assembly GCF_036250125.1 of Pseudopipra pipra. Lineage (NCBI taxonomy): Eukaryota > Metazoa > Chordata > Aves > Passeriformes > Pipridae > Pseudopipra > Pseudopipra pipra. Next base: position 110,563,148 of record NC_087551.1, read on the forward strand.
TATCAGTTGCACTGTCAGTAAAGGATGAAAGGTAACTATATAGTAGCTCAGTCTGATCCTCAAATCTGGGTGCTTTAACCAGTGTTAAGGTTTTTACTGGATATGTCTAGAATGAAAGAGATGCCAGGTTTGGCTCAAGGTGCATCAAGCAAAGCCTTATGCATGAAATTCAAATGCACAATGCTCATGCTGGCCCAAATTTAAGGTATGATAAAAGTCATAATCTAGAATAGCTCTGAACTTAAGAAGGCTGAAGGTAACAGTATTACTAAAAATACACGAGTTAGCTGGAAAAGCAAAAGTTATCTGAAATGCAAGAGCAGAACAAACAGAACCAGTCAGTAAGAAAAACAACTTCATAAAAACTCAAGATAAAAGTAGCAGCTAAAAAAGCATGCATTCAAATTAGAAGAACAAATCATTACCTACATTTCCCCCTTCCTGTCCACTGTTACAACACAGAGCTCATCAGCCACCTCCAAATACCCTGCTGACATCTGTTCATCCCTTCATCCCTTCCTCACTCTTACCTTCAGCTGTCTTCAGCAATTCTAAAAAACTACATTTTTCACTGAACAGGCAAAACACCACACTCAGTGGTATTTTGAGTAAATCACCTAAAAAGCTTATTCCGATCCTGTGAAACACTGCAATCCAAAGAAAGACCCAAAAGAACATTTACTCTTTTCTTACCTGATTCTTTAGAGCTCTTTACCACAAGTGAATCTACCTCTACTGATTTTGGTCTATGTGGTAATGGTTCAGAGTCTAACTTTGGTTTTGCTACTGGCTCAATTTCAGATTTCGGTCGAAGAGAAACAACTTCTCCATTAGTTCTGTAGTGAGAAAAACAACAACAAAACATACCTAGTCAAGAGATTAAACAGTTTAACAGCAAAACATTCCAAGAATTAGATGTAAACAGAAAAATATTGTTTTCTAAAGCCTTGGTTAAAATCAAGTCTTTTGGAGACCAATTTTATTCCTATAAAAGCCAATTCTTCTGTTCCAGCTCTCATAGAATTGTCAAACATGTACAAACCCGTTGTGAAAATAATCCAGAACTTTTTCTACAGGGTACACTTTGGCTCTGCAGCCCAAAGTATTACACTTCAGAAAACAAGCGAGCTGAATAACATCTTCAGGAATATCTCTCGAACTAATTCAGAATCTGACTCCTTGAAATTAAACAAATAATCCTGCACAGGAAAAAACCTGCCAAGAACAAGTTATTTCTTGCTTGATGTAGAATAAACTACCCTGTATACACGGCTTTTGTTCTACCATGCATTCTTTGCATATCTGCTCACATCATTCACAGATACCAAAAAAAAAAACAAAACAAAAACCACCAAAAACCCCAAAGAAATAAACCTCCCACCAAAATAAATAAACAAAAAAGAACAGATAACGTTTTCCTTTAAAATTCTTGCCATCACAAACCCTGGCTGACTGGGCCTATACATGTGTGGTGGGGGTGACAACTGACCAGTTGTCACCTTCAATGTGTCCCTGTCATTAATTCACCACCCAAAGCCTTTATTTGGAAATTTTACTGCAGCAGCAGAAGACACAGCAGCCTTATCTTCCTAAAACAATTTCAAACTTTCAGACATTTAAATACCTCTAAGATTTAAAGGTTTCAATTACTAAAGGCTACAGACCTCTATTTAACTGCACATGTATAATCCCTTTAGAGTCATAATTATTTTCTAAACAAGAGAACATGACTTGTGGTTTAAAAAAGTAAAATCTTTACTCAGGAAAGTCCCCAAATGCCAAGTCAATATAACACAATTCTATACTGAAAAGGTATTTAAGGTGCAAGCTCTTTGATGTAGCAGATGTCTGCTCCTTTATTTGCACAAGGTCAAGTGCATCATGACCTTACTTTCTCAAGGTTCTTTCAAGCCAACTGAACATCCCAAGGGGAAGTAACCCATCAGCAGTTTATTTACAATTCTGGGTAAGGATCTAGCAAATACTTTGATGGAGAAAGAAAGGAACACTGTGTGGGAGAACATACTGATGTAAAACTAGTCTTAGAGAAAAACTATAAATAATTGTTTTCATTTCATGAGAAAAAAAAATTAAGTGGATCTAAAAAGTATTTGTCCCTGTTTGTCCAGTAATCCAACTGAAAAGGCTCAACAGTACAGAGAGTCAATGTGCTTCTGTACTAAGTGCTTTTTTTCCCCCCCCAGAGGAGAACATGAGCCACACTGAGTGCCTTTAGCACAGGTACTACATGTGCTCAATTCTGCCTTTCCATCTATCTTGTCCTACACAAAGTGCTGAAACACTGAACACTGAGGCAGCTCAAATCTTCAGGGTTTTTTTAACACAATAATAATTCTCAAGGGCCGTGTCCCCAGATTCTTTTACACCATCAAGCTACTGTAGCTACAGCTTCTACTACATTGTGGGGCAGGCTTAAAGCAAAGCAGCCCCCAGGTGTGTAACTTCACCTGGTTACTTATGCTGTAATACTGATTCTGAGATGGATTCAATGTCTCAAAGAATTTGAAAGGTTTACATTCACACTGATAAAGACTTGCTGGAAAACTAAGACACTGGTTGGTGTAGGGCAAAATTTATCCTTTTCGCCCTTAAAACACACATTTCTTCCCACCTCAACCATGAGGGAAGATCAAACAACAAACCAAATAAAATACACTCAGTGCACACAGTTTAAGTTGTACTGACTTGGGTGCAGGTGATGGCAAACCAGGTTTATCCGGACGCTTTGGGTGCAGGAGTCCTGCTCTCAGTAAGCTGTTAGTCTTGCTTGGAGGAATAGGCTTCTTGGGTGGTACTTGAGGAGCTTGTGGTTTCAAAGGCTTCTGATCCAAAGCTCCTTTTTCATCTGACAAAATAAGTTACTATTTTAAAAACACCATGCTGTCTATAAAATTCTTACACCGCTAATCCATCAGAAAGCAACTGCTGTCAGAAATACCTTCTTTGAAGATCAAAGTGAAAAACAGATATGTGTCTTAAGTGATGCCTTATCAAGACACACAAACTACTTACCTGAACTTAAAAAACATTATCTTAAAGTAAGCCAAATGTCTTTCTACTGACGTGAAACCATGGTAAGAAATTATGGATCACATTATCACACTACAAATGACAGCTAAGAACCAAGAGTCTCTCTGTACAGCAGCACAGATAAAGCTATTGCTTTATCTTTTTTATGAATTCACCTTATCTCCTTTTAAAAAGATAGGGTTTGGGTTTTATTTTGTTGTAACCAGACTTCTTCCATGCACACAAAGCAGCATAATTATCTCTGAGAAAAAAGGGGGGAAATGAATATTTATCTAAATAGCCGAATTTATTTTAGATAAAGTCTACTTTCCTACAAATAGATAGGAATTAAGTATAGATAATCAAACAAAAAAAGTTAAATTTATTTTTTAGTCACTGCATGACCTAATTGAATACTGTCCAGAGGAGCTGACATATTACATGGGAAACTGAAAAATTCAAGCTGTTTGACAAACATTAGCTGAATACTTTTCAACCCATGTTCCCTAATCCTACCTTGTGGGATATCCAGAACATACTTTCTACTTTTTCCTGTAAAACTATGCCACAGTTCCATCAGGCATGCACGAAGTAGTGAGGATTTAAAGAAATAACTGTTAGGTTACAGTTCCTTACAGTTAGTGCCCTTATACGTCAGCAAATCAGTAAACTGGGATGGAGAGAGTGACCTTCAGCTTTGATTCTCCCCATTCTCCCCTCCTATGACTTTGCTTTTAACCAAGTATTGATCTAATGTAAAATGTTTGCATATGGTATGGATTTGGGAGCAGGGCTGGATATTTGCCTTAGCTCCCTGTCAGCAAAGTGCCTGAACTGCCAGGTCTGTGACTGATTTACTGCAGATAAGTCCTGCAGCCACTGTCAGTCCTCCAACCCTAAAATGGGAACAGGCCAGTTTTCTTTCACACAAATCTCTGGAAGTAAACAAATCCCAGAGATCCTTCTGCCAAAAGCATTGTCCAGGGCAGAACTGCCTTCCCGCTTTGGGACACTTGAACATCAGCAGGAGCTAGGAACAAAAAATCTAAACTGGTTGGGAACACCTTCCAGTCTCTCTCAGCATGGAGTCAAAAAAACAGGGTAGTGGAGCAGTGGAAGGATTTGCCACACGGTGGTGCTGGCTGCCCTGTGTAAAGCAGCCCTTCAGGAGCACCAGCCACTCCTGCCCGCTCACCCTACACAACATTTACATTTTAAATGCCCAACAGCAGCCAATATTAACTGCAGATCAACTGGCTTTATTTAAGCGGTGCTGAACACAAGTTGAGAATTACCCCTTTAGCTTTTAAGAATAAGTGGGTTCATAAATAGGGCAGAAAACGTGCTGCCACCAAATCGTATCCCTGAATTCTTATCTGTCAGTTTTCCCTTCAATTACTCCCACTCAAAATCTGAATATAAAAACTGTATACAGCTAAGTGGAAAAAGCTAATACCAAAGGTCAAGGTTCACCATGAGCACAGAAACTGGACATTTCTGCTGGACAAAATGACATGCCTCTTTCTGGGATTTTGCTCTTCAATGAAAAAGAGGGTTGGCTTAAAAATGAGCAGTTTAATAATGGAAATAAAGATACTAATCTGAAGGCATTTACACTGGACAAAAATTTCTACATGACACCACTAAGTGTCCTTCACTATAAATACAGAAAGACTTATAGGAGTACTGCTTTTAATTTCTGATCACAATTAAAGGCAGATTTATTAGTCTCCCAATAGGCATAAAAAATTACATGGTTTGATAGCTTGTGATTAGAGCTGCTCAATTAATACTTTTTTTTCCAAAAAGTAATTACAGAACGATTTCATACTCTTAATGAGTTTAATCACTAATATTAACATGTGGTTATTCTTCCAAAAGTACAACTGCACTGACAAATGGGCATATCTTTCAGTAATACATGACTGCTATCTAAAAAGTAACTTTTAAGGCCTGACCTGAAACTGAATACAGGACAAACTTTTCCTCCATCATTTCCTGTATCTCAGTAAAGGATGGTTCTTTACTTTATGTAATTTTTCAGAAGGTTTCAGCTTCCTAAGTATTTTGGATGGTATCACTCAATATTTTTTTTTCCCTATATTCCTCCATGAACAGTTGAGCTCAACTATGTGAAGGTTAACACCAAGGTACAAACACACCAGTCTAAAATTAAACTTATTTCCATTTAAAAGAATTTAAAAAGAGACTGATAATCAAAATTTTTGGGATCATAGAGTTGATCTCAAGTCACACCTGGAGATACTGTTCCAACAGATAAATAATAATTTGTTTGCTCATATACAGAACAAACAGAACTGACTTTAACAAGTATTTTCATAAGCAACACCAGAGAAGGTGCTTTGTATAAAATGGAGGTTATAAAAACTTCTCAAGGAAGCCAAGAAACCCATGGAGCAGGCTCACTTGTAGCAATAATGGTCAGCCACAGTTCACCATTCACAGAATAGTGTGGGTTTGTAATTTGGTTAAGATGCAGTAACATTAGAACTTCTACAAGGCCCAACCAGCACGTTTATTTAAGCTTCTCACTTCTAAACATAATCAAAACACTGTGACTAGGAAAGCTTTTCAAACATCTGAAGATGCCTTTTAGAAATGTGTTTGGCATGATAATAGTAGCTTCTCTTCTCAAAAAACCTGTCCTTTAAATTTTAAGAATAGAGCAGTAAACATCTCCAAATTCTGTGGAACTTTACAACATGGAATATATCAAGAATTAATAGAAAAAGAATCTCTATTTTTGAGCATTGTGACCGTAACATCTGTCTAAGGAGTGCTGTAACTGTTCTGTGCAATTCTTTCAAAATATTTTCAATCAGAGACTGATTTTGGCCAAAACCTTCAGAAGCAGCAGTTAACCTTTTCATTTCTAGTAACTTATTACTGCTATTCAAAACTGCAGTCACTGTCACAAAACTACCCTTACAGAAATTTAATTTAACTACGTTACTGTGCAGTGCAGTAACCCATTTTCAGAATTTAATGCAATAACAAGAAATAAACATTCCAAAAGAGTGCAGCTGTTGTTCTAACCACTCCAGACATTTCTGTAATATCACAAACACAACAATTTCAGCAGATGGTATCAAGAGAGTCTGTACGATGTCTCCTGAACAGGGAGCCTACTTCCAGAGCAGACAAGCCAAAAAACTGTAATTCGTTTACAAGAGCATGGTCTGAAATCCACCATGAAAAAACTGGTCTCACCTTTTTCTTCAGGCTTCAAGGATGGGAATTTCTTCTCTCCAGTTGGCAGTTCAGGCCTTGGAGCTGAATGAAAAAGCAAACCATAGGCATTTCTCAAAAAGCCTTAATTATCTTGGTCACTAACTAAAAATAAGACACACACCAAGCTGTGTTTATATTCTTTCCTCTGCAAGGAGTGTAATACCATTTATAATCACTCACTTGAGCCTAGAAAATGGCAAGCCTGTATTAAAATGTTTCCAAAGTAGGCTCCATCATAACTTGGAAAAATAGACAGCAGCAGCAAAACACACAAAGCATGAAAAGTAAACTCAAAGTGTGACTATGGGTGGCTGCATTACTAGGAAATACAAAGCTACCTCTGAATTTTCATTTGAAATCATGCACTGCTTCTGAAATTTAGTATTTCCTCAGACATGTACCACCACACACATACTACATACCTGGACTTTTAACTGGAGGTGGAGGTTTCTTTGGCTTCTGCAAAAATGAAGGAAAAAAAAAAAGAGTCAAGCAAACAAGCAAACAGATATTCTCTACCCAAGACAGCCTCATCTGCGTTTTGTTTTGCATATTGTAACTTCAAGCTTGTTTATTAGCTGATTTCAAAGTATTGCACAAAGGAGGCAATCAATTTACAGACAGGAAACACAGAGAGCTGGAATAATTCCTCTGATATCTCCCAGACAAGTAGCTGGAAAAACAGAAACAAAATGCAGTTTTTTTCAAATCAGTGCTTCAGTAACGTTCATAAGCAGCAAAGGGACAAAGAACTAATACCCAAGTATTCTATCTTTCCTAGTCTAAAGAATTGTTCTTATCACTCTCATTATAATTTCAATATTGTAAACCTCAATCCAGTTTACAATCCAGTAAACCTCAATCCAGTACAATTCCAGTTTAAAAGAGTAACCATGTAATTTTTTGGACCAAAAATTGTCCCTTTCACTAAAACAAAAAAAGGTTCTAAATTAAGTATCAGAGTAATGACTTCAATTGACTTCTAAATTACAAGTGTAAGAAAAAATAATCAGCAGCATTTCTTTCATAAATACTGCAGTTACAAGAAAAATACTCCTTTGAGTTTCCTTATCACTGTATATTTAAGTGGGAAAGAGGATAAAACTACTCTAGCCATTAAAAATTTACACAGTATCAGAATGCAACAGTTTGTACATGGAAATTGCCTGTTCTGAAACAGAGTCACTCACTTCTTTCACTTCCCTTAAAGTGATACAATTGAATTTCAATCAAAGAGGACTGGCACCTCTCAGCACTGATCTCAGTCACTCATTCCTAGAATCTGATTCAAGAAATCGCCCTAGAAGAGGTGCCTTTATGGTTCTACTAAGGACCAGGCTCGCTGATAAAAGATCACAAAAGCCTACAAAACTACTTGTTCTTTATCTAAACACTACTGAAACCATACAGGCTCAGTCTAACACAGCCCCTCCAAAAAATGCCTCATAGTTGGTATTTTTAAAACAGTTGCTATGGATAGATTTCATTTCTGTGTCCCTGCTGCTATTGCATAAACTTTTCTTAATGCACCAAGAGTTTATTCTGACACATGAAATGTAATTAAGCAAGTGAGGAACTTATATCCAATTTCTTGCTCGAGTTTCAGAGGACACAAAAGCAAGGGAACTTAGGTAACAAGACTGTATTTTCTTTCTTTCCCACAAAAGCAACTACATTATCCAGCTGTGCAGCATTGCTGCCTATATCGAAATCAATTACACTGAGAGTTTGGCATCAATTTGCCATTATATGATTCTGATCTGTGTTTTTAAGAAAGTTGATATCAAATAGCTGATTACAATAATCAGCCACCCAGTGCCTTGAACCTCAAAGCTGCTCAGTGCAAGGTGAATCCCTGCACTGAGACACAACACAAAGCAGAATAAAGGATCAAAGCAAGGTCTGTCTAAGGAAATGCTCTTTATGGTTAAAAGAATGGGGGTTTTCCCCTCTCTCAAGGGAGCAATTCTATGTATTGTGAAACAGTGATACCACTCACCCACCCCTCCAATCAAGTCACTTGTATGTTACAGCATTTATGCCACCCTTGAGCAGCTGAGAAACCACGTGAAAAGAAAGTGCTGATTTGGGGTAGGTAGATTTTCTGTGTAAGTGAGGCAACTCAGGTTAAATGATAAATAAATAACTCCTGATCTGGAGCTGATTCCATCCCACCTGGAGATGACATACATTTGTGAATTAACAGAACCAGCTTTGCTACACACACTTGACAGAACCAAAACATCACATTAATCTCAATGAAAAAAAATTGTGACGAGAACCAAAATTACAAGATCAAGGAGTACCGCATGAAAACATGAATTTCTACAGGTTAGCACATGAAATGGTGGAAAAAAAAAATTTCTAAATCCCACCTAAAGATTATCCTTCATGCAGTATAACCTACTGGTAAGTGTTGACATGGAAAAAATCTCAATCAGTCCCAGAGGAGGCATTCAGTTTTTTGCAATTATAAGTTTCTTATGGACTTCAGATGGAAGAGACCAACTGCTTACCTCCTTTCAAAACAGTAAGGGTTTAATTCAGTAATCAGTAACACATAACACCATATTATCAGAGCTATATCCTTTTCTGTATGATCTAATCATTCTCATTAATTACAGTTCATCAGGAAAAGCATATTTAAACACAGTAAGTTTAAACACAAAGATTAACCTTTACACCTTTCTTTGCTACAGCTAAGTCAAGACAAAGTTAAAACTGCCACAATTGTAATATTTTAAGCAGCATAATGTACTATGAAACTCCTTTATTCTTTGCATTTTCATCAATATTTTTTTGTGATACTGAATGATACATGTAAGAACTTACAGGAAAGTCTTTATCAGACTCTTGTATTTGAACAGCAAAGTTATCTGGGAAGAGTCCTTCTTTACCATTGAGTTCTCCTTTCCACCAGCCTGGTTCTCCAGTTTCCTAAAATAAACAACAGGTCACTTGAATCAATATTTACTTCTTCCCCAGGAGAGACAGAGTTACAGGAACAACTTTTTTCCTTTTACACACAACTTTGGTCTGAAACAGTGTTTATAAGAGGAATACTTTGGCCACCTGAGGAATGGGAAACAGCTACAAATCAGATCAGGTTTGATCAGTTTTTGTTTTCTAAAAAGCAGGATTAAATGGTATTACGTCATATATAAGATAAGGGTAATAAGGATAAGATCTGCAAAGGGAAGGAAAGTACACAAAACCAATCATGACCTAACACACGACATTTGACTTTCTCAGCTTCCTTGACCAGCAAGTTATTCAGTAAATACTTATTGGAGTGACACACAGTTCTACTAAATAAAAGTGATTCTGATGTGGTGAATCAGTTCCACTGCTCTGAGAAGGGTGAAGATGCAAAAAGATATACTCTCCTGAGGGAAAAAATAACCATATTAAGACATAAGAAAATAAAATAATGGAGAATTAATTTAGTGGCACAGAAATCCATTACATGATGCTACTGATCAAGGTCTTCATCCATAACAGAAAGTATGATGTTAAGTGGAGTATTTCAGCAGCATAAGTAAAAGCTTTCCTCTGTGCCTCAGATCCAAAATTCTGCAGGTAAAGGAGTAAGGGGAAAATAAAATATCAGATATTTTTTAAAAATCTGACCCTACATAAAACTAAAGGAAAAATCAACAGAATAAGGACCTGAATAGGTAACTAGTTCTGAAAGTAAGAGTTTGCTAAGGTTTCGTTTCTTTTTTCCCCTCTGTCAGCCTTTGGATTAAGTACTAGAGTCTGATTTCTGAACACTGTGCAGTCATGAATGCCATAAGGCATCTACTGCTAAACTCCATTTAGCCAGTACTGAGGAGTGGCAGAGAGCCAGAGAGAACCCATGGAAAATTATCATCTGCAGAACAAACAGAAAAGAAATGGCCAAGGGGAACAGGTTTTACACAAAGTCTAAGTGCTGAAAGAGAAATCACAGAACAGTTTGGGTTGGAAGAGACCTTAAAGATCCCCCAGTTCAAACCTCCTGCCACAAGCAGGGCTGCCACTCACTAGCCCAGGTTGCTCAGGGCCCCGTCCAGCCTGGGCTTGAACACTTCAGGGATGGGGCAGCCACAACTCCCCTGGCAAAAAAACTTAACACTTGGCAAGCTCAAAACCCTGGTCTGAGGCAGCCACCTGGAAGTTACATTAATACACTCAGACTTCAGAAGACGGTTTTGGAGGGAGAGCTCTGCTCTGGACAGCTCTTCTTGGCTCCGCTTTGGACCAGTGTATGCTGTGGATAAATTGGTTTAAAAAGACAGAGGCAAAAGACTCAGCGAAGATGGGGCAAGGGCATGCTGTGTTTTAAAAAATGCCTTTCATAACCACTCTTTTCCACTGTCATTACAGTCAGTGATGCTCATAATATCAATTTTCTTGTGAAAAAAATGGTCATCCTTTCCATAAAACTAAAATCCTCCTAAAGAAAAGGAAGCGTTAGTTTTCCTCTGCAACTGTGTGAAAACTGAAGATGAAACTTTCCACTCTTTTTAGGAAAGTCATTATTTCTTTATATAGCAGCAGATAAACTAACAAAATGCTGCAGAATATTGCAGGGAAATTAGGTATGGGTAGGTTAATTTCCTGTTTAGAACCATCTCTGCAACAAGATGATCTATCAAAAAGGTGCTTTCAGCATTCAACACAAACGAGAACATTCAAATAAATAATCATGTTTCTCTATATAGCCAGACAGTACCAGTAACTTCTGTATGGCTATTCCGAAATACCAAGTACCTCTAAGACCTGGACTTCATCCTCCTACTGAAAACATTTGCTCAGTTTTTTTCATAATACCTACATCAAAATCAGTAAATACAGATCTTAATTTCTCACCTCTTGACACAATAATGCTTTTCAACTACTGCCTCTAGGTCAGCCTGATACATCACCAGAGAAAAAGAACAAGTTCTGAACGTAAAAGTGCTATTTGCAAAGCTTTTCTAATTTCCTCACTGAAAAGGCATTTGGAACTGAGTGTACATTGATCCCACTGGCCTTTGAGCACTCCACAAAAACACCCACTCCAGAACGATCTTTAAAGTCATCTGTATCTCCACCAAGTGCAGAAGCAAAGAGTTGAATATCTACTCCAACAGACTCTCCTGCTTTCACAATTCACACATTAACTACTTGCACAAAATACACAAAAGCTTCACACATGGTTAGAGCAGACCAAACTTTCTTACCTTACTGATTATTTGAATGATATCACCTTCTTTAAAGCTGAGTTCATCATTTGTGCCTTCATAGGAAAATACTGTCCTGTAATATTCCTTGGCTGAAACAAAACAGCACAATTAATTTAGAGACCATGGGTAGTAACATACACAATACCAGCTCACTTCTGCTGTCTCAGAGCTGAGAAATTACCACTATAATCACACTTCCCTTCTAAACCAGCCACCCAAGCTGCTTTATGAATATTCAATATGTTGTTCATATCACAAGAAAAATAAGAGTATGTATTTATAGAGCAATGAAGAAAAGTCTTTGTGAAGTCAGGAGTAAAAGCCCCAAAACATTTTTTTCACAACAGAAACTTAATTCAAGTCCTCTGATTTCAGAGGGAGAAAAGGGGAGTTAAAAGTATAACAGTTAAAATTTTAATAGCCCATCTAGCCCTCCCCATAGCATTATATATTCAATTCTGAGCCACTTTAAACAAGAATGGTTTCAAGCTTAAGAGTTTATACATATTTTCTCGTTTCAAATTTCAAATTTGCATCCTAATTAAATACAGGCAATTGTTTTCAAGTGACATCCTTTATTAACACATAGAACTACAGAAACCTCAAGTACTTCAAGCAGCAGATTTGCTGAAATTCTGCAGTGAAACCTAGTAACTGAAGCAAAGGCATTCCTTGGCTAAGCACCTGAAACCAGAGCTCAGAGTGATCAACTCTGACAGTCACAACCTCTTCCACAAAAGCAAAAAGAATAATTCTTTCCATTTGATACAGTTCAAAACTAATCCATTTAAAATAGTGATAACGATTCAGGTGAATAAGCAGGAGGATTTGTTTTCCTTTCCCACGCCAGAACACAAACACCACGAGAAAGGACAAATACATAAACATATAATGTTTAACCCCAGCACTTAAAATAACTCAGTGGATAAAAAGGTTGAATTTCTGTATATGAAGCATTAAGGAAGAGGAAGCAAACAAAAAGGACTCAAAGGTGCTGCTGTAACCTGCTTGGCACTGACAACACACATAAGCTGAGGAGCTGCATCACTCCCAGTTAGAGCAGCACAGCATCAAGTCACTATGAAAATCATCTGCAATTCTTAATGATAGCCTTTGGCTGGGTGGTAAGAAAATTAATGAGTGAATTGCAGTCAAATCTTTTTTCTGTTGTTACATTTCGTTTAATAAATCTTTAGCTTAAAAATGCACAAATTGTATCGTCAAATAAAAATCTCAGTCAGTGACAACCACTATGTTAAAATGCCAGTGTTTGCCAAGCTTAAGAGACAGATATATAGAGAGATCTAAGTGGATGTACACAGAGATGTAACCACAAGAGTAATCTTAACTACAAGAACTTGTATTACTTTGCTGCCTTATCTAGGGATCAAAAATGCTCAGCTAGATTGACTAAACTGTGGTTTGTGAAGAACTACAGCACCGTAAGAACCATGTCAAAGAGATGAATGTTTAAACTGAGGTCCAAAAACCAAAAATCACATTGACTCTAAAAAAAAAAAAAAACAAACAAACAAAAAAAAACCAGATACACTACAAATATCTATCAAATTTGAGGACTTTATTCAGTAGTAATAACTGTAATACCTTTCACTACATCCTGATTCTGTAAAAATAGATGCATTTCCTTACTGCCTGGGGAGTTGGCCAGTATAATCCTTTATATCCTCTGCTCCTCCAAGTACTTCTCCCCTCTTCACATACATCAGAAGTCCCACAGCAGACAAAAAATGGTGCCAGAAAGGGGATCTTTCACTGTTCTCCAGGATGGCTGGAGGCAGGGAGTCCTGCACCCTGTCCCCACATGCTGGGCTGTGAACCCCAGCTTTCAGCACCACCAAGAAACTCAGACATGTATGCAAAAAGTATGTACAATTTGCCACTTTAGCACCTTATTTTGTGAGCCTGGTATTCTGCCACTAATTAAGATAGAGTTCAGTTTAACTTTGCAGCATTTAAACTTCAGTAAATACTTTTAAGAAAACGTAGTTTAAAACAGTCTTTTCCAAAGAGTTGAGACTAACAATACAGTAGCAGAAATCACAGATATTGTATCCTAACATAATGGGGGGAAAGAGGACTCAAAGTGTGATTATTTTACTTTTTAAAGAAAATATTTTTACATTCTTGCACCAGAGGCCAAAAAAAGCTTTCAGAAACAGCAGACCCCCACTGCAAAATAAGCTACACTAGTCTAAACACTTCAGAGATCTTTGTTTATCTGCTAACACATGAACATAGTTTATTTTAAACTTGGTCTCTCAAAACTGAGGATGAGATACATAAACTATAATATGGTCTATATTAAAATAAAAACACTAAGAAAGAAATACAAGCTTTCCTCCTAAGGTTATAAGATGTTCTTGTATGGTGTCTATATTACCTACTGATGTTCTCCTACAGTTTCTATTACTGTCATAATTAACTTCCTCTCTGATGTATTTGTTTCTCTGGGAAGCAGAGACCCAGCAGGACTACTGGATTAGTCCAATTTCTCTGGTTTTAGAACCTGAAAGTATGAAGAGAGCTAAATACTGAATGTTCTGAGTGTTCAGCACTGAATGCTCAGATTTTTTAAGCAAAGTTGGGTTAATTTTAATGCAAAATTTTAGACAAGTCAAATTTCACAGCACTCAGGGCTGCACACTGTAATGATGGCTCTTGGAGCAATAGCAGTGGAATGGTTTAAAAGCAAGATGTTGCAGTTTTCTTATTTCTGCAAATTATGCATTCCATAGAAAACAACACACCAAAATAAGGTATTTCCACATAAAACAAAAATATACTTGAAATTACAATATATAAGTTGAAAAAATGTCTGCTCTGGAACCAGGGAAATGAGTTGTCTACACATCACATAATCAAAGTTAATTTTTTATATGGGGTTGGCACTCCCACAAGATGCTTTGGGTTGGCTTAAAAACATCTCTCTAGATAGAACCATGCAATTTGGTAGCTAAATGAAGTCATAAATTCTTAGAGATGATAAAAAAGAAAAATACAAACAACAAAAACAACAAAAACCAAACTGAACCACAATGAAACTGAATTATTGAAGGAACAGACTTCAACACAACATAAGCACCAACTTTCTGATCCAAGAAACTTTGCACAGAGTTACTCCAGCTTAATACCATCTCCATAGTAAATCCTGAGCCTAAAAAGTACCTTCTACAACCTAGGGACAGAAATTGGGTTGGGGGACCGTTCCATGGAAATAGGTCTCCAGCATCCCATTGGAACACAAAGCTATGCAGAGAGTAAATCACTTTGAACACATCAACAGAAAATTAATGTCAAGGGGACTGTTGCAGTAAAACTTCATACCACAGACTTATTTTGTTCTGGGATACAATCCCACAAATGTTTTTGATTCTTTTTCTACAGAAATGTAAGCCAAAATTCCTTTAGACTTTTTTTGCTCCTCAAAGGTACAGAAAATTACACAAAAACCCAGTATACATTAAAGTTTTAGATTTTTAACATGAAAAAAATTGATAACCAAATACTTCTCAAGAAAAGACTCCCAAATAATAGATGTACATGTTCATCAGCCTTACCTTTTGGTTTACTTTCAGCTTCTGATTTTACTACTTCTGGTGAGTTTTCAGTTTTTGTTATGCTGGGAAAATGAATTAGCTTTGATCCAGGAGAATGGGTAGGTAATGGCTGTATGAAGGGAAGAGAACTTTGTTAACGAAAATTCTTTACAGGTTTTATTTTTCATTAAACTACAGAACACGCCAATTTTTAATTAGCTGAGATGATGCAAATTAACATCTCAAAGAGATTCAGTGAGCTTTCCCATTAAGCACTTATCTTACTGTAGCTACTCCATTACAGACACTGCAATTAGACTTCATCTACTGACTAAAGACAGAGCACAGCTTTCAAACTGAAAGCCAACCTCAGGACAGGGCCAATGTACTTCAGCAATTGTATTTCAGCAGTTTCAGGTGTTACTCTCCTATTAGCCTGAAAATTGCCTCCTCCAGCACAAAACTCTGCTCACAGGAACTCCCTGACAATGCTTACTTTGCACTAGGATAAGGCAGGAATATTCAGCAGCCACACACCACCTCAGACAATCAGTTTTAACTACTCAGCCAAATGTAAGAGCACATAAAAACCCATCCCAGTTTCCCTTCACTCTTAGACATTTGTACAAAACAGGTGAGTGTCACTCAAGACTTCTCCTGAATGAAAACCACTACAAGTTTCAGAGTTAACATCTAACCAAAATAAATATTACAGTATTTTTTTTAATATTTTTCCCCAGAAGACTTACTGAGCTGCCAGATTCTGACAGCTTCAGCTGCATCCACTTCTTCACAGCCCAACGAGCTACAGAGTATGATCTTACAGTCAGTACTTACCTGAGCAGCCCTAATAGCATTACTGATGTGAAAAATCCCACTGCCTTTAGTAACTCTGTTCATTTTCATTTACAGTTCAACTTCGCAGATTTTCTACGGTCAGAGAAACTAGATTTGCTCTCCCCAAAACCAGACAATGCCTGTAGGCTGGTATTTGGTACCTCTGTCATACCATGGAGGAAGCCACGGTCAGTTGGGATGTTCCTGGAGGACATATGCAATTTAACTCTCTCCAGAATGGTATATGAAGGAAGCACTAAAATAACCCACCTACGAGATTAAACACTTCCAACATGGAAATAGTTCTCTATATTTCCCCCTTCCAAAATGAGATGCAATTAGAAGTAAGAGAGGAAGTCTAGGCAGGCAGGGTATAAATAGCTGGAGCCCAGGCAGGATGCTGGGACCAGCTGAAACAATCTCCTGCAGCAGCATAAGTGCCCTTGAGAACTTCAGATACATCAGTACTCAGTTGTCCTGTGCTAAACAGTCTCTGAATTTCCCAGGGGAAAAGAGCTCTCTCTACTCTAGACAGCTTTTTTTTTCCCCTTACAGACTTAACAACAGAATGCCCTTCCAGCATCCCTTTATCTAACCCTGAAGCGAGTTAAGCACAAATCCAAGGAAGCCATCTATTTTCCCAAGACCTTCATGAGAGTTACCTCCCTTGGGCTCTCCACGTTGTTCTGTAAGTCTGTCTGCCTTTGGGATGACTTTGGCAACAAGTGGAAGAGGAATATTAAGTGCTAAATGAAATTGTTTATTTCTTTGTCACTAGGCTATGCAAAACTGTTTTCTCACTTCATTTCCTCTCTTGCTGAGAAATGGCCTGCAAGAGCTTTCCAGAAAGGCCAACCAACAAAACACAGCACCAGTATATTTTATTGTTTACACACAGTCAAATATGACAATTCAAAAGGTCTGAGCAGACTTCATATTAACTGAGCAGAGTTTAGATAGGCTCTTCATACTCCCAGGTAACAAAGTAGAAAGTAGGGAAACATGCTTTTGAACCATCAGTCTTGTGACAAGAAGGCAAGATGAAGCTACGTCCTGTAGTCCTCGTCTAACAGCGTTCACTTGAAGATTTAGTGATCCCACAGACCCTCACTTCAAGGGACAAGGTCTGGAGATATCTGAGGAAAATCAGTGTGCCTTCACAGAATCACAGAATGGTGTGAGTTGGAAGGGACCTTCAATGACCATCCACATCCAACCCCCATGCCATGGGCAGGGACACCTTTCACTAGGATCAGGTTACTCAAAGCCCCATCCAGCCTGGCCTTGGCTGGGCAACCTGTTCTAGCATCTCACATCCCTCACCACAAAGCACATCTTCCTTATGTCACCTCTTTTCTTCCTAAGTCTCTCCTCTTTCAGTTTGAAGGCATTGTCCCTTGTCCTGTCACAACAGACCTCGGCAAAAAGTCTCTCTCCATTGCATTGAAAGGATGCAATAAGATCTGCCAGGAACCTTCTCTTCTCCAAACAAAACAATATATTCTTTAGGAGGTAGCATTCCCCAAGCCTTAAACAGAAGGCAACACACTTGCAACTTTCATTTTCTGAATCATCTCATGCTTCTGACTGGACCAGAAACAAAGAAGACATGCACCATGTCATTGCTCTTAGCATTGCTATTGAGGGAAAACACATTAAAGGAAGTCTCTGTCCCTACTGTCCTTCCAGGGACTCAACTGACCTTCTGCCCTACACCATTACAATTATTTCCATGGCAGCAGAGGAAAAGAAATCAGTCAGCAAAACAGCATTAATAATCATAACAGGTAAAAGACTGAAATGGATAAAAGCTTTAAAAGCTTTCTTGAATTCATCACCTGAGTCAAATCTGAAAAATTGGACTATCTCAGCTGTCTTTAATTTATCAAAAGCTAAAAATCCATGTATAAGCTCTTGGAATAAACAATGCATAAGTTCAAGATAAAGGACTGAGAATCGTTGTTGTGCTTTCAAGGGGTAAGAGCACTCTCGGGATCAGATCAAAATAAAACTCAAACTGCAGCAATTCCACTATCATTGCATTATCTGCTCTCTCCTAAGCTCCAGTGAGTTCAGTATAGAGAATAGAAGTGCTCCTTTTTCCACTCACTCATAAAAAATGAGGAAAAAAAAAAAGAATGAGGATGCAAAATTCTAAAACTGTATTTTTCAGGCTTACATTATCAGCAGTTTATGGAGCCAAAAGCTTGGCAGCATGCTCTGAAGGTAATGGCAGTTAACACCTTGAACAGCAATCTCAACATCCACCAAAACTTGAAAAAAAAAACCCAAACAAAAACTTAAAGAAACACCAAAATATTCCTTGTTTTAAAAGACAAGTTTAAGGTGCTCAAGAAGGCTTCACAGTCCTGACCCAGACTACAAAATCTGTTATAAGGAGGATTATGAGAGACCTCACACTGCAGATGTCTTACACCACATGGCTCTGAAATGACAATCACCTTGGTTTTCCATCTCTAATGTTTTAAATACCAAGACATTTGAACATTTGGTATTTGACATTTTGGAATCAATGTTAAATATAACTTACTTATAATTTATTAGGAAAGAAGCCTGAGGGGATTTGTTTCATTTTTATAGGCAAGAGCCCTATGAGATGATGATGGTCAGAGCCCACATTTCTTAAATTATTTTTACAGGAAACCCCAAAATAACAGTATGTACCAGTACAAACCTTATCTTGCTTTTTATCTTCTGATTCATTACTAGGTAATCTCGTCTTAAGTTTCACTGAGCCTTCTTTAAAGATATCCCCAAACCCAACACCTCGGATTTTCTTTGGCTGTGCTGGTCCAGACGCAGGTTCACCCCCGTTTCCTGGAAAGGTCACAGGTGAGGTAGGACTATTGGAAACAGGCTCTGAAAGTAAAATAAGAAAGGAAAAGTTATTTTAATAACTGAAATTATATATTTGCTTTTCTGGGGCAAAAAAGTGGAAGCTACACAGCTGTGTGCACTGCTCCTGTTAAACAGCTTTTCTAGGAACTGTAGTTGTAATACCTCACATTTGTTCTAGTTTTGTATTCAATATAGGACCAATTGAAAAACTGAAATGACACCAGTATTGCTCTGGCAATTAAGTCAATAGATCACTAATATTTCTTGCTATTTCAATTATCACTCAGGCTCCACAGCCTTTTAACATCAATGTTTTCCATTAGTTTTATGAAACACGGCTTATTCATTCTCTGAAAACGGGGTTTTAGTCCAACATTTAAAAGCTTCTCATTAGCAGAGCTGCAGCCACAGGCAGCGATGATCAATAAAGGTCCACAGTGAACCCAACCATGTTTAAAGAGCCACAGGAAAACACAGTGTCTCAGTGGTAGATGATGCCTCTCAAGGCACCAAAGTGAAATTTTCCTATTGCTCAAAATGCAAATAGATAACACAACTTTTTAGCTCTTATAATTTTTTAGTTTCAAGGGATAACATTTATCCAGCCCCCAAAAACGTATTTCAGAGAACTTAATTTTGGCGTTAAGAGCTTTAAGACTTTTTAAACTTTTTTTATTTTTAAGTTATGGTCAAATCCGTTGAAGTTTACAAACCAATATTCACAGGTAAACTACTTTTACATGCAGAATTCCAGGAGACAGTCATGTGAAAACAGAGAGCTTTTATAAGCCAAATTCAAAGTAGCCTCCACAACTTTTAGCATTTTGGTTAAGTTCTCTTCAGCCTATGCATGTTTGGAAACTGCAATAAAAATTAAAGCCTCTTCCCTCTATCATAAATTTAAGATATTTTGATGATACCATGAGGCTACATGGCTCTTGACTTCAGTTTCTCACCTTTTCTCTATCCGGTTGCTCTTCACTCAGCTATATCCTCTCAGATATCTAAAAGGATAGCTGGACATCCCATTGATGAGGAAAGTCCAGGTCACATGTTTGTAAGACCCCAGCTGAGTGAATGAGGCAGTTACTGTTTCCCAGGAGTGAGGATGGGAAGACACATACTCCAGATGCTGTCTGTCAAAGTACTGAGCATTAAATATAAACCCTGGGAGGCTGAGGCCTGTTAGTTACTGACAGAAAATACAATTACTTCAAATTACTGTTCAGTCTCACTGACTTCAGTATTCAGGAATTAAGACCAACATATATCCATTTGCAAATTTATCTCAGACCCCACTAAACTCAGGGAACTTGTCCTCCAAGGATACAGCCACTGAGCTATTTGCAACTTCAAGTCAAACAACTCTTGTTTTATGCTACTGCAATTATTTCCACAATTTACAAAAGGAAAAAAAAGAAAAAAATCCAAGTCAGAGTCTCCTTCCCTATGTCTGAGCAAACCCTTGTTTGAAACAATCAATACTGAACATCTTGTAAATGAGGGTGCACATTACCACAAGGTTAAAAATCACTTTTCCCCTTGAACGTTACACAGCTGTCTTTAACAATCAATTAAGTCCTGTTATGATGTTCCCAAAAAACACTCCTAATTCCAGCAGTGTCATATCACAAGTCTCGAGCCTTCAAACAGTTCTTCGTAGACCAAAATGTTCCTAAAGTGCATTTTTTCAAGGGAACAAAGTAATTGCCTATAAAGCAGAGTCCTGCCTGGCACCACTCAGCACTCAGCTGTTCAGCCAGAGACCGTCTGCTTCTGCCCCAGCTAAACAGCCACAGCCAGAAAGGAACAGCTAAATGTAAATTCTGCCTTAAAAACATTTCATTGTTAGACTAAAACACAACGAAGAATCAGGGCTCCCTTCCCAGGGCTCATTTTAAGTTGAGGCTCTCCATACTGTCTTGATTCGAGTTTCAATTCTCAAATGACTTGGTTAAACATTTAAGTTTTGTGTGTTCAAGAACTCAGGACAGTGAGAATAAGACTGAGAAAAGCTACTAAACAAAAAAATTATTTTCTGTCTAATACTAGAAAGGATCAACTCTGAACATAATAAAATTTCTAATGATAAAATGCAGAACACACATTTGCAAGATCAAGACCTTGACTGCAATTTTATTTGAGGTGCACTGGGAGCAAGACAGGTTATCTTCATACTCAGCATCAACACTTTCCAGAATGAAACTAAGTACTTACCCTTCTTAGGAAGCTTGAATTCTTTACAACTTTTGCTGTACTACAACCATAATACTCCAAATTATACCCAAGATCTAAGATCACTTTGCTAAGGGTTCACAATAAAGACAACACCACCTGTGTCATCCACAGCATCCTGTGTTTCTCCATCATCCATTGACTCCAATTCCTTCACGAAGTTTGAAGGGAACAACCCTGCCCTGCCATTCAGTGTTCCACTCCACCAGCCTTCTTCTACCTGCAGAGAAATATTTTGCATGTTACCAACAGACCAATAGAGCAAAAGGAAATTCCTATCAGTTCCATCCACACTTCACTTATAAAACTCTACAAACAACTTGGGGAAAGTTCAAAACGACCATAATTTCTTTATAGAGAAACCTACCAAAGATGTAGAAACAGTATGCAAAAAGAACAATTTACTGTCACTTCTATCACTACAGCAGTGATCCTAAAACATGAGATTAGCCCCATGACAGTTAATCCAGAAAAGTAGCAAAATGTTCATCAACTTTCTCAGGGTAAGACAGAATAACAGGCACTGCACATCCAACAGAAGAAGAAAATATTAAACTGTTTAGGAAATAAAGATGAAACTTTCAGCCTGGCTTTCTATGGAAATTTTTATGCATTCTTGCTGTCCATGTCTTTTCCTCTGCTTTGTCCAGTTTCCACAAGTCCTGATCCCACTTGCTTTGTATCCATTGGGCAGCTTCACACAATTTCAATCAAAAGACATAAGTTTCAAAGCTATAATTTCTACAGATAATATTGGGTAGAACAGAGAGAAGTCCTTAAGGACATCACAGAGTAATGGAAAACTACGCTGTCCATTCCTCCTATCAGAAGGCAGCTGGCTGAGCAGGCTCTGTCTGGTGCAGGGACTTTCCCATCAGAGCTGGCCAGCCAACAAAGGTAGCCAAGTCCACAAGGATTTTGTGGTGGCACACAGCAGTCCTAACGAAAAAAGCCTGCTGGATGCCAGATTTTGTTGGCTTTGCTCTTCACAAAACAACTCATTTTTGCACTGGAAATAAACTTGTTCAGGGATTAGGGAACATAATGACTCTAACACTCAGTTATGTGCTTGAATTCCTGGTGTGTCACTTTCACTGAAATACTCCAAAATTTAATGGAATGTTTATCAGGAATAACCCACGGTCCAATGCAGAGCAAGCAAAAAAAACTGGGCATGCAGAGGTGATAGAGTAAAACAATGCCAACAGACTAAGAACAGTACTCTTCCAATTTATGAACAGTTTTCAAAATGTCTTAAATAAATACAATCTATTTACCTAATGAGTACTACTTAAAAAACTCTAAGATAAATTTTCAAAATCTTTCATTTCAATTGCCTTGTTTTTGGGCTGGAAAGCTGTTTTTAGAAAAGCAACAGGGAAAGAAAAAGAAGCAAACCAAACAGCAGTTGTTTACATTGTCTTTTTTTAGCCTTGTTTTGTAGGTCACTACGCCTGACACACAGGCACAGTTTTAAACATCAACCCACCTCCAGGCAAGCAAAGCATATTCAGAACCTGGCAGTGCAGAGACTGGCAATGAAAAGAGCACTGTTATTTTTAAAGGCATCCTGGTGCTCAAATAGAGCTTTGCTGTGCATGGTTCAAACTCAGAGGCCGGTCCTCTGAAACAGATTTTAAGCACAGATTACTGGCAACTGCTGCCCAGGCTCTGGCACCTTGAGCTTTACATAACACATGATAGAAACCTAAAATACAAATGCCTTGACTCACCCAGACTACACCCAGGAGCCTCGAGAAAGGGACTTTTAATGCTTACGATACAGAAAGCAGCTTGAGCATCCCTTTCTTCTTCTGCCAAGAAATATGGTCAGCAAAGCACTTTGCAGAGTTGCAAACGCAAAGTGATGCCAGTTCAGAGACACTCAGTAACAAAACAAATATTTCTTGAGCACACTTGCTTTAACCTCCTCAGCACACTGCCTTTAACTGACTGTATACTTTTTCTGGTAATATAGTTTGTATCTTTAATTGACATTAAAAAATCCGGTTTAAGAAGTTCTACACGCTTCGGTGGAGAACATCTGCACATCTGTTGGTGCCAGCAACACAGATGACAACTTCCCAACCTTCCTCTTCCATTTCAAAATCTTACCAGATGATACAATTTTCCACAAGAGGGAGGTACAGCTTTGGTACACACAGCAGAACTCTTTTAGTGTGAATCCCATCAACTTATTTCTATCAAAAAACTCAAGACTTCTCAACAAGAGAGAAGGAGGAGGGCTGAAACAAGCAGTTTTGCCAATACAGTTTGGGGTTTTTTTTAATAAAAACTTCACTAATGATGTCAGATGAAATTTTATTTTGCTTGATTACACCAGTATGCAAATACTAAAAATATACTACAAAAATAAATCTGCTCATTAGTGCTGCTTCTGACAAGAGTGGGTGAAGATATAAAAGAGAAACAAAGGTTTTACAGCAACGATACATTTATCACGTGCACTCTGTGCATTTTTTTCCCCCACGCGTAAAACTCACATGTTCTGTAAATAAGAAACCCTGTGGATTTAGCCACCATACAGCACAAGAGCCTTCTTCCCTAAAAGCTCTCCTCAATATTAATAATTTCATTTCTGAACACATCTGCCTCCACCTTTGATTTCACAATCAGTGGTGTCAGTTTTAAGGACGTAATTTACAAAAACAGCTCAAGGACTAAATACTGAATTATTCTCAGGTAATGTAGAACTGAAGCTCATTTTACCTTATTTTCCCCATAAAGAGGTAACCAAATGATCTTTCCTTGAAGGAACAGTTACAAGTTATCTGTATATATATATACATATATATATATATATGGGAGTGAATCATCTCACAGTAGTGAAGACAAGTTCTCCCATCATACAGCACAACCAGTGGACAGTATTTTCTACCATTCTGCACATTTCTTGTCCATCAGTACAGTTTGGTGAAGCAGACAGACCCAGTCTACACCTGTCAGGTCTATTCTACATCATAAAAATAGTGTGCCAACAGCTCTGTGCTCATAGTAAGCTGCAGCATTTTTCTATCTGGTAGCATTTGCCTAAAAAATTTTTAGCAGTTTTTCTTAGAAATAGTGAAGACTGGGCACAAACATACTTTAAAATCATTAGGAGAGGAGTAAGAATGAGGACTAATAAAAAAAAATTTCCTTAAGAAACCAGATGAGGAAATGCCTTGATGTTTTTATTCTATTTATTCTGTCAGGACTGCTAGTACAGGCACCATCCACAAATTAAACTGCTGAGATTACCCAGGAACACTCCTTTACAAACGCCCACACAATGGTATTTATGAAACTGAGTTTAGTGAGCAGGTTTCACAAGTCATTTGCTCTGTTTACTCAAAGATATTAAATTCTGCTAGTGCAAATGAACCTAAAGACATAGCTTTTTCCTTGCCAGGAGAATGGCAGAGTTCTTCCTAGCGACTGTCAGGTGAGCACTAGCACTCTCTTCAAAAGCTTCCCACAACAAAAGTTGCTATTGAATGGAAGAGATATCAAGGAAGCACATAGGTAGGAATAGATAAGAAACCCCACCCAAACCCCTACTCAATCACATGGGGCCAATGCCAAAGTCTAAACATGGAGATATCTTGAACTGTATTTCTTACCCAATGGAAAAGGGAGGCAACAGAAATAATAACATGCTGTTGAGTGCATTTGTATGCTCCATGTTTTTATGCATGTGAGGTGAAGCAGATTGTACTACAGCTAGAGGCTTCTGTGCTGAATATTGGTACTGTTAGTTTAATGCTTCAATGTGCTTACAAGAGAGCATAAAACTGGAGAATCAGGTCAAATAACATTCACCTAAACCACGTTAGAGTATGCCAACTTAAAGGAAACTGGTCCAACAGTTTTAGCAAAAGCATCCTAAAAATAACAATCACACAGACAGGACCAAAGATCTGTAAAAGTCTTTCAAAAAATGAATCTGTGCTGCAGATCAAAATTTATTGCTGTGAGGATCAAATACTTCCTGTAAACATCTAGTATTCCTTGATTTAGGATTAGATCCTAAGAGACATTCCTAAACTAATAGCTTTAGCTGCAAAAACTCTACTTTTCCCATGCTATTTTTCCAACATGCTTGCAAACCCAAGCAATCACCCAAAAAAGTCAATTTGACTTCTGGCACATAAAGAGATGATCAGCTCTGCAAAACAGCTCTTACCTCGTCGTTGATGTCGATCACATCCCCCACCTTGAGCTCCAGCTCATCTTCGTTCTGCGGGACGTACTCGAAGAGCACTTTGCACTGACGCTTCTTGGACCCTGAGCCGAGGGGAAGGGCACAAGTCAGAACACCCACAAAGGAAAACTAGTCTTTCCTTCACTCAAGCTCCTGAGAATCCAGTCTGACCAGAAGACCCATAAGCCATCCCAAAAACCTATGTTGCTTTTCATGCTGGTTTTCCAGTTTGTTGTGTCATGTTAAGTCTATCGAGCCACAGCTTAGATGGAGGTTGAGAACAGACGGACAATTCCAACACTGCATCGCCCATAACCAACACCCTCTGAAAACATGTTGATTCAAAAGTCAGGTAAATCCCCACTACTACGATTTTTCAAGCTATTTCCTGACGAAAATCTGCAGGAATGACAGTTGCTTCCAGTTAGCACCTGCTTTGAAGAAAACATGCAAGTTTGAGCCTCCAGTCTTTAGGCAATCCTGAAAGGAGAGACACCTTTTGTTGTGCACTGATGGCCCTTCTGCCCTCTAACACAGACCTTGTTAACCACAGCTCTGAGGAAACGCCAACATTTGCTGGGCTCATATTTCAAAATCCAAACTCATTTTAATCTGCAAATGCAAAAAACCCTCCCTTTTCTCAGTGCCAGCATGGAGTCAAACTAAGCATCAATTAGCAGTGTTTGACAAAAGCAAAATTAAAATTAAGTGCAATCGTCAGATGTTTGCCACACATCATTAAAGCTCTGCAGGCGTTAAAAAGACAAAATGACATCTCGAGACTGGGAAGCATTGAAGTGACTTCCAACAACCCCTCCAGCCACAGCAGTGTGAACCCACATTGCCTAATTACTGTGCACGTATCCTGGAGTGATGCTGCTGCTGAACCCAGAGAGTTTATGCATTTCTCCTTCAAACAAGAGGCCATGCCTTCAGACCTTTTCCACAACAGAGCAGCCAGCACGCTTTTCAGGGCAGTTATCATCCTGAGCTATGACCCACACACATTCCCTATCCTCCTCAAAAGCAATCTGCTTCAATTTAAATGAAAATATGAATCAAAAGCTTGACGTGGTAAAGCCTAAGTTTACAGGAGCTGTATAATTTCCATGCTTTTTCCCATACTTTGTACTCCCTTCACACTGAAGCTTCAGCAATTACGATTAGCTGTGTAAAAACATTTCAAAATACAGATACTGCCTCCAAGATTGATCCTTGTCTTATTATAGCAGTGTTCAAAGTCCAAAGTCAGACATCTAGAGACAGCCACACCCAGCAGCCTCAGTACAAAACACACCAGGCATCTGAGCAATATTCTGCATCTAAAATTTCTGAGAGAGGCCTCACCAAACCTAGAGTTTTCTTCATGCTGGTATATGACCCGTGCAAGAAACAAATAAACCAGAAATATGAAACTCTGTAGGTTACTTCTAATAACACATAATTGCCCACATAATATGCCCTTCTTTTGCCTCCACTGGAGCTCATACATCAGCCCAGAGGGATTGTTCAGTTTACAGTAATTGCAATAAACGGTTCACTGGCCTTTACTGTCTCCTGCAGCGCTTTCAGGGCTTCTCCTTTGTAGGAGATTAACTGATACCAAAAAAAGGCAAATTAAAAAGTCACAGCCATTTGGTATAAATCTGATCTCAGCATTCCTTTTCAATACTGTAATTCTACCTAAATGGGGGAGAAAACAAACCCACGGATGGGATGCATTTCACATCCAGAACTCTTCCTCACCTTTCAGTGAGACCCAGTTTTGGAAGTACTGCCTTCCAGTTTTGAAAATCCCTAGACTAACTTAGGAAAGTTAATGACAAAGCTGTGTCAGGGGAGGTGTAGGCTGGATATCAGGAGAAAGTTCTTCAACCAGAGGGTTGTTGGGCACCAGAACAGGTTCCCCAGAGAAGTGGTCACAGCACCAACCCTGACAGAGTCCAAGAATCATTTGGACTACATTCTCAGGCACATTGTGTGATTCTTGAGATGTCCTGTGCAGGGCCAGGAGTTGGACTCAATGATCCTGATGGGTCTCTTCCAACTCAGGATATTCTATGATTCTAAGGTAACCAATCCAACTCAGGAAACAACACTCCAGCTTCACGTGGTACTGCAGGACTGCTGGGCTGGCAGCCTGCAGGCAATTCTGTTCCTTTCCAAAACAACTTGTCTGGCTTCAGGTTTTGTTTGTTTTGTACAGGGTAAACCAAATTTAGCCCTTTGTTGCAGTCACTTAGCCCACCTTCTGTGTTTTCCTTCTGCTGAATAAAGGCAGACATCTAACTGATAGGAATTCTGCCTGCAGCTCACCACCCACCTGACACAAAATACCTGAATTCAGCAGGAGCTGGGAGAACAACACAAGGAACTGAGCAGGACAGACAACCTACCTCACTGCACATGAAAACTTGCTATTAAAAAAAATATATTAAGAGTTTCTTTAGGATTATAAACCTCATTTTACCAGGAACCAGAAGTGGAAAGACAACTAAGCTCTGAAAACCTTTTGAAGGATGCAAGTGATGGCCCAGGCATAGAGCAAACAGGATCTGCTGGAGCTGTTTAAACAATCTTCCAAGAAAAAGGGAACAGCAAGTAAAATGGAAATGAAGACTGTCACTGTACCAAGTAAACAGCTGTGTGCCTAGAGGAAGGTGCTGGAACACCATTTTCTTCCAGAAGGATGAGACTAGCCAGAGCATTGTGGAGTTGGAGAGCAAGTTGTACCTACTAGTCTGACCACAGCCATCAGCATGAGGATGAGACATGAGATACGGGATCATTCCAGGGTTAGGGAGACCAAAACAAGTAGCTGGCAGCTGAACTGGTATCAGATCATGCTCACAGAATCCTAGAATATCTCAAGTTAGGAGGACCTGTAGGGATCACGCTTATTCCCCTTCAGAGCCTGGCTGCATTTATCCAGGAACAGCATTAATCCTTCAGGCTAGATTTTTCCAAAGCCTGCTGATGTAAACATCTAACAGGCACATACTGGTGTTGCCAATATGCACATACAGATCAGAGACACTAAAAAGCAATTTTGAACCTTTAGTTACCTAGAACAAATTATCAAGAAATTTATAAATCTGGTAGTCTTATATCAGGGCTTTCGAAGACAACCAGTGGCTCTTCTCCTTTTATGGGCAAAATCTCAAAGCATAAACACACCAGAAACAGTAAGTTCTGAATGCTTTCTTTTTAAAAAAGCAGGCTTAAATCATAAAAGCCTCCAATCCCTTGTAAGAGAGAGGAAGCCAGAGTAATTTAGAGCAATGTCTTATAAGAGACTGATATGTCCAAATAAAAATGACAAGTCAATTTGCTGGATGCAGGGAATGGCAAGTTTTCTGCTCTACATTTTGGTCACCATGATTTTAAAAAGTGGCATTTAAACACAGAAACCACAGATACAGAGGCAACAACACCGCTCCTCACCATCCTGAGGGTTGCTGTTAACAACAAAAGGAAAACCATGGATTTTGTTTAGACACCACCAACTCCACCTTATTTCACACCAGAGGCAGGCCTACCCTGAGTAATCTGAACTCTGGAATGCTTCCTTGTCACAAAACCTTGAATTTTTAACAAAACTTCGTGTTTTAACATTTCTTTTAAAAAGACCACAGGAAGATATCTTTGATTATCATGAAAAGGCCTGCAGGTCTCATTCAGGTACCTGATAATACAAGCAGAGTTTACATGAATTTGCGGAGCTCTCTGGCATCTGGAAGGGGTCTAAATCCTGTTCCCAAGAAAATTCATCCCTATTACTGCTCTTAAAAGCTACATATAAGCTTTCTGCCCATACATCCAGAAGCAAAACTTGGCTTCAAATCAGTTTTTCACCCTATGCTTCTAGTTTTCCTTATAACCTTAAAACTAAGTCAGGCATTAAATAATTCAGGTTTATTTTTAAAAAGCCTGTCAGCAGCTTATGCAATTGAAGGAATTGGAAGGACTACATACTCTTCTTGAATCCTTTGGATGGGGGATGAGGCTGAAATCCTCCTGCTGGAAGCCCATAGCTGCTCATCCGCTGCACAAGACTGGCTACATTGCCAGATTTCTCCCTCCTGAGTGGTACAGCATCATCCTTGGGCTCTACATCCTTCTTAACTTCCTGAAACAAGAGATTTAAAAGACTGAGAGGCCACTTAAATTACTCAAGAGGTCAGTGATTTTAGGCAGGCATTCAGATGACTAACAGATTTCAGGTACTTACCATTAGGAGTGTAATAACATATTACACTTGAAAACCATGGCATCCTGCAACTAAACATATCAAAGGCCTTAATAAACTTGACTCTTTCATACAATCATGTTAGTAAAAAGGTAAGCTGATGTGCTAAGAAAATTCAGAAACAGGGGCAGCATTTTAGCCATCTACTCCAACTCTAAGAAAAGTAGCTTTGAGCTCAGAAGTCCCGTATTACAACTCTCATGTCACAGTTCATATTTGAAAACATTTGTAAACATATAAATACTACTTCATTGGTAGACCCACAGGGCAGGGCAATAAAATAATTTATTATACAAAATGATCTTAGGCGATTATCTCTGCCTCAGAAAGCTCCGAGGTGTTTACAGATAAGATACAATCGCATTGCTGAAAGACACGAGTGGAAAAGACAGTGAGATACAAGAAACAGTGGGAGCAAGTGAGGAGAAAGGTGTAGGAGGAAAATAACAGACGTAATTTTTCTGGTAATTGTCTCCCACCTTCCTATCTTTCTAAATTAGGATATTAGCATTGGAATAGAATGTGCCAATCAAGACTAAGAAGCCTATAAACAAGAAAGCATCAGTTCTTGATAAAAAGGCCAAGTATGTAGCAGTTACTCTACCACATCAGCTCATTAAGCGAGATTCCAGAGGAGAACAGATACTCTGAAAGAAGGAAACCATCACTTTGCACAAGAAACCCATTAAGGCGGATCAGTGGCTCATCTAGTGCAGAACACAGCTCCCAGGGGCCGCAATCCCAGAGGCTCTGCAGAGAGCTATCCTGCAACTCAGATCCTCCCACATTCCCAGGGCACCCATAAGTGTTTCATGAGGGAGATACATCTCCTTTTTATGTCTGCAGCTGGCCCTGTCTAACCCCTTTCAGCACCCATGGTCCTGTCTGCCTCCACAGCATCCTTGGGGATAGACACCAGATATTTGCCCTTTGCTCCATGAAGAAGCTCCTCTCTCCCATCCCCTCTAGGCTGACACCTTACTACTTCCCCAGGCTGTTCTCCCCATCACTGAATTTCATTTGTCACAATCTTCACGGCTCTGTAAACCTGGATTGTATTTCCCCTTGGCTTTGTCTTCTCAGCTGAAGAGTCTGAGCCCTGTCATCCCCATGTCAGACAGCTGTTCCATCCCTTTAACCATCTATCCAGAGGCCTCTCTCCATCCCAGTCTCAAGGTTCCATGTAGGTATGACATGGATCAGCTTTTCCTACACACACTACTTGGCATTTGGCTCCCTCCAAGCCATCTGCTTTGTCTGCTCAGCTCCTTGCCACCAGCATGGCACTGAACTACATTAGAGTTTAACAGCACTCACAAAATGGGAGTGTCCACTGTTAAATTCCCTCTCCAGATGACCAGAGGTGCTGAACAAAGACACTACCACAACTGGCTCCTGGAAATCCCATTACAGACTCTCCTCTATCCTCACAAGTCATTGATATGTCCTTTGTTTATAAAGAATCTTCCACTTCTTAATGGAACTTTTTGTTGTCTCACAGGAACTTCATTCCTTCAATAACTTGATGGAGAACTTTATCAAAGACTTTCTGAAAAGCCAAGTGTGTTACATTCACTGAATCTCACACATCTGTGTGCTTAGCAAGACCCTCAAAGTCCATCAGCTTTCCCACCACCACAGAATTACAATGTCTGGAGGAAAGCAAACACCCATTAGTACTTTGCAGCTTTTTGTGATCCACTTCAGAACAATTCTTGCATCCACCATCAGTAGCCAGTGGTTGACAACTCCACTACTTAATGCAGATGTAGCAGCAATAAAATCTTTAATATAACTGAAAACAATGCCAGCAAGGCATAGATATACACTTACTCATGTTGTGTGAACTCTTTAACATGAGCTTTAAGACAACAAAACCCACGCATCGATCAAGCGCCAAAACCAGCAGAAACGCATTGCCCAGAACCCTGCTGGTGCGTTCTGGAACATTAAAGCCCAGGTTACCTCCTGCAGCTCTCCAGCAGAAAAGGTCTGCAGGTCTGAAAACTACTGATGCTTTCAAAGATACTACAAACTTCAAGTCAAAAAGACCAAAGCACCTCCCTATTTCTCAAAAGAGCAGAGCAAGTAAAATAAGCAAAAACTACAGACAGCACAATATTTCTTCCCACTCATCTACACTAGATTAAAAAAGGCTTTTCAGAAAACAGTCAAGTAGTTCCTGCTGTTACTCTCCTTTATCCACAGTGACTTCTGCCCTGGAGATCTTAGCTCTGTTGAGATCCCATCTTCCAAGTCAAAAAAAAAGCCCAAAAAAACCACCCAAACAAAAAAACCACCAACCCTCCAGAACAGCGCAGCTTCCTATCCACCTCCCATCCGAACAGACATTTCACATTTCAAAGACTTTGTCATTCTCATCTTGTTTTTCAGCCAGTTACTTGCAAGTCTGATAAACTAAAAACAATTAAATTTGCCTACAGCTGAAACGTTTGCCACACCTTCAAAACACCCTTCTAGCTGCCTTACTGTCAAGGCCATTGTGCTCATCTGAAAAACATACCGGTACTTAAAAACTTGCCTAGAGTGCTTCTGCCCCTGGATTTTTAAAATTATAATCTTTTGCTATGTGATTTGTACAGCCTCCAAAATCTCCAAGCTGCTCCAGGAACTTCCAGTTAAGCAGTTTCTCAATCGTGACACTTTCCAGTGAGGAATCAGCTCCAGGCTGCTTCCCCAACTCTGCACTTTGCACAAGACTTCAGAAGCAACTCCTTCAATAACTTTGTAGAAAACACAGAGTTGCAAAAAGGAACTGGGAAAGCCTTACACTGGCAGTTTGTTTGAAAACATGACCTCCCTCTTTTTCTTTTAATTTATTAAAAGACATAAAAAATCAAAAGAGTACACACACAGCACTTCCAAATATTAGAACACTCTGTGAGGTAAGATCACCATAATCAGTAATATGAATTAAACAGAAAATATACTTTTAAATCCAGCAGTAGCATCAAAAGCAGCAATCTAATAAACAAGTTATAAACAATAAGAAATTATTTGAGGCAAAAGCAGTGCCCACTACAAAAGACCAAGGACCCAAAACCAAAAGGAGGAATGCTTGAGTGCCTTTCTTGCCAGGCTTGAGTCAATAATTGAGTGGTGACAGGTAGGAAATACTCAAAGGTCTAACACAAGACAATAGTTAATTTTAACAGAAACTATAATGGATTAAATTTAAAAAGAGTCTAAAATAATTCTGTGAGCAATCATTACATGCAGAAAATCTTGCAGCCAAATTCAAAGGCTGAAGATTTACTGATGAAGAATTTCATCAGCAGAAACCAGAAAGAACAATCAGACATTAGGAAAGGCTGGTACATCAGACTTTCCTAATACAGACAAGATATGAAAGCTGAATTTGATACACAGTTAAGAGAAACCATCCTACTCCAAGGCATACAAAAGGAAAGAGGTTGCAAGGAAAAGTTCAAGGTGAGTGTGTGATAAAAACAGCAGCAGAGAGCTGCAAATCCATCAGATTTACAGTGAACAGATGTGGGTAACAACCACATGAGAGGGTCCCACCACAGCAGATAGTGGAAAATCTAGTTTTGACAAAGAACTACAGAAGCAGTTAGGAAGCAATGCATGGATAAGCCAACAACTACTTTTTCCATACTTAACCTACTACCCTTTAAAATATTCTTGTAAAGCAAGCACTATTTTTTTTCATTATTAAAGAGGAACTGCAACAATAATTAGCCTTCCTCAGAGCATAAAAACCACATTAAAATCAAACCAAGTCAAAGCAAATTCAGGAATTCCTGGTCTCCACAGCTGCACGTGGTCTACTACAGCACAACCACGTAGTTCACATCAGTGCTCCAACAGCAGGAAAATGCTCAAAAATTCATTTTTAAAAGCACACATCAGGATCCTCTGACGTAAACACCCACCAGCCCCACCAGCAACTTCATCCTGGGCATCATCATTATGGACATGTTAGGATCTCACAAAGGAAGTAATTTCTAAACAAGAGAGTTTGGATCTCTGAAAACTCACACTAATCAATGTAAACATCAATAAACACCCCATTAATAATGTTAATAAGAGCCTGCAATTCTTACATCTCTGCTCTAACAGTTTGTTTGAAGTTTAGTGGTTGGAAAATGACACTGCCCACAGGTCTCATGTCTGAGCTATCTCTACACCCAACCTGAACATTCCCAAGACTCCTATTCATTGGCTTCACAAGGAAGGCAGTTTTCTTTGGTTTTTGGTGGGTCTTAAGTCAGCCTCGTATATCCAAACTATCAGAGAGAGTCTGTGTTGTGACAATGCCAACAGAACACCCCAGGACGCTTCAGCTTGTTCTGAGATGAGGCTTTTAACAGCTGCCAGCCAGCAAAACCAAAATGAAAACCTGACATTAACTGCAGCTGGAAATTTTAATATTGTTATTATGACAGTCCACTGCAGTTCAAGGCCTTGTCAGTGTTTCCATTAGCAGCACAGATTTTATGCATTTATGACTTGGCAGTACAAGGTCAATACAGACTGTCTCTTGGCATGAAACATGTTAAACTGGGAAGTAACCACCCACTTCTTCTGTTGCAAACTACAGCACTAGTCAAAGGTTTAAAGTTTTCATAATCTCCACTAAATGTGTGTTTTGCAACACTTAAATTTGCTGAAATCACTAAAGGCTGATATGCAAAACCGAGTATAAATTTATCTCGACAGCAAAAAAAAAAAAGATTGGGGTGATCTTAAGGGGCTGTTGCTTTAATTGCACCTGTCACAGTTCAATGCACATGTTTACATATGAAAACCTCAAAACCATTTAGGTACAGCAACATGTGAAGCAAGAACTACTCTTTATATGCAGACAAAAATCCAACACATCTAAATTCATCCACAGCCTCATGATGCCTATTAAAATAAGCAAATATGGGGGCAGTCCTGACCTACTTTGGAAGCGAGGGAGGAGCTGCCTTCCCACCATCAGCCACTCACCCACCCATCGCTCCAGCAGGGACAGCTGGATCCCCCCCACTCCCCTCGCCAGAAGCCAAGAGCACTCAGATCAGCGAGGCAGTGGAGATACAGAAAACAGGTCAGATCGTCTGAAAGGCCACGAGTTAAAAATATGAATTCTGCTGCTGAATTATAGGGCACAGGGAAGTTCATTATCCAATGAACCTAAATCCTTAGCTAGATTCTTCAAGCATAAACATTAAGACTTGAGCTGCCCATCTCCTATTTATGTCATTATACAAAGAACAATCATCTTTTGAGTCCTTATATTAATTCCACTATAACATCAGCCTGTACAAAAGCAACGTGCATTTCTGTTACTGGCTGAGTACATTTTAAAGCAAGACCTCAAGAAGTAGAAAATGGTCTCAATCTCTGAAGAGGCTGAGATGAAGAATACACAGAGATAAATGTCTGAGCCTCCACATAAAATTATCTCATCTCTTCTCCATCAGAACAGCAATAAATAACTCATGGACTGGCAAATTAGGTTCATGATTCATATTTTACCAAGCAGAAAATAAGGAACTTGGAATTGAACCTGTCATTTTAGGGGAGAGGGAGGAATTGG
Organism: Pseudopipra pipra; assembly: GCF_036250125.1. NCBI lineage: Eukaryota > Metazoa > Chordata > Aves > Passeriformes > Pipridae > Pseudopipra > Pseudopipra pipra. The sequence continues at coordinate 110,598,150 of NC_087551.1, forward strand.
AAGCTTGTAATAAATCTACAGGCAATAGCTTCATTTATACAAGACACAGCCTTGAAAACCCCATTACTGAAAAATAACACATATAAATGTGACTGTATATAAATACATATAAAAATCTGTACAGCTGCCTGCAGAAGAGAGACTGTCAGCCCCAATCTGTTCAATTGCAATGAAACACCGCAGTTCCTGGAATACAAAAATCTTCACATAACTAATTATTTAAGCCTCTGTTACCTCTCTCATTTACAGTTTTAGTTACAGCAAGACAGGCAGGCACAGGGCAGCTTTAGCTTTTACAGTGCCACTCACTCCCATCCAAGGTATCCCACATCCCTTCATTTTGCCAGTCTCCTTCTTGACAAGAAAACATGATTTCTCACTCTCAGTGCAGGTACCCACAGAGGCAAAACATTTAACAAAGGCAAAGAAAGAAAGATGAGTGATGTGCATCTATTCCTCTCCCATTACTTTCCATGAACTAAAGGGACAGAGCAAGAAAGTTTATGAACCAAAACTGCTGAGAAGCTCCTGAGCTCCTTCCCTGAAGCATTCGGGAGATCAGAGCAGATTCGACCTCCCAGCAGAAGAACTCTGCTGGGAGAGGTCAGAGACTGCCACTGACTCCCTAGAGGATTAAATATTAATTCTTGAAAATAGAAACAAATCACCTTAAAAGATGAAAGCAGTTACCATGTGAAAAATGGGCAAACTCGATAACCTTTGTTTTGCAAGACAATTTACCTTCTGGACAGTTTAACACATGCCATGGGTCGATTTTTTGGGGGTCTAATTTATGGCTGAAGTAGGGACTGTCTAACAGTAAATCACTGGGTTTAAGTGCTGACCTACAATCAGGCTGAACCAACAGTAAGGCAGTATCACTCCTTGTCTTTCCTCTTCCAAAACTGAAACTGCTTCATAATCTGACTTCTGTACATCCCAGTCAAAGGCACTTCCATTCCTAACTGAAGTTGGAATAAAGTTTCCAGCTGATTTGAATCTCCAGTAGTTTCCACAGGAGGTACAGACACAATGCTGTGGCAGCAACTCTTGCTGTAGCTCCTCAGCACAGCACACCTCCCTCCAAGGCCACCATCAGCTGAGCATGGCTTTGGAAATCCCTCTAAATATCCCTTATGAGAGTTTTACAGAGAGCTATCCATTTCAGTTGGACGTTCTCACACTCTTTAAACATAAGAAAGGATGCAAAGTCCTGGAAGACAAAGTTCCCAGCCATCAAGTGATGCCAGAAGACACCAATGGACTCTGTGCACAGTTGGAGTTTCATAAACGGTTGGAGAAAAAAGCTGAATTATTTACATTTGCGCCTGCTGCAGATTCAAATTGCAATTTCTAACTTCCTCCCTCAAGAATAAAATATAATTAGCTACAGAAGTGACTCAAACCAATCTCACACTTCTCCAGTTTCCAGACAGAGCCTCAGCATTGCCTTTATTAAATCACACCCACGTCAGGTAACACGGTTTAACAAGTTACCAATATTTTTAAATGTGTTATAATCTATGCTAAATATAGATCAGATAATCATCCTGTCATGCTGTGTAGGAAGAAACATCATCAATCAGGCAAGGTACAACTTCTTTCTCACAATATGTAACACATGGGGTAAGCAGGATCTCTGGGAAGCATAAAAAATTTACCGAGTCTCTTCAGACTTACAAACCTGAGCCATTGAATAAATGTAATACCTGAAGGTCAAGAACAGACAAACAGCTGGACTTTCCTACATAAGGAAAACTTACCTCTACAGAGGGAATGAAGAAGCAGGTTTGGAATTTCAGATCTTGATACAAATTATATATATTATTATACATGCATATATTTTCTATATATATAAATAATTCAATTTTGTCCTGGAAAACTGGATACCTACAAGCAAGTGTCAAAACAGATTGTGACATGAAGTCTTGTCAATATTTGCAAAATACAAGAGACATAAAAAGATGCAAATAAAACACCAAAGCCCAGATGCAAGAAAGGAGAGCAGTCAACTCACCACATCTACCAGTAGCAAAGAATCCTAAATTAACAGGAGTAACTAGAGGAAACACAGACCTTTACATCAATGTTTCCCAACCATTTAATTAAGAAAAAAGTTATTTTTAAAACATGTCTAAATATAATACCTTAATAATATTTTATGGTGTTGCCATGTTCACAGCCAGATTAAAAAATCTTAAAATGCTGATTGCATTTATTTTCTATTATATTTTCTTATATATATGAAAAATTAATTATATATTTTGTAATAGTTTTCTAGAATAACAGTTAATGCCCTGTCAACCACCAGCCACCAAAACAGTGCTTTAGATAACGAGAGCAGGAATCACACATGGCAGAGGGTGAGACAGAGATCCAGCTCCCTCAGCACGTGTGTTTTATCAGCTGCCCCCACGCAGGAAGACAGGAAGACATTTCTTTCTCTTCTACCAGTTAAGTGCCTCTATTGCTGGTCCAGAGAAACACGGGATCCATTAACCACTACAGGTCCCCTTTGATGTTTAACTCAGAACATCCCTCATTCCTTCTCACCGTCATCCTGACTTCCAGCATCTGCTCTGTCGTACTCAGCTTTCTTCTTCCCTGCATTCCTTTTCCAAGGCACCCATCTCTCTTCATTCCCTGTAAAGCCTCCAGCACTTCACTCATGGCCACAAGTTAAAACACTGACTCCTCTACGTCCCTTCACAAGTCCTGCCTAAGACACAAAATTAAATGCTTAAGAGAATGTCAAATAAGGGCTAAAAGTATAAATCTCAGAATCTCAGGGGAGATAGAAACAGGTTTAAAGTTCAAGTTTTATCAAAGATTCACACATTAACTAACATTTTTAACTGAAAATGCATCTTGCTTTCTGTTCCTCTTTTGCCAGCTCTGTCACAGGGCCCACTGCCGTAACACCAAGTCCAAAGCTAACAAACTCACATATATACACCAAAATATTATTTTCAGCAGGTGAAAAGCATCCAAAAAGCTTGTTAAGCCAAGAAAATAATTATCACATTAAACTTTCATATCAGCTCATAATATTGGATAAACCCAGTGTTCAAGGAAGGAAAACATACACTCAAAAATAAATTTAATACTGAAAACACTACAGTAGATTAGTAGTGATTTGGACGAGTCATTCAAAATGATGAACCATCTTAAAAAAAAAAGATTCATAAGTAGTACAAATGTTAGGAGATGACAGTCCAGAAGAGCTACTCTCATGCAGGTTTATTGTCAAATTCACATGTAGATTACTTCATTTCACCTCATAAAAAAAGCAAAATGACAGATTTAATATTAACTGTGTTGGGTTGTACAGACATAAAGCAAAGTACTAAAATTACAGGGCTGGAATGCACTCCCAGAGCCTCCCGGAATGTAGCAAACATTACACGTTACAGTACCTGGATAACTGATCTTTTTGGTATTATTCCATATGTTAATTCCAGAGTGCAAATTTATTGCCATATTTTAGAGTTCTGGACACAGGGAAGGTATAAACTTAAAAGTGAGTTTCCTGCACCTGTCCAGTCAATTATTATTGACTGAGACACCGACAAAGCTTTGTGCAGTTTACTCAACAATGGTTGCAAATGATGGAGCACACCCTGTTTGGAAGCCTCCAGCCAGGGAATGGTTGCCTTTCTCCCTTGCTGGGAGAGGAAGTTATAAGATTATGCATAAATCAAGCGTAACAACTAAATAAGGAAGGACAAAAGAGCAGACTGCTTCATGTGACTACAGGAATAACTACATGTACAAACCTGTTGCCCCTGCCATACAAACCACTGCACCCAATCGGAGCAGCTCGGAGATTATCCAGGAGTGTGCAGTTACCACAGAGCAACATCACAAGCTGATCTGGCGTTTAGAAAAGCAAGAGGCACGTGTACAGTCACGAAACTTTGATTACTCAAATGAGAGAGAATAATTAGCATATTAAGTGGTATTCACACCAGTCATTAATCACGCTTTATATCCTGCTGTCCTTTGGAACAGCATCTTAAGTTCTCCTCCATATCATGTCACTAAGTCAAAATTTAGATGCTCTTTCCATTTCTCCCATGCTCTTGACAACACAGTATTTTCAAATATAGAATATACAAATATATGTTAAAATACTAAGTACTACAAGAAGCATCTCTGTTTTCCTCATTCTGTGTTCACATTCAGCCATTGAAGAATTCACGATGCTACAGATTTTTACTCTTACAGTGAAAAAACAGTTTGCAAATCCAAACTGAAATCTCCTCGATAGATGATTTTTTAAAATTTCTTAAAGCACAGCTGCTCATCTAGAACAGGGGAAGGGTCATACAATTTCAACAAATTTTCTGCAGTTAAATAGTTCACTTTTGAGGAAAGCATCTGTGACATTTCACATCTAATAGGCCATCAAGATAAATAACTCAAATAGTCATTTCACTTTCATGATCTCTTTCTAAACAACATACCCATATTGCCTTGGAATATGAAATAATTCACACATCCCCAACCAACACAGGAATAAAATTCCTATGTGGACATAGTGAAAATATGAAAAGACAACCTGGCACACAAGTGCCCACAAGTGGCTGTGCTGGCAGAGCTGTGTCAGCAACAGTGAAGTCTGAGACCACCTGCAAACTCAAACTATCATCAAGACTTTCCCTCTTCATGCCATATACAGTCACTTCACAGAGGAACCTCAGAGGGTAAGGGCCTGACTGGTATGAACCCAAGCAGTCAATCCAGAAACTCATCTGGAAAAGTCACAGGAATAACAATAATCCATGATGAGCTCTGCACCCCAGCAACAACTCATATGTGACTGTATGCCTGTAGATCAGTACCACTGGATGTATCTGCCAAGGTTTTCAGATGCTGGGATTTTTTTAACTATTATTTTTAGAAACAGTAGTTTCCCCACCATAAGCAAGGCTCACTTAAGCCATTTACCTTGACATTCCAGTTGGGAAACAACTGTTTCCTTGTTTATTCAGGCCAAAACAGCTGGCTAGCAGAGACCCTTCTCTCACCCCACAAGCACAGGAATCATTATCACCGTTCTTGCAAATCCAGATGGGATTAGCAGGAGCAGCTCAGGCAAACCCAGAAGGCACCTCCTGATATGACACTCTTCTCCAGTGGCCCTATTTTCTCCAAAAGCCAGAAGAAAAATCAGCAGGAACAATGGGTGGCACCAGAGTATTGGCAACAGGTCTCAAAGCACCAGCCTGAACACTCAGCTTCGTTCCTCGCCAGGAGACAAAGAGCCACCTTATATCCAGTGCTTCTCTCATATATTCAGCACTGAAATCGAAATTACTTAATATGGCTTTCAATCTTGCATGTAATCTTTGTTTCAGAAAAACAAGAACTGTCAGCTTCGAAGCAAACATCGCCCTGTCACAGGCTCTGCCTGCTCTGCCTGAGAAGGCAACAACACCTCCGAGCTCCTCAGTGTCACCTTCCTGCACGATGCACTGCAGTGACAGTCTCCTCAAAACAATAATAAAGCAAAGGGAAAGGCTGTATAAACTGAAATATCATCTGAGCAATAGGACTGATAAATTGCTGCATATCTTATTTTCTCCAAGTCTTACCCAGATGCAAAGAATTCAGACAGAATACTTAAAGGAGCAAACACTAAAATGCTGGAAACAGGTATTTTAATCTATTCCTTAAACACATTAGATGCATACTATTTAACATATATGCATTGTTTAAAAGTTATTAATCTGCTTTTTGAATTAATGCTACTATACTTTTTAACTGCACCCAGGTTAGAATTAACTTAGAACAGAGAGTCTGCCTTGTCCATGATCTGGATTCCATGATTCCTGTTTAGAGTTCTGGGCGAGGTCAATTTACTATTTTTGAAAAGGAATTACGGAAGACGCTACGCCTGAAGGAGCTTTCAGCCAAAAATTGTCTCCCTGGTTCACAGCCCAGTGTTTAACAGCATCCCACCACTGAGAACATAGGACAGAGGCAGCAAAGACAGGCTTAAGAAGGTAAGGCAGCTGTGCTAATACTCTAAAGTGCTGGTCTAGGGGTGATGTTAAGGGAAGGAAAGGGGCCTGGGCTATTTCATTTACACAAACGCATAGACCAGGAAGTTGAACAGAAAGAATCACCTAAAAACAAATCATCCTCTGAAAAAGGAATTCTTCATGCAAACACCATAGCTGTCTGGTGTTTAAATATCTCGATGTACTAGGGAAGGGCAGATAAGCTAAACCAAGCCCGAGTAGTTTTATTACACAAAGAACTCTAAGACCAAGAATTTACATTATATATTAAAACAAAACCTAAAAATCATACTGCAACCACAACTTTTAAATTCGTGCTGTTCACATTCACTACCCCGAAACACGAGATCTGTTTACAACATTTGATGTTAAGAACATAGGGAAAATAAAGCGAAGCTTACCACCTCCAAGGACATATTTGCTCGAACACGCCCAGTGTTGCAGGGCTTTTTTTTTTTTTTTTTATTTAGGGGGAGGAAGAAAAATGTCACAGCGAGCAAAGTTCACGTGTTAACCTGGAAAGGATCCAGGCTCGGCACTAGAGCGGGAGCAGCTGCACACACCTGTGCAGGCAGGAAGCTCTCCCCGTTCCAGCTCTGTCGCCGAGCAGGCGGCCAAGGGGCTGCATGTCCCAAACACGCTCGGAGAAGTGTCCAGCTTGTTCACCAGAATGTCCCCAAAGCCCGCTGGCAAACTTCACTGATGAGAGCTACTAATTAATCCACCCGCTGCTCCTCCCTCGTCCGAGTTACTGCCTTCAGCTTATGATCGAACTGGTTTTACTGCCGTGAAAAGCCTATTACTCACAATAGAGCCGGTTATAAAACTGAGATAGCGATAAACGAAATAAAACAAGGAACTTCAGTCCTTAAAAAGCTTCTCAACCATGAAGGAACAAAAATCTTCAAAAATGAGCAGAAGGAAAAACACCAAATCGTCACTTTCACCTTATCAACACAACGGGTGTCTGGAAGTGACAAAGTGAGTGAACAGAGCTACTCAAAATAAATAAATAAAAATAAACAAACTGTCAATAAAGATGCAAAAAAAAAAAGTTAAGATTCATTGGCCAAAGAAAGAGGGAGATCTGGGCAACTTCCTGAAGAAGGCGAGTCCTGGACTCTTGATCTTTACTTTCAGAGAACTGTTCCTGTATATTATATATATAAAAATTTACAAACAGGAACGAAGCCCAACCCAAATCCAAAAAGCCTTCCACATTACACACGCCTTAGCATATCCAAAATCCTCACACATGCCAACTAACAGCATTATTGCACTGCAGGTGAATGAATGTGTGCACGTTTTACACTGTGATGGATTTTAGAATGGAAAAGCCACTCTCAATGAAAACAATAAAAGTCTGCTAGGTTTCCACTGCTAATTCCTTTCAGGAATTTATGAAGTTGTTTATTTTAAATTGCCCATACAGGAAGAAGCAGAAAAATGGCAATAACAATGTCAGAAACAAGAACTCTAATTCAAATATTCCAACCCCACTCAGAACGGATATTCACACAGTTCAAACAGGAATCTCAAACCAGGTTTTGTTAAAAACATTGGAAGTGTACACACTCCAAAACCTGGCACTGCAATACAGGCAGAAAATCTTTAAAAAGCCCTAGTACTGAAAAGTGAATTCAAGGAAATGAGCTTCACAAATATGCAGTGTAATTGCTCGTACTTTTTTTTTTTTTTAACCTACTTGTTTTCAACTATAAAGCTCTGGTTTCAGGACTGCTCTGGACATCCCACCCACTGATTTGCCTCCCTGCCTTTACATCTCTTCCACTCCCCATCCAATGCAGTGACACTGCCACACTAATACCCAGGTATGTTTTGGAGGCTTTATGGGATTCCCCTCAGCTGAGTCTGTTTATTCTCTTTCTTTTAAAGCAAAATTATGCAAGTGGAAGTCAGCACCTTCTGGGACAGACTGTCTCAGACCTCTGGTTAACCAGTCAAGTGATAAGCTCATGGAAAATGCCGAGGTCCCAGCTGGCACTGGCAACCAGGCACCACCAAGCTCTCACCCTGCTTCAGGATCTCACTATCAATAGGCAAAACGCTTGGGTAGGATCCAGTAAAACCCAACCAAAAAGTTACCAGAAGATGATACAAAGTACCAAGCATCAGCATTACATCAGTATCCACAAGAAGCATCCATACATTCCCTTCTGCACTGGAGTATTTGAAAGTTGAATAGTGCTTACCTCACCGACACTGTACAATAAAATAACCCATTTAAAAACACAGCTTCAGCTTCCTTTGCTGCAATTCTGACAGCAAAGACTCAATTGCTACCACTACATGAAACATAAACCTGCTACCACTATGTAAAATTACTGTGCAGTGTTTTGAAGACCTGAGGGAAAAAAAAAAAAAAGACAATCAAAAAGAAAGGAAGACATAATCGAAAAGCTATTTCCTGCTTTAACAACGCCAACTGAAGTTGACAGACTCGGTCATACTTCAAACAGAAGAGACACATTTGTCTAAGAACACAAAAGTCAAAACATGAGGAGTGGTTTAAAATGTCAGTAAATCCAGTATATGAGCAGAGCCCAGCAGGAGAGAACAGAAGGGACTGACCTGCTTTAGCAGTCACGATACAGTCCGAATCTGGGGCATCCAACATATCCAGGCAGCATGGAGCGATAATCCTCCTGTCGGCATTTTGCTTGTCCTTCAAACAGCCAAGAGCCAACCTCATGCTGCCTGACAGCCAAGGCCAGTTGCAGCTGGCACCAAGGCAACAAGCTCCTTTCCTGCCCTCAGACAGGATGGAGAAGAGACAAACTAACAAAGCTAGCAAAACCAAACTAGATGGAATTAGACCCTCTCCCCAGTTCTCCTGCAGTTGATGGAAATCAAAGGCTTTTATTTCTTTCAAATAAAAACTTATCTTCTGTAATAACATCTAGCATCCAGACAGGTCCATCTGCACCCAGTTTAGCCTGCCATATTTATTATGTTTTTAAATATTTTACACATGAAGGCAAATCTAGTGGATAGCACACGCACTTTCAGCTTCCAATGTTAATCTTTCTCAGATAAGCACAGATTACAATTTACCATCCAAATTCTGTGTGGAGAGGTTATATGTTGGCTTCAGTTCAATTCTTAACAAACCAATATATATATATATATATATATATATATAGCACCAAAAAACCACCACAAATTTAACCATGCAATGGATTCAGCCCAGATCCCCATTTAATGCATGAAATTACACTCATAACAGGAGAATAAGATTATCCTTTCAGGAAGTAATAAATACTCAAGTACAGCCCCAGAATTTTGCAATCAAACTTGTAAAACTTGTTGCAACCCTCAGTCCTGTCCATAGCAAATGTGCCCTCTCTGGTTACATTTCTGCTGACCTGGGAGATCTACCCCATACACCCAAAGTTCCCCCTCAGTCCTCCTGGCCTGGTTGTCCTTCCAGCTCTTTCCTTCTCACTACGCCCTTCAGACCTTTACCCTCCTTTCCCTTTCATGTGGTCACGAGAAGTTGGCAATATTTGTTCTTCTTTGGCATCCTTATTGTTATTACCCCTCCCAGTTGTGGTGGTGGGAAGCTACTGGGCACCGTAGCAAACAAGTAAATCCATTTCTTAAGAGACCTTCCTCATTCACAAGGCCAAAGTACAACTCTGCTTCTTTCCATGTCCCTCCTGCATTTCACCCACATCTTGAGGGTGTTAACATCACACCAGGCCAAGCTGGGGCATTTGAGTTTAGTTGGTGAGGCCTGGTACTTGCAGCAGTCTGGTCATAGTAGCATTTCATAGATTCTGCAGTATGATCCAACAACCTACTACAGCAACAAATGAGAACAGTTCTGGATGAGAAAGAAAAAAAAAACACTTTTCTGCAACCGCCTTCCCAGAAACAGTCTCTCAAACTATCTCTACCTGTAAATTAACTTTTAAGAAACTATAATCAAACTGACCTTAAGAAAACCCATGACTTTCACTTCCCTAACAATTAATGCTTTCCCATCATCTCATCACTGCACAACAGTTTTCCACTCTAAACAGGCCATCTTAGAAGAAAAAGTTCCCAGGATCAGCCTCATAACTGCACTCAACTCCAGCACTAAAAAGGAAAGTTACCCCTATTGTTGTGAAACAAAAGTGATAATTTTCTTCTGCACAACTTCCTTTCCACTTCTCCAAACCCCTACGTCTTCTAGAAAACCATCTGTCCCCTGTAATTCAGGATATCCAGCCATGCCATGCACATACTGAACAGCCGTAGGGTTAAAAATACCTGCAGCTGAGATACCAACATGGAAATCATTTTAAACAAAATTTATAAAAGCCACAGCTGCAGAAGGGCAAGAAAACACCCAACAAGTTTGGTAGTTAACATGGGAACACATCACATCCAACCTCTCTTTGCTGTTCAGCAGACAGTGTTGATGACACAAGTACCAAAGAAGAGCCATGTCTGAGGCTTTCTTCCTATAGAGCACTTGAGTGCTAATTAACCTCATCAACAGAGTAATCATCAAACCACCACTTAGGGTCAAGTACTATTTACACAGGACTCAAAACCCAAAATGGACTTTGAACTAAACTACCAACAATTTGAAAATATTAGACAAGTGAAAAGTATCCATACAAACTTGTCCTTGGTAAAGACCGTCTCTGAGAATAACTGGATTATTCCCATCAGTTTTAAAAGGAAAATACTTAAAACTCTCTGCAGTTGATCAAATATAAGTAATTTTGCTTTTTCAGAAAGATGAACAGAAAAACTGTAAAATTTAAAGTAAATATGTGTAAAGTTTATAGCACTGGATAACCTTCCTCTCAGGTTTAACAATATGAAAGTATCACACTAAGATACATTAGATAGTTCTGGTTTGCAATGAATTAATTTCACTTCAAAAGATGCAGGAATATGTAAATTCACTTGGACTGTACAGAAGTGTTACACCAAGGAAGCCTTGCAAGTTACTAAAAATGTCAGAAAGGAAAAAGAAGCAAAGCACAACGTCTCCAACACTTGCATAGTTTAGATGGAAAAATATCTCCAGCTCAGCACACTCTGAACTTCCCCACTTTCCCAACTCTCTCATGACTTAATGTCTTCTGTAGGGGTAGGTTTAGGAGTTTTCATGGTCTTGTTTTTTTTAAACCAGTTCATCTCACTAAAGCAGATAACCATGGCTCCAGACAACTTACTGCACTGCAGAATATACAGTATCAGGGTACAAACCAAAAGAAATGCTAAAGTGAGCAAGAACAGACAGCAGAACTCAAACAAAAAAAATTTTCAAAAGCATATTAAAAAAAATGTCATCACCTAAAAGGTCTTCACATTGAAAAAAAAATCATCCCGTTACAAATACAAGCGATGTGCATTCTAACCATTTCAGTAATAATGAGCCTGATACACGATCACAGTAAGACCCAGCAAATGCAGAGAACTCACCTTCACAAAATTGTCAGGGAACATGCCCCTTTTGCCATTTAACTCCCCTTCTAACCATCCTTCTTCTTCCAGTTTTTTCACATTCCTGATGATTTCCCCAGCTCGGATCGTTAACTCATCATCATGCACTGCATCATAGTCATATTCCACAATATAGTCCACTAAAAAAGAAAAAGACCCACAGTGAGTACAACCCAGTCTTGGAAATGCAACTTGAAAGTCACATATGTGCAAAAGGCAGACCTAACCACAAATGCTAAGAACAAGTGTTTTTCCCTTACAGGAATGCTCATTTATGAATTGGAACATTCCAAACTCTTTTGGGGGGGGGGAGCAGGGTTGGGGAACTGGACAGTTGCCTATTAGAATAAAGTAAATGCAGGAATATGACACCAGGTCATATTTTGGTGGTGGTGGGTAGGTTTTTGCTCATGTGTGGTGGAAGGAATTACTGGCAGTGGTTTCCTTCCCCCCACCAAGTCCCAGCTGGAGATTTACCAATAATGAATCACTGCCCACAGGGCAAGTGCTTGTTACTCAGTGCACATTTGGGGCCAAGGAGGGAGGAAGGTTCAAGCACTGCATGTACAGTATGTACATACCATGCTTTGTTAATTCTCATACCTAAACCTGCTGCTCTACCTGCAAAAACTGATTGCTGCACACACAGTGTTTCTGCAGGTTCAATCCAAGAAATGTAATACAGCCAGAAGGTGTGTGATTGACAACATCATACAACTTAAACTGCACAGACAAAGGCACCCTCCTTCAGAGTCATCCGGTTTATATGAAGTAGAATAAGCAAGTGAGCTTTAATTTTGATACAATTAATTTACTCAGAGGAGCATAGCAATGTATTTACATATATGTCCATCTGTTGCACGAGATCCATGCGTTGCTCACTGACAGCTTAAGGCTCTTTTGGCAATAAAGACTCATTTGTTCATCAAGAAATTCTGTTCATGCCACAAACTTCCACAAACCTGCAGCAGTCAAATAATCTTCCCTCACTCAAATTCAGTCAGATATCCAGGCACTGCCAAATGTTAACACTGTTCTCACTGAAACCTCCTCCTCTGCAAATCACAAGGAACATGCACAATGACAGGAGCACAACAGGGTTAAAAGACAGAAATCCAGAAGGGTCTTAGAAGTTTGGGGGGTTTTTTCCCCTAGTTACTCTATTCTATCAGTGCACAATAACATTCAACAATTAATTCAAAAATGAAAGAATCAAATAGGAAGAAGTATTATTTCCTTGGTATTGAACTTACACCTGCATTAAACCAATGTATAATTCTGATCTGTGGGCAATTTTGATCAAAAGTGCAGATGCAGTGATGTTGCAATGAAGCCTTTTTTCCTCTGCTGCCTATGGATGAAGTCAGAAAACCCTTAGCAAAAAACAGAACTACATGATGGTGCCATGAATGCAAGAGAAGCTTGAATGATCTGTCTGGCAAAGTATTTTTTTAATGTACCCATTAACAAAGGAATCAGTCAAATATAAAGATGAAGACTTAGTTTTGCTTTCTTTCCTTTACGGACAAATTTATTTTCTTCCTTGTGAACTGAAGGCAGCACCAGAGTTACCTACTCATGATACACACTCTGAAACTCCTGGCACACACTTTTTTATTTTTGCCAAATGCATTCTCTAAACTTGTTTCAAAGGATCATATTCCCCCCTTACTGCCTGCAGCAAGTAGAGTAGTTTTGTCTTGTTTCTGCATTGAGTTGTCTTTTGAGTGGCTGACATGAAATATTGCCAAATATATAGGAAATTCTGGCAGCCACAGATCATAAAGACAACAGTCATTCATCACCTACAGTGTGGAAATAAAAATGTCATCTTCCAACCAATTCGACCCAACCATTTTGGAAACCTTCAAATGCAGAGAAACGTAAGAAATGTCCATGTCACATATCTCTCTCATGATATACTCTGTTTTGAAGCACATTAGCAGATACTATATTTCAATGTACACACTACAGGATAGCTCTATAAAGTTAAACATGGAAAATGGATCAGAATAGAGTGTCAGTCATGGTAAATGCTCTCAGCATTGCAGACTGTGACTGGAACTGCCAAACACCTGGTCCTTTTTCCACAGCAGTAGTAGATAATCACACTCACACTGCGTTAACACAAACCAATTCTTCTGAAAGCTTATTTATTCCCTTGGGAGAACATTCCTGTATTTGTGTTTGAAATGAACAACACACTCATTTTGGTCACCTTTGCAGGCTCTAAAACATGGACTCGGTCATGCCAACAACGAGCAGAGGCTTTGAACAACCTCCCAGTCACCATCCACGTGTCTCTGTCTTCCAAAGATAAACAGTAGTAAAAGGACATCAGCTTTTTATGTTTAAAATTTAGGTGCTGAACTTCCTCTTTTATTTGTCAGTGATACTCCATGCCACCCTCACTCTCATGGATATGAAGAAAAATCAGATGCAAATTCTGTTGTCTCATCTGCAAAGTGGAAGAGATTGTGGGGAATGTCAAAATAGTTTTATCCCATAACTTTTTTCATATGATGGCACAGAAACAGCAAGAAGCCACACATCTCCCACCTAAATACTACGTGACCCTCAAGAAGAACTCATCAGTTTTGCTTTTCAATACTGGCAAGTAGCACTAGTTGAATCATTCAGGTAATTCAGACTTCAGTGTGATGGGCAAGAAACTGTTTACTGCCAAAACAGTCCACATTAAATAAGCCTCTGAAACATCTTCAAGTATAATATTTACCCAAGTAAAAACAGTATTCAGTGATGACAGAAAACATTAAGGCATAACAACAATAACTAGGAATTACATTAGTCCACGGATTGCACTTCTGAAGGTTTCAAGTAGTTCTGAATGCTTTTGAATGTTTCAAGTTCTCACTTAAAAGCTTTGCTCAAGAACAGATATGCTGTGATCAGTCAGCAATAAGTGGGACTCCAACCATATAAACTGGTCAAAACTTTCAAAAAACAGTCTCAACTGGTAGAACATGCAGCAGAACTCCTCAGCAACACAAAATACAAAAGCCACCTATCCTACCTCCCCTCAGTTTTTTTACACTGCTTTCTCCATTTCAAACCCAACTCAAATCAATCATCTGTATCTTATAAGTCCACGATATATCTTATATGTATCTTATAAGTCCATGATTTTTCATCCACATCATGGATGAAAAATAGTCTTCTCAAGCCTGAGCAGGAACATTGTGAGATTTACTGTGCTTTTCTTGCACATCCAGGAATACCAAAGCTCACCAGAGAGGGAGACAACTTTCTCCCAAGTTTTCACAGCCAGAATGTGCCATCCCAAACCACCTCCTACACCGCATGCAAAGAAGGTATCTTGACCCTACATCTCTAACACATAAGTGGCAATCTTGTTTTGGCAAGAATTCAAATATAAACATAAAGACAGCACCTGGAACATGCTTCCAACCAAGGAAAGAGGGATGGAAACAAATGAGAAGCCACATCACAGTCAGGTTGATGAGGGCATTAGAGATAATAAATTATAACAGACTAAGAACTGACAGAACAGATTTAGAAACACAAGACTACACATTCAGTGCCCTGGTAGTAGATGAGGGGTTGGAATCCGTGCAATGAAGAATCAGAGGCAATTGAGCCAGTGCCACCAAAAACAAACTGACAGAGTACAGGCCAGAGGAGTATAAAGTGGTTTGGACTGAACACTGTCCAAACTGCCAGGCTCCAAGGGTTGTGATCAATGACACATGGTCCAGCCCGGGGGGAATCACCAGTGGTGTGTCCCAGGAGTCAATCCTGAGTCGTTCAGTACCTTTATTAATGACCTGAATGATGGGACTGATGCACCCTCGTTAAGTCTGCAGATGATACAAAGCCTGGAAGAGTGGCTGATGGACTGGATGGATATGCTGCTGTTCAGAGGGACCTCAACAGGCTGAGGAAATGGACCATCAGCAACCTGACGAAGTTCACAGGGAAATGCCAAGTCCTGTCCCTGGGGAGAATCAACCCCGTGCACCAGTACAGGCTGTGGACTGCCTGGCTGGAAAGCAGCTTGGCAGAGAAGGACCTGGTGGACACCAAGTTGACAGGAGCCAGCAACACATCCTTGCAGCAGAAGAGGATCAAAAGCAGCTGGGGCTGCATTAGGAGGAGCACTGCCACAGGCCAAGGGAGGGGATCTCCCCCTCTGCTCTCTACTGGGGAGACCATCTGGAGTGCTTTGGTGCTGTCCTGGGTGCCCCAATACAAGACAGAAATGAAAATAATGGTGTGAGCCCAAAGGGCCATGCAGATCATAGATGACTAAGGGTCTTGAGTATCTTCATACGAGGCACAGCTGAAAGAGCTGGGAGAAAGCTCAGGGAAATCTTATTGATCAGGGTGTGGAAAAGACTCAGTGGTGCCCAATGAAAGCACAAGAGGTAGTGGGATGAACAAACCACAAAAGTTCCACTTAAACACATATAAACACACTCTGTCATCTAGCCATGACAGCTTTCCAACACAATTAGGGAGCCTCCCACATGACACTTTTTGAAGGTTCTCACCCATTTTCAGGGGCAAGGGACTGATTAAATCAGAGCTAAGGAAAAAAATATTGACTGGATCTCTTTGGGGGAAGGTGGTTATAGTAAGTTTTGTGGGAGCAGTCTGCTCAGCTCTTGGTTTCCACTGAGATGACAACCTCACTTACGAAATAAAACAGACCCAACACATCAAAGCCAGTCAGCCCAGTGTTATTAACAGACGTTATTCCCCACAGCAAAGATGAAAAGTGTCCTATCTAACCCCAGTGCCTCTGACAAAACAGCTCCCACTGCCAGCCAGCACAGCAACACTGCCTGCACGAGGCATTCAGTCACTGCTGGCACAGGTGGACTCTCCACTTCTCCAAAACTTACACAACTGGCTCTTCTGCCAACCACATCTCAGTGCCAAGGCAGAAGCCAAGTTTCCCAACAAGCATGGCCATAACACCCATCTTCACTGATTTTAAACAAAGGAAGTCTTCAGCTACTCAGTGTCTTTCTGAAGTTGTCTATTATAGGTAACTAAGGCCCTCTGGGAGCCTTAAAAGAGAAAAAAACAATAAATAAAGCAAGTAAAAGAGTGGAAAATATACCAAAGTTCTATCATGCCTGTGTCTTCAACAGAAATAACCCATGTCAGACACTCACCCAGCAAAGACGACAACTTCACATTCTTGGTACTTTGTTTAAGGTATTACAATACTGTCAGAATCCAGTGACCTTTCTGTAGTAGCCAAAATAAAGACACAAACCATGAAATAAAAATAAAATCCCATGAAAAACACATTTTAATAGTTTATAAAATTTAAAAAAAAAGAGGATTCATTGAATAACTGAAATCCTTGCATATATTGGGAAGCCTTGCTGAAACTTGCTGCAGACTGGGAGGAACAGAGTTCAACATGAAGCAGCAAGAGTTGCTGCCATGTTCCATGAAGGTCTCTTCAGGCAGGTTTTAGGTCAGTTCAGATTTAAAGTCATTTATTGGAACATGAACCCTGGAAAGTTGTGCAGCCTCCAGAAGCACCTTGGCAGCAGAACTGCAGTTATACTAGAAACTGAGCTTTTGCTTTTCCAGTTTATCATAACAGACAGTTGCTATATGCTTAAAACTTGCTGTTGTTTCCACTTGTACATTTATCACAGAAAACCCTCAAAGTTTAGTGTCCTATAAAACCAGGGTAACAACTGTGTTATCATGTACGAGTACATACGCACAGTTACAAAGGTATTTTGTTTCACAGCAAAGTTTACACTGGAGACAAAAGACAACAGAAGATACTATCTTACCCTTATAACTATCATACTTTTCTTCCAAACTGTTTCAAAACTAGGTGCTCCTTCCAACTGCTTTCCCACAGAAGCCCTCCTACAATTTGTGAGCTATAGGAATTCCAGCTGTTTTAACAGCAATACCATAGTATATGTTTGGCCACTTAAGACACATCTTAACACTGAAAAAGTAGTTCAGGTGTTTAAATGCTGAACAATGAAAACACCTCCAGAACTGTAAACATAAGTAGTGGTTACAAGAATGTTTTCTTTCCACTCCAACACCCTGTTACCCTGACCTGAGTCACTGATGACAACCCTCATACTCAAATAGAGAGGCCTGGTGGATTCCCCGTTGCCCTTAAAATTCTAGTTGCTTCTCCCAAAACTGCATGAGTTTTGTCATCGAAGCTCTCCCGTAAGACACATGCACAAGGTGAGCACAAGGGTTTGGCAACTAAAGGCAAATCCCTCCTGGCCAAAGGCCTCCACTGCTCCTTCCTTCACACTCTGCATCTGCTCCCATGATTCCCTCTCCTATCTACACAATGATCATAATAACCAGTTCCCCAAAGATCCAAGTATCCCTTTGGGGTACAGATGTGGGTTTGGTCTCCCTCAATCTGAGTAGGGAAGCACCTCACATTTCCCAGTACTGAGAAAACAACTCTGAGCACTGGTCCTGTGCAAAAGGGTCCTTCCCTTCTTTTCACACCTAAACAGCCATATCTGATGAGAAGCAGGCCTAAGGGACTGAACCTCGAACAGACAGAAACATCCAGCATCTCCTGCTTTCCTTCTCCAAGTGCCCAGTAAAGCTACATCACCAAAAGAGAGCAGGAAACCCAAGGCTGTATTTCCAAGACATCTTAACCCAAGAATGCTGTGATCCCATGCTCTCTTCTGTGTGCATTCACATGGTCCCTACCCCCAGCTCTGCATTTAAGATTAGTAGTTATTTATACTACTGGTGAATCAGATAAAAAAACCAGCCCGAGAGAAAACTATTTAGTGTCAACTTCCTTTATCTCCCTCAGATGTCTCACTGTAGGGTCAGAGACCCAGGACTGCTTCAAACCCAACTCAGACCCACATCTATATTACTGTTACAGCACAGATGGGGAGCACATTGCTCCTGAAGGTCCAAACCACCCTCATTTATGGTGCTTCAGTTCAGTGTGGAGCAGTCTCATAGTAAATAATCTCTGGATTTTTTTTTTTCCCCACTGAAACTAAACTCAAGAATACTCCTAATGTGTGTTAATCTTTAATAGGCATTACACCCATAGGGCGAGACTAGAACTACAATGCTATAAAAATGTCCAAAACTTGTGAGATGAATGTCAGGTCCCTCACACCTGAAATTCCCCCTAGGGACCCACTCATCTTGCCCCTTACCACTTGCTGCTTTGCACACAGCCAAAATCTGTCATGAAACCACCTCCTAACACAATGCATAAACAATGCAAGGCCATTGGATTCCTGTCAACTGATGGCAGGGTTGCAGTTGCAAGCTGTTACAAAACTGAACAAGGAACGAGCACAATTAACTAATGAAGACCATGAATTGCACACTCATTTTACAGCACAGCCTTCAGTAAGTCACTGGTTTTGAGTCACACCATACAAAAGAGCAGACATTTCCCTGTGCTGAGCCATGCAGAGCCATCACATTTGTGTTCCACGTGGAGGACTTGCTAACAGTTGCATCACAAGGACTACTGAAAGCATTAACCACCACAAATAAGATGTTTTACCTTCACAGTAGCTCAGAAGGAGGTTGGGTGCCTCCTGTAAGGCCTAGAGAATGGCAGTGACACATAGCAGAGCCATTTCTACCTGTGCCTCCTCCCAGGTGAGCCACACCAGTCATGCCAGCTCCAGTCCTGATAAATAGCTCTGTACCAAAGCAGAGCTTCCTGCTCCTGAGGCTTTGATCGGCTGTGCCAGCCAAGTAAACTCTGCTGCCACAAGGAAGGGATGTGGCAGAGGAGGTTCTCTGCAGTTTAAGAAAATGCTGACCTCATCTATTCAAATATTGACTTACGGTCTTGTTTTAAGCCAAGTGTCCTGAGCCATCAGAATTCTTTCATTAGTTTATAATAATACATAACACCAATGGAATTGAAATATTTTCATGCCATTCTGTGTACATTTTCTTTTAAGCATACACAATTAATTCCCAATTTGCTGTAAGCCGATTATTTCAGTTGGGGATTATTTCAAAGACAGAGAACCTAAATCTGTACAATTTATTAGTTCTGGTTGCTGGGCAAACAAACAATCCTTTCAAGCACTAAAGATGCCTCCAATACACACAAATACAGTGTTGGACACAAGCTGATTCTACACAAAACCAGCTCAGCTGTGTCCACCCCGTTTCTGGAAGCACCACCAACACCCTGCTGTCACCCAGTGGGGACTCAGTTTCATTGCCAACAGGATTTGCTCTTTGAAGCAACTTCATGCTGAAGTGAGTATGAGCCTTCACACTCACTTCAACACATCCCCCATGTCTCAGAAGGTTCAGCAGTTTGAAGCAACATTAGATGAGTGATGGCAATCAGCCACTATGACTGCAGGTTAGGCCAAATTCCCAAAAAGCAGCTTCCCACTTCCTCGGCACAAGAGCTGAGCAGTCAGAGCACCATGCCCACCTGAGCCAACATCCATAGTGCTGTGCTGGGGCAGATCAGCCTACCAGCCCCAGCTCCCATTCCTCTACAAGATTAAAAAAAACCCCTCCTTTAGAAGGGAATTTAATGTATCATTTTTCTGAAATACAGTCTATCTTTCTATCACAAGTCACTACCAAAAAGGTGTTGGACACATGATGGTTTACAAGATCTGGTAAAAACTTAATAAGTACTCTCTCCAGTGCTTACAATAAGGGTATTTTAAACTGCTGTAAAGATGGCTTTTAGGAAAAAAAGAATGAAGTCAGAATAAATACACACCACAGAGAAAACCAACAATGACAACCAAGCCAAAAAAAAGACAACAAAACAACTTTGAAACATCTTGTTTAAGTCTAACAATATCCAGTATCTCATTTGGGCCTTTGTTTCCCCAAACTCCAGCATCAGTAGCCCAGCTACTGTCAGCTTCCTATTTTGATTAAACGCTGTGCACGCCAAAGGAAAAAAATTACCATTGGAAGAGGGGAAGGAACAAGCTGGAATAAAAGCTAGTTCTATTATTTTCCTGAAGTATGGGGTCCTACTACATTTTATCTTTCTAATGACAACTGAGACCTTATTTCATCCTTCAAGTACATAAAGGAGGCTTGTAAGAGAGACGGAGAGATTTTTTCCCAAGGTCTGTTGGGACAGGACAAGGGGCACTGGTTTTAAACTGAAAGAGGGGAGATTTAGATTGGACATAAGCAAGAAATTCTGTAGTGTGAGGGTGGTTAGACACTGGCACAGGTTGCCCAGAGAAGCATTGGATGTCTCATCCCTGGAAACATTTAAGGCCAGGGTGGGTGGGACTTTGAGCAACCTGGTCTAATGCAAGGTGTCCCTGTCCATGGCAGGGGGTTGGATTGGATGATCTTTAAAGGTCCCTTCCAACCCAAACCATTTTGTGATTCAGGCACAAAAATCTTTTAATGATATTTTACCTATGTGTTAAATAGATGATACAAACAAATTAATGTATTGGTAACTGGTTTTAGCCTGTTCTCTTTCAGGGACATCCTGTGACTTTCACAGATGTCTTGAAATCCACAAGATCTCTCAGATCCCTCACTGAAGTTTCTCACAATTTCAATTTTACGTTTACAGCTGACAGGGAAGTCTGCAGAAGGTGGCCAAATTAAAATTAATTTCAGCCACCAAAAGTCCCAAAAATACCTTTTTGCTTCTGTTCCACTGACATCCCAATCATGAGCCCTCAGACAACAGAATCCCCAGCCAGCTCCAGGTGTTGTCAAAAGACTGTGATAAGGCAACTTGAGTAAAGTTCTTTTTTTTTCTGTCCATCCTGCAGTGACTGCTATTTTTCCTTAATCCTTCTGTAACTTGCTCTATGCTGCATTATCCAGTTCTAGCACAAACATTTTCTGCTTAAAGCAACAATCCCTCTACATACATAGTTTGGCTTAAAAAAGGGAAACAAAAAAACCAAAAATAGCAGTCTACCCTTGAGACAGTCTGAAAAGCCAGACTTGGTTCTGTCAGCACGGAACTTGTCCATCTGAAAGCCGCCCTGGATCCGCCTGGCATTGCTAGATTGAGTGAGGCAATGGGGCATTCTCCAACAAATGACTCACCACGCATTTTTAATAAAAAGTTCATGTTGAATTTTACAGCCCAGTAAGGTTGAAATAATTAGGACAATGAACAATTGAAAACAGTTAAAAATGTATGCTCTTCCTCCCAAATTATTTCAACTAATGAGAAACTCATTGTATTTTAACAGTAACCATCTCAAACGGGAGCTTCCCGTGCTGGCTCAGGTACAATTAGCAGGATACTTTGGGAATGAAACTAAACAGCCCAGCAGAAACCCTGCCCAGCAGCCTGCCCTGAGAGATGCAAACCACATAGGCCTCATTTTCCTACTCCGGGCTCCTGTAATTTCCTGAAGTGCATTATAGTGCTTAACACTGTGTGTGACAGAACACAACTGAAAATTAAATGTTTGTCAATTTTCACTTCGCTAAAGCAACTCATATACCCTCCACACATACCCTCATAATTCCACAGCTGTATCCTGCAGATGATATGCCACCATTACCAGCCAGCTGGGAAAAAAAGTGTTTTAAGGATACACTCCTCACTGCAGGTTTATTAAATCAACTCTAGAAGACTCATCCATCATGTCTCCTCCAGGAGGAGGACATGTTATCAGAAATACTTGTCTTAAACTCAGTCATAAACTTAATAAATATCACAACTGTGATTTTGATTCAGCCCCTCACTTCTATGAGTGGGAATTGCCAGGCTCCTCCCTTCGCAGCAGGAGAAGACATGAAATGGGAAGTATTAGAGTAAAATCTCTACCATCCACAGATATTTGATACTACTATTTGATTTATAAGGACAAAAGAGGTCAAAATGTTTTGCCTGAGAAGTGATGTTAAGCAGAAAGAGATGGTTTGTGCTACTTGTTATTTCTCTCAGTCTGAACTGACCTCATTGCAAGAAACCAGCCTGGAAATGAGAGGTGACACCTGCAGGAAAGGCAGCAAAACTCTTCACAAGCAGAAGGGGAAAGAATGCTACTAATTCACCATGCAGGAAAAACCAGGGATCTTAGAGGGCACAGAGGACTGCACCCTAAAAAAACACACCACATTTTCTGAAGCCATGACTCAGACACTGTTCCATATATAGATTTACGCCTCTTCCTCTGTTCTTTCCCTTAAGTTAATTTTATAACATCTACTTGGCAAAACATTCAAGGTGAGTCACAAAACACCAAATTACAAAAGCTGCTAAAACAAAGCCATGCCAGAAAACCTCTGAAGAACAAAAAGATCATACTGTATTTAGATTTTGCTCAAATCCAAAGCACCAAATAAGCAGTGAAAGTATGACAGGGTCAACTCCATATTTATAGTTTTTCCCTTAAAGCCTCTACTAGATAATTAGCTCACAAAGAAACCCAAACAAACAAACAAAAAAAATTGAAGCTGAAGACTGTTGCTTATCTTAGAATTTTTCTACAAAGTCATTCCCCTTAAAAAAAAAAAAAGGAAAAAAAAGTATTTGAATTTTATAATAGCTTCCTTCCTTCAATATCAGAACCCCATGTTACTACAAAAGCTTCAGCTCCTCCTGCAGATTTTTCTCAGGATGCTCCTAGCCAAAAAGAACATCATGATCATAGCTCCAGGTTATAAATTCATGAGTTACAAAAACAAGAGAGTCTGAGAGCCTTCTGGGTTTAAACCAAAAGAAAACTCCTTTTACGCTCTGCAAAAATACAGAAATGCTTTGACAGACAACCTACAATTTGGCACATATCTAATTCTGAATGACAATTAGTGCTTGTGCAAACATGGCAAGAATCTGGCTTTGAAATAAATTTATGGAAACTTAAAAGCATCATTCGGAGCATGCACAAAGTGTTCCCTTCATCTTTAAAAACAGACATGATGCAAGAGTCTGAATGGTCCCAGATTGGGATCTTGCAAAAACGACAAAATATGCTTAGTATTAAAACAGGGACAAGTGTTTCTATCTGACTCCACACTGTCAGGACAGTCCACAGTAATAGTGGCATTAATAAAGTTAATTAACTTTTTAGTGTGGACATTTTAATCAATACAATCAACTGAACCGTTGGACTGAAAAGCACAAAAAGAAATCCTTATGCAATGGATTCTTACAAGAGCCAGTCAAAACAACAAATGCTCAACAGAACCCTACAACCTCAATCAGATAGTTTTAAAGAAGGTAAATCATTTCATTAGCTCAATTATGTTTTAAAAGTTCAGAGATCAATTCTGTAAATACCCACTTGTAACACGGATTTAGAAGGATTTAAACAATTTTTATTAAGATCATGACTTCAACCTGCATAACTTGCAATGCTTCCAATCACTGGAAAACAAGGTTTGAAAGGATCTCTGGAGGTTACTATTCCAACCTGATCAGAGCAAGGTTAATCCCAAAGCCAAACCAGGTTGCTCAAGGGATTGTCCAGCTAAATTTTAAAAGTCTTGAAGGGATGAAGATAAAACAGCGACCCTGGGCAGCTTTTCTGATACTCAATTCTCATAATGATTTTTCCACACTATATTCAACAGGAATTACCACTGTCCTAACTTGCAACTTTCCACCATGTCTCCAAGAAAAGTCTGTAATTCTCTTCTCCAGGCTATATCAACTCCTTGCACACCACATGCACCAGCCTCCTGACCACTCGCAGCTCTCCAGTCTGGTGGCATTCCCCCTGCATTTGAGGGGAGGAAGGAGCAAAACCGGACACAGTATTTTAGTCATGTGAGTGCCTGGGAGTGGGGAACAACCACTCCCCAGGACCTGCTGGCTACTATCCTGCTCAGGCCACCTGGCAGACAGTAAGGGAGTTTGTTCCTAAATGCTGGACTATGCGTTTGTCTTTTAGGAACACAAGATTTCTGTTGACCAATCCTCCCAATACTACCGCAGCACAGCAATCACCCCTCACTTCATTCACTATGGGGTTTTTTAGTACCTGATTATAATCTCAAGCACTTGAAGAAACCAGGGTTACATGATCACCCCTATCTGCCTGCCCTCTTGCTTCCCTCCCAATTCTTTCACATTTGGCTAAAACATGCCAGAAGAGCAGCATCTCAAAAATAAGAGCTGTACATTTATTTTTTTTTTATTATTTTTTTGCAGAGTCAGCACTGAAGCACCCAAATCTCAGTCCTTCCCCAGGAAAAGACTTCAGGACTGCCCCAACACTCTTGCTCTTTTAACCTGATGGCTGGCTAATCACCAACTATGCAGCTTGGAAGCAGCTCCAACTAATCACCAACTGTGCAGCTTGGAAGCAGCTCCAACTAATCACCAACTATGCAGCTTGGAAGCAGCTCCAACTAATCACCAACTATGCAGCTTGGAAGCTGTGTCTTGCAGCGCTAATTGATAGTAATACAAGGATCCGTATTTGAAGAATTTGAGGGGGGAGCAGAGGACTTACAGGAGGTTATGAAAAGCTGTCTGGGGCAAGGGATACCAGTTGCTGAGGTCAGGATACAAAGCACCCAAAGCAAGTTCATAGAAAGCTAACTCTCACCTCCACTGTTCTCAACACGTTCACTTGAAGGAGTAGCTTGGAATTTAGAACCAGAGGAAATCCCCTTGAAACCTGTCCCCACAGGTTTCACAACTACAGGCAAAACCCTGGTGACTCAACCACAAACACACTCAAAAAAAAAAAAAGTAAAATCAAGAGAAAAAAATATCAGCAGTATGACCTCAGCTTCCTTAAAAAACCAAGGTCAGGATTTACCACTTCTGTTGCTGCTCAGAACTGCAGAAGCATCACAGAGCACTGAAGAGCAGGATCCAGCACCTCTGTCTTGACAGCAAATCAGCACAGTCTCCTTGCTGCACAGAGATGGCAGGCTGTGTCTTATTCTACTGACAGCACATCTCCTGTTTCCTAAACAGCTTTATTTCATCTTGTATTCACCCAGCCTGAGGCTTTCTCATACTAGCTGTCTACAGGGCAAGTTTTCTTCTACAACCTACATTTTAGAAGCCATTTACATTACAATCCATACATGTATCTTATAATTCTCTCTCAGGAAGAAAGAACCATTAAGATTGAAAGAGCAAACTCTCTTCCCACAAAAGAAGCATCTAATAAGATGATGAACACACAAAAATTAGAGGAAGCAATTTTATACACTCTTAATTGTGTTTTTAGTTGACAACCACCACATGGGTAACTCGCACACAGTCCTATAGCACACGGTGCTACAAGAAATGAATTCAAGCTCTCCTAGAGCTGCAAAGGGTGTCAGCCAAGACAATTTCCAATTCCCCTACTTCCTTGCACCACATCCTCTACCCAAATATTGGTAGGCAGTAAAAGCAGTCCTTGTTATACTTACAGTTCTCATAATGTGAATGTTTTAATGTCATGCTTTTTACTACCATCTTCCACTTCACAAACACTCTTTCCCCGTGCTGAAGGACGAGGTGTATTTTCATTAACACACAGGTCCAGCAAACAAAGCACATTTGATTTTCCAGAGCAAAACAGCACAGTTCATAATAATTCATGCTTAACAAAAAGACTATATTCTGCTGTTTGCACTTTTCAGGAGGATCTGCGGTCTCCTTATTTACCATACCCACAGGATTAGTCTACAAAAGCCTTGCTCACCTCAGCAATTCCACTGCCCTGCTTGCAGAACAGCACCTCATTTCACCTGGCTCCAGGACGGCACAAACTCAGCTGAACACAAAGTGTTGTTTGGGACACAGGTTTCAAACAAACAGCCCATCCCCACCCATCAGATGGTCACCTGAAACCCCACCGACACTCCCAGACAACTTGCAAATCCTGCTGAATTTGTCAAGCCTCTTACTAAAAACTCTGAACAAAATAATGCTCTTCACTGAACCACTTCAGAAGCAAAACAGGTGGGCTCTGCTTTTCAGGAACGATGGCTTCAGTCATTTCCAGAGAACAGTTTTACAGTGACTCCAACACTGTGAGGCTGAAGGAATGACCCTGCAGTCTCTCTCAACTTACTCCCATACCACTGTTCCCTTGTGCTGGTCTCACAGTTATGCTGCTCCAGGGTGTGTCAGTCCACTTTGCTGCCAAATCAGACACAGCTGGTTCTCCTCTGGTTGGATTCAATTCTGGCCAGCGCCTTAAACCAGATCACTGCATGGACACATGATCACTAAATCTGCCAAAAGGGAAGATTAAGGAACACACTGATATCTGCATTATTCAGCGGACTGACCATACCAAGAACTGATGGATCTAGCATTTCTCCTGGCAGTTCATTCTAGCAATTAATAACTTCCTCGACAGAAATATTCAGATGTCACAAAGAGTGCAAACAGCAATGTGATTTACCTTAAGTTTTAGGCAGGTTTATTCTAGTTAATCTTGCATTTCTTGGTTTATGACAGTACTAAATAAGCCAAACTCCATAAAAGCATTTAAGTGATGGAACATTGAAGTCCAGCCCAATGGCAAAAAAATCAGGATACGGTAAGGACAGAGGTATATTTTTACATGCTGTGCTCAGTTGTCTTCTCCAAACATACACATTACTGAAAAAAACCAAGACCAAAATCCACAGAAATACAAAAGGTACCTCAATTACAAATTCTAGCAGTTTAGGAACTATTTTCTCTATAAAGTTACTATTAAATCAGTTTTTAAAAAAGCAACTTAGAGGCACATTTTAAAAAGAACACTCGGCTGGCTTAAAATGGATGAGGGGTAAAAAAGCATTTTAAAAATGAAGAGAAAAAAATTTGAAATAATCAGTTTGCTGGATCACAAACATTTGAGAGCAATTAATATAGAAGAAACTGATGAAACTTCAGTGTGGATGTAGTGCAAAGTTAACTGCAGGTTAAAATGGAAAAGGAGAAACACCCTCCATTCCCTGGCTCCTGAAATACAGTCCCATCCGCTCTCTTGCCCAGGAGCTCACAACTGTGCAGGCAGAGTGAGGCCATTCAGCTGACAGGATGCCAAACCTGGCTCAGGAGTTTCTTCCACACCATCCAGCTCATCAGTCACAGCCACCAGAGCCATGGCAAGCCAGAGAGAGGCAGGTACAGCTCTGGCCCTTTGTGGCAGCAGCCTGAAGTTATCTCTGAAGCACAGCCTGAAACTGCACCCACAGGAAGACTTTAGAAGGGACATTACACTCAAAGTAGCCTTAAAACAAATCCATTCATAACTCAAGATACAAGTTCAGAGTTAAGCAACATGATTCTCCTTTACTTGATGAAAACTAGCAGATTTATTTCTTCAAGCAGCAAAGATGGAGACTTTTATCCCCCAGTCCCAAAGATGCACTGAACGGAAACAACCTGAACCATTCTGACAAGTTGGCTTTTATATTTTTCCTGAAAAGTGAAACAACAATGCAACTTGGGGGGGGGGCAACTAAAACCCAAACTAAGAGGAATTAAGGTATACTGGTATATTACCAATGAATCCACAACTGAACTAAAGAGCTAAAACTAGAAGACAAAAAGTCTCTACCAGGCGTGACTTTGTCAACTGCTGTAACTGCTGCAGCTGACACCACTGTAAGTAGCATCCACATCCTCCTCCTCCTCACTCCTTTTGCCACCATGAGCTTGGTCTCAGTTCTGGAGAGCCAGTCTGGCTGAAAGCTAATTCAGGAAGACAGGAAAGTTTTGGATGATCTGGTTTGTAAAAGGAAGGGAAGAGGACAATGCTCACTAGACAGAGATAAGCGAAGGGTGAGACTTTACTTCAGTGCCAGCTTACAAAAATCAAACTACGTACACAGTCAAAACATTTGACTAAGGCTGACCACTTAGTAATTTTATCCAAGAGGTAGAAATTGATGACTTAAGAGACTTCTTTAAATGGTAAGTCAGGCAAGTTTCCAGGAACTCAGGCAAAACTGCTTTATTTAACATTAAAGTAAAAATCAAAAATCTATCCACAAAAATCTATTCACAGCACTCCAGATCCTGCTGCTGAAGAAGCAAAAATAAATGAGACTACCTAAGACTGCTTAACTCCAAAGCCATTTACATATCCCTCTAACAGCAAAAAGTATCATGTTTATGGTGATTTACTTACTGTTAAGAAACAGTGTAAGCTTAAGCCATTTAAATAATTTAAAGTAATGCTTTATCTAGTTGTAGGAGTGAAAGTGATAAAATTAGTTTTGAGTTTCTTTAACAATAATGTCAAATGTAAACTCAGTTTACAATCACAAAGCTCTTCAGCACCAAGTGGAGAGCTCCAACTGCAGCTCTCACATGTAACACCACAGGTCATGCAAACTGCTGAAATTAAAGGAAAATGGTTCACTTTTTTCAATTATTCAAAATATTAGTTCTAATTTATTATGCTGAAAGCAATCCTGCCTAATACTGTAAGCACATTATAGGCAATATATATTTCTTTAAGAAAAGTTAACTTAATATTCTAAATGACCTCATATTTTCTGCAGTGTACATCACCCCAAAAGTGGAAAGATTTAACTAATTTGGCAGACAGACACATACTATGACTTCTCCTTCAGTCTGATTCAGGACTCTGGCAGTGGCAGGTCTTAAATTTTTGTTCAAAAATATCTACAATGCATCATTTTCTTTATTCAGGATTTCTGAAAAAGCAGTATTTCACTCTGATTTTATATGAAGAAAGACAATTCTGCATGTGGCTAGAGCAGTAAAACACAATCCCACCCAAAAACATTTGCTGGCATTAGTCAAAGAAAATAAATAGTTGTGCTGGCATCACATTATTCAAATGAACTGAAGTCTCAAGTTTATGCTAAGAAACACAGTAATTCAGGGCAAAAGGAACAGTTATTTAACACAGCAAGGGATCATTCTAGAAAAGAGGTGACTGAAAAGGCAGTTTCAGTGCTTCAGTCCCGCTTTTACCAGTGCACCAGGACAGCTACAGGCAGTGCTCACGCAGGGCTGTGCTCACATCAAGACAGGGACAGCGTTGGGGAAAACTGTTTCTTATCACCACATGTCCACGATAAGGGACAGCAAAGGCTCAGGCATTGCCTCCACAGAGAGTTGGGAATATTTTAGATAGTTAGCAAATTCACAATTCAGAGAAGAGTTAAAAAGGAACATCATGGAAAGGAAAAGTGTCAGAAAAGAAGAAGTCAAATGTAATTTAACTTCATTATAAAATAAAAGATGCCAGTTTAAAAAATATAAAAAAACCCCCACCTACTCTAAAAGGAACAGAAGAAAAAAGCTAAACCCCTGGCACGAACCAGAGACACGTTTTAAGTGCCCAGGTGGCCATCAGAGGTTGGACCAGCTGCTAGAAATCACTACCCCCGAGACCCACGAGCAAGGAATTTCACCTGATCGACTTACCCACTTCTGTCAGAATGATTTTAGTCACTTCAAGCACATACATTGCTGCTCTTTGCTAACAAATCATTTTTATCAAGCCAGGCTGGGGAGCTCCCAGAGCAGCAGTCATATGTGACAGCATCTCCAAGGAAGCAAAGTGGATGGAAGAGCAGAGCTATGACAGGCGGAGCGCGACAGACCGGGCAGCTCAGCCACAGACAGCACAGGGTGCCCAACCACACATTTCCTGTGTTTATGCAACAAAAACCCACTAAGAGGAAAAAAAAACCAACCCCAAGCACAGGCAGACAACAGAGAAAGCCAGTGAAGGTAAAGAGAATTCAAGGTATAGATCCTACCTAGCTGAAACAAAAACTGTAAGGAAAACGGAAGAAACCAAGATAGCAAATATAATTATACCCCTGCATGGAGTTAAGTCTTGAATAACACATACAGAGTCCTGAACAACTCTCCTCTCAACAAGCTGAAAGTGAAATAAAAATTAAAATAACCATCCAGTAAAGGTGACCATCACCTGGAATGGCTGACATGGGAGGAGTGTAGATGTAGAGAAACTTCTCAGACTGAAGCCACCAATCATCCGCCATTTCTCAAAAATACTGTCAGGCAGAGTAAGCAGCAGGTTTTGGAAAAAAAACAAAACAAAACAAAAACAAAAACAGAACAAACGAACAAAAACCCAAACAGACAGAAAAAAAAAACACACCGAAAACATACCCTCACATTGAAAGGACATATTTCCCCCCCACACACCCATTTATGTTAAACAGGGACTTCCACTGTCACAGGCAGTTGTGGCTGGCAAAACCACATTCTTCTTTGTGCCCCTTAATCCAAGTCCCTCATGGTCCATCCCTATCTATAAAAAAGCTCTGACGAAACCATGAACACCTCTGAGAAAGCCTATAAATTACTGATTGCCAGACCATGGGGTTTTATTTAAAAAAAACCCAAACAAACAAAAAACAACCAAACAAAAAACCACAACAACAATCCAAGAAAACAAACAAGAACAACTTTTCCATTTCCAACCTGCTTTCCATATCCTTTTCCTCCCTACCCACCCCACAGTCAGGACTCTCAGTGCAGCAGCTCTTCCATTCTTGGAAAAAAAACCTGAAAAGGCAAGAGTTGAGCTGACATTCTCTTGCACCTTTCGATGGGATTTCTCCTCTATCTTGACCCAAGCTCAGTATCCATCAACTCTTCCCAGTTACAGTAATTTGGTTTCCCACTAGTTTAGGCATCTCTCTTCCAGAGGTCAGCTTCACATCATCCTCCCTTACAGCTCTGTCTAGAATAAAGAAATGAAGTAAGAAAGCACTTTGCTTAACTTGGCCAGTGCAAGTACAGTTGGCCAGCACTAGGCTCATCCAGAACCTGAATACAGAAAGGTTTAACAACCTGCACTTTTGATTCTGTCATTGTACTCGTCAATAAAGAGTGATTGAAGTTCAACTGGGCATCCCATCTTACATATTTCTTGGTAAAATACCAGCAGAACTGTTCATCTATACTATCCCATTTGCTTGGGGTTGTATGGAGTATCCCATTTTTTTGGGGGTGGGGGAGGGGGAGATTGCTGGGGTTTTGTGGAGTTTTTTGTTTTGTTTTTAAATCAAACAACAAACCCTGAAGGAATCTTCTAATAGGTTCTTGTAATACTACTAGTGAATACTGAAACAATCTGCCACTGTCTCCACAAAAGTATGTTAAAAGCATTCAGTTCAGTCTGCTTACAAAAACCTTCTAAGATTGTTTTCTGTGGCCAACATGAAGGTGAAGAAAGCAAGAGGCTTCACGCAAGTTTAATGTTCAATGAACTTACTCTGCAGATCAAACAGATTTATACTTATTCTGTTGGCAATGAAGAAGTATGTCTGGCTTCCCAAAGTATTCCAAAATTACAAAATTGTCTGAAGATCAAATGCAGAAAAATTCAAATGTACTGACTCATGGGAACCAAAAATCAAAGCTTGTACAAATTTTTGGAAATCAAAAAGGATGGGACATGCATATAGCTAAGAAGATATTGACAAGAGTTCAGTAGATTTTAGTGTTCCACTGTGGCAATTTATCAATTGTTGCTGTAAGATTTCCTTCTTAGTTGTAAAACTATAGGATGATTGGCTGCAAAGGGACTCTAAAATTTAGCTCAACCTTCCTGTTAACATGGAAGTTATATAGTCAAACCATTTCTTAACTAAAATTAGGCCAATTACCAGTTATTGAGCCATATAAGTAAGCAGATGTTACAATGCACCAATACACAGAACTCTACTTCTCTCCAAGTGGATATTAACCCAAGACAGCAAAAGACAATTCAAGCAAATAAAGTCTTTTTCCTCTAGAACATCTGAATATATTTTTCCCTTTAAATAATCTGCCTCTCTAGTTGTTTGTAGATTCATATATTGAATCCACATGATTAATCTAGTACAGAAGGCAAAGAATTATAATGACAGAGCTCAAGTGTGTCAGTGGGCATTACCAGTAACTTCATATGGTCTCGTGTGTGTCACCTCTGACAACATCCTCCTCCCCATCCTTCGGGCGCCTGAGTGACACATGCTCCTGAAACACTAATTTCCAGCTACTAAAAGAACACAAAAGAACCTGTTCCAAGGCATTCTGTACTTCTGCCCTTCTCCTTTTGGTTCCTCCAGAGTCACACTGCCCTGTTCTTACTTCTCCATAGATCTCAGAAACCCCCGAGTCTGCCAAAGATACTCAACACTCCCCTCTAAGCCACCTCTCACATGCAAAATCTCTTCATCAAACTGACATAAAAGGCAAACAATCTCTTATCAAGAACCAGCTCTGCCATGACGTCAGTAATAAAATAATCAACTAATGACTTCTCAAAGTGAGGCCACCACTGAACACAGTGAGTGCAGGGCAAGCTACAGTTAGTTCTTTTCCGCTCTTATTTTTAGAGATATATATTTCTCCCTGCTTTCGATCACAAGAAAGCAACATTTGGAAATCTGAATAAAGGACAACACCTACAGAGAAAATCTGTTTAAAAGGCTCTAGGATTATTCCACAATCCTTTATAGAGGTTTGCCAGCATTCTGGCAGGAATTGTTCTCTAACTGCACAGACACACAAATTGTTATGGTTAGAATAACCCACGCAATAACAATACTTGACACAGTGTGTGCACCCACTCAATTCAGTTGCCTCTGCAGCAGTAATAACATGCTCATTACTGTCATCAGAAAAGGACTGCCTTAAGAAAAGGAAACTTAAGGAAAAAATACAATATATACATTGTAAAAAAATATATATACGTTAAAAAACAATGTATACATTGTTTTATACCACGCAATAATAATAAACTAGACTCAGTCCTTTCTGAAGTCTTATACAGTATTTCTAACTACAGTAATAAACAATACTAATGGTTTTAATAACCCAGACATACCATATGTAAATCCTGAGGTATTCACATTTCATCACGGCAGTCTGACTTCAAAATGTTTAATTAGCACACTAAACTTTCATGCTTCAGGAACTACCATCACAAGTCACCGCAATGACCTGGACGGACACTTCTCACTTGCAAATAAGAGAACACAGCCCAAAAAGAAATAAACAGCAAGTCTTACCTATTCTGAACAATCACAAAAAGCGAGTTCTTTAGAGCTTGGTTTGTATCAGAACTTAAAACACCCATTCCACTTTATAGTTTCAGACTTTACTTTCAGTGTGCCTTGGCCACATCAGGCTACTTTCACCAAGATGAAAACACTGAAAGCCCATCTTCCTAATCAGTAGAAAACAAGTCAAGAGGAGCTTTTATCGCTCCAGTAACTGCACGTTTGACCTGCACACCCTCTTCAATTCTATGGGGATAAAGATGGAGATAAAGAAGAGCTATCCAAAACCCAGGTATCCTTGCACTTAAAAAGCTTAAATCCCGCTCTAAACCAGCACATTTGCACACAGCAGCATAAGCACACACTGTCACACGTACCCCTCCAGAGCACATGGAGATAATGTTACACAGGACGGAGAGCAAGGGGTGCGACAGGAGTGGAGATATCAAAGACAAACAAAATGGTCAGTGGACCTTTTTGAACATCAGTGGGGGCACTGGCTCTAAGGAAGGAGAGCTCTGCGGAGCGGTGTTTAAGTCACTCATTCATACCTCTCCACGCCGACGCTCTCCCATTAAAAACCAGACCCAGCACAACCGACTGCTTCCAGTGTAAACCTGAACCCGCACATCACAGCACAGGAACTCTCCTGCTCGCTGTGCACTCGCTCTCTTTAAGCCAACACCTCGGAGAAGAAACGGGTGAAGGTGCAGCTCAAACTGAAGCCGAGTAGGGGAAAAAAAGAAAAAAGCGAAAGGAGGGCTGGACGTAACCACAGAAACTTTTATTCTGCAACTAGCACCGGGTCAGTGTTCGCTGTTACTCCTCGCTCTCCCCACCGAAACCCAGGGAACCCGCAGCCCCCCGGGACCTTCCGGACCGGCCTCTGCTTGGAGCGATCGCTCACCGAGCACCTGCGGGCACCTGCCGGGCCCGCAGCTCCTCCAGCGGCCCCGGGGCACACCGGGGGCTGCCCCGGGCCCCGCGCCCTCCCCTCACCCCAAGCTCTCCCCCGGGGGGGCGGGAGGAGGGGTCCGGTCCCGCCGCGCTCACTCACCCATGCTGCGCCCGCCCGCCCGCCCGGGCTCGGCGGAGCGGCTCCGCGTCCCTCCGACGCGCTCAAGCCGGGCACGGCGGCTCCATCCGCGGGCGCTGCGGGCGTGGAAGGGGCGGCTCCGAGCCGCGGGCGGCCCGGGGCAGAGGGGCTGCTCGCCCGTCCCGTCGCTCCCACCGCCGCTCAGCCGCGCTCGGGCAGCGCCGGCCCCGCCCCCGCCCCGCCCGCGGCGGGGGGCGCCAAGTCCCGCGAGAGCCGCGCGCCGCCCCCGCCCCCACGCCGTTGCCAGGCGGGGGTGACGTCACCGTCGCGGCCCCGCCCCCGCGCGGGGAGGTTGGCACCGCCCCCGTCGTCGGCGCCCCCAGCCCCGTCGGCAGGGCAGTATTCTCAGCCCTCATATCCCCGTCATCACCCTCCTCACAGCCCCTCCTCAGTCCTCACAGACCCCTCACAGCCCATCACATGCCACTCACATCCCCCTCATAGCCCCCTCACAGCCCGTCATCACACCCCTCACATTCCCCTCACACCTCCCAGAGCCCCTCTCGTCCCCTCACAGAATCACAGAATGGTTCAAGTCGGAAGAGACCACAGTGGGTCATCTGGTGCAACCTCCTTTCTCAAGCAGGGTCATCCCAGAGCACTTGGCACAGGATTGCATCCAGGTGTTTCTGGAGTATCTCCAGTGAGGGAGACTCCACACCCTCTCTGGGCAATGTGCTTCACTGCTCGGTCACTGCACAGGAAAGAAGTTCTTCCTCATGTTCAGGTGGAACTTCCTGGGCCTCAGTTTGTGCCCGTGGCCTCTTGTCCCATTGCTGGACACCCCCGAGGAGAGCCTGGTCCATCCTCTGCTCCCTCCCTGCAGACCCTGACAGACATGGATGAGACCCCTTTCAGTGTCTCTTCTAGAAGCTGAGCAAGGCAGCTCCCTCAGCCTTTCCTCCTAAGAGAGATGCTCCAATCCCTTCATCATCTTTGTCACCCTTTGCTGGACCTGCTCCAGGAGCTCCATGTCTCTCTTGTCCTGAGGAGCCCAGAGCTGGACACAGCACTCCAGATGTGCTTCAGTGGGGCTGATTAGAGGGGCAGGATCCCATCCCTTGACCTGCTGGCAGTGCTGTTCCTAATGCACACCTGGATTCCACTGGCCTTTTGGCTCATGGACAGCACCAACCCCCTCACTGCTGAGGCCGCCCCCCATCCCCACCCACTCACTGTGAGAGCCCCCCTTTTCCTCAGGGTCTGGTGCACAAGTCCAACAAGGAGCGGCTGAGAGAGCTGGGAGGATTCAGCCTGGAGAAAAGGAGACTCGGGTGACCTTATCATTCTCTACAATTACCTGGAAGGAGGTTGTAGCCAGGTGGGAGCCAGTCTCTTCTCGCAGGCAACCAGCAATAGGACAAGAGGGCATATTCCTGAACTGTGCCAGGGGAGATTTAGGTTGGATATTAGGAGGAATTTCTTCACTGAAAGGGTGATTAGACATTGGATTGGGCTCCCCAGAGATGGTGGAGTCACCATCCCTGGAGGGATGTCCAGCAAAGACTGGACATGGCACTCAGTGTCATGGTCTAGCTGGTGGTTTTTGGTCATGGGTTAGACCTGATGATCTCAGAGGTCTTCTCCAACATAATTGATTCTGTGATTCTATGATTCTTCCTTGGCTGGGTCAGAGTGAGATGCCCCACTGCTGCCCCACTTCTCAGTCCCTCTTGTGGAGCTGCCCCTACCTGAGGGGTAATGCCCCCCTGCCCACTTGAGGTGGGATCTCTGTCCACAGCCCCTCACGAGCAGAACTGCCACAAAGCCCCTCAGCAAACCCCACCCTGACGAGGCCCTTGGGTTGCCCCCTGCACCCGGGGGCTTCCCCACCTCCTCCCACAGCAGCCTCTGGCCTTACCCAAAACCACCACCCTGGGAAGCCCCTTTTGGTCAGAGAAGTGAAGATTTGGGGGCTGTTGTGGCTGCAGGGGCAGCAGGGGCACCTTCCACCGGCCCATGGAAGGTGACATGCAGGGAGACCTGGGGAGGAGAGCGGCCACGTCCCCTTGGCTAAACTCAGGAACCTCATGCACACGTTTGTGGGCTCATGCATTGCTTCTGAAGAGTTTATAGGGTAAGGGTATTTTTTTTGTTGTTGGAATTTTTTATCACTTCAGAGATGTACTTAGGAAAGTGCTCCAAGCTATATCAGGCTTTCACTGCTTAGGTTTTTGTGGGAAACTCAGGAATGAGTGAAATGACTACTTAGAATTGAAGTGATTTAAAGAAAAAACCCTGACCCTGAGGCCAAAGGGACAAGTAAACATGGTCTGGTTTTGATGAAAATCAGGGAATATAACACAGCAGGGCTCTCAGAAATGAAAATATTCTGTCTTCCCTGCTGCAGACATCCTTTTATGAGTGGTTCAAAATGAGCCGTTTCAGCCAAACTCAGGACAAAATTAGCCTGAAAAGAATGTCAAGTATTTCCAGGAGTCAGCTTTTGCTTAGCATCTTTCTCATGGCACATAAACAGAAAATGAGTCAGATAACGAGCAGTAAAGACAAAATGTGAAGTCCAAGTGTATAAACAAGCATATACCACAGTGTGTTATGATATTTTATCTGTTTCACCATACTTTGAGGCAGGCTGCTTCCATTTTTTCTGACAGCAGAACTGGTCAGTCAGTCAGAATTTCCTTGAAGCAGGTGCAGTGTTTAATGCTGATCAATGGCCACATGATTCTCTCCTTAAAAGGAAAATCTATTTTTTATAAAAATACAACCTTCCTGCACCCCCAGGTTTACAGTACTGAATTAATTTATAAAATTCAGAAAATAAGTTCCGTGAAGATGAATTATACTCATCTGTAAGCTGTATCATTTTTTTCCACTTCTTTTGTAGAGCTACTTCAAAAAAAAAAAAGGATAAAGGATAAGAGGAACTATAAATTTCATCTGATTTTTAACTTCTTTAACCCTGCCACAAAGCTAAGTGTGCAGGAATGAGAGGTGAGACAAAAAATGTACACAGTGTACATGTTTACAGAGTGTTGAAGGAGCTCCATGTAGCCTCCTTTCTGGAAGCTGGTCTGAACTGGGGCAAAGTCCCATTCCAGTTCACATTCACTCACTCTGACATAAAGCTACCTGTGGCCCTCTCCTCAGCCTAGAACATTCTGGAGAGCAAAGCCCTAGTTCTTGGTTCTTATGCTGTGGACTAGCAAGACATTGTTTTGAAATTCTGTTTTATTTCCACATGCCTTGATAACTGTGGCCAGGGCTGGCTCAAAACTGCTTAGCAGTCTGAGTACAAGACCTGAATTTTATTCCAAGTCCATCTTGCACCAGCATCCAACTGGTCCTGTGCATCCTCTTCCAGTACCAGCAAGGCAGAAATGGGGCATCTCCTGAGGGAGCTCCTGTGGCTGCCGAGTTCAAGAGTCTCTTCCTCTGTGGATGACTGGCTGATGCTGCTGAATCCATCGCCTACAGCCCTGCACAGTTTTCTGTCTGAAGTTGGGGCTGTGGTCCATGAGGTGTGTGGCACTGACAGTTGTGTCTGCCTCGTGCTTCACTGAGTCTGACACGGCTCCACTGCACTGAGAATCTGCTCATGTGTGACTCAGAGCAGCACGGGGACCCATATTTAGCACCCTCATATGAGCTGACAGTTATAACACATGTAAGGAAAATACATCTGTGCCAGGCTATTAACTCTTTTGGCTCAACTGTTAAACCACTTGACTATTTCATTTCTTTTCTATAAGGTCTATGTCTGGTGTCATGTGCTAAATGCTTATTTACCAATAATTGCCTTCTAAATTACCTACAGTGAGTTAGTTCCTTCCTCACTTTCGACGTCAGCAAAAGCTGAAAACATTTCATGAGCTATTTTCCCTTAGATATTAGGCCATGATTGGTATTTATGCAATCCTTTGAAATTATAGTTTTGCTCTTACACTGGTAGATACACAGGAAACACTGTATCTTGCTTTTTATTTAATCTCTTCTTTCAGTTCAAGCAGAATGTAGAGCATTGATATTCTGATGCTATGGAACCATAAAAGTGTGTATTTGTCTCAGAGTGTTTTCAAATCCAATTAGATTTCACAAAATAACATTATTTTCTCACTAATTTGTTCAACTGACCTTTTACAAATGAAAGCTTAGCTATTTAAGTGCTTTACGACTGAGCTGAATAGAATATCTGAATTTCTTGCTCGCTTTTGGGAGAGGAAGAGTTGTGACATGTTTGCAGATCAAGATAGTATTCACTCTTGACGTCAGTAACTGCTATCATTTTGGTTTACAAGAGAGATTGTTGTATATAGCCTGGTATGCAGGTTTATAACACAAAATAAGAATGACACAATTTGTCACCACTGGAGCTGATTTTTTTTCCTTCACAAAAAACCTAGGAATAATAAGAGACTCTTTCCCTAGTACTGCTACAGTGAACATTTCACTTGAACTTTTTTGCCCCTCTGGTTATCTTAAAAGTACTCCACTATTTCCAAATAAAGAAACCTAAACCCAGAACTTTCAAAACTTCTCTCTTCAGCACAAAAAAATAAAGGAACTGACTTTTTTTTTTTTCCAAAAAATCGTGTTGTCAGCTGTTAACTTGTTGCGGTTTCACACACATTTGAGTGGCACATGCACTGCAATAGTTGCACATTCCCCTTTAACCAAACAGTTTGCTCCCAAACATTCCAACTGAGTAGATTTTCCATGCTTTTAATTCTCCATTGCATTTTTCATTGCAGCATCTTCTTGCACAATAATACCCTTAAAAATTGGTTGGAAGCAAACAGCCTCGAGCACTAAGGAGTTAAACAATCTAGATTGTAAAATTTCACCTTTTTGTTTTCAGCAGCAGTTCCCATCAGGTAACATAACATCACTGAAAAAATAGACAGGTTTGTGTTTCAGAAGTA
Organism: Pseudopipra pipra; assembly: GCF_036250125.1. NCBI lineage: Eukaryota > Metazoa > Chordata > Aves > Passeriformes > Pipridae > Pseudopipra > Pseudopipra pipra. Next base: position 110,637,548 of record NC_087551.1, read on the forward strand.
TAACAATTATTTGGATGAGAAAACTCCCTCTGCTGGTTTGAAGAAACAGTAGATATATTTCATTTAAAAACAAACAAACTGTGGGAAAGTATTCATTCAGCACACACAGTATTTTTCCCTTCACTGCATACACAGTGGAGAGTGAATCTGTTTATTCCACAGAATGAGGCACAACTCTTTAAAAATGAAATTAAAAAAAAAACAAACAAACAAGGAGAGAAAATATAAAAGCGCAGAGCAGTTGTTTGGCTGTTTTGGACATAAAAGCTATATCAAAATGTAGATTTTCAGGGAGGAGACAAATTAAGCTTGAGGCAAATTAAGCTTGCCCACTAACATTTAACCCATTCTTTTAACTATTGGGGGTTTGCATTATGTTAAGAAGCAAAAGGAACTTCATCTTTCTTTTCTTCCTACCTCCTTCAGACAGTCCATTATTAGGAGCTATACAGGGCTCACAGGCTGGACCTTTTGCAACTACAGCACAGCTCCCCCATCCAGGTAAAGAGTTCCTTGTCATCTATCTTGCAGATGGTTGATAAAGAAGGATGAAATACTGTGTTCCTACATACAGCTGGTGATACTAAGGAATTTGGAGTGCCAGTTTTCAGGCTATCAAAGCAGTCATGCTCTAGTGCTGTATTTTTCAAACCATGGAGTGTGGATCAATACTGATCTATAAGAACTCAGGAGCTGGTCAGCAAAATAACTGGAAATGGCTTTGTAAACCAACTTTGTAAACACTTTGAATTGTCCCACATTGAACGAGGAAACAACCAAAATGAGGGAAGTCATGTGGACACTGGAAGCTTTTCCTAATTTGATTTGTCTATAACTGGAACCTGTTGTGGCAACACCACAAACTTGGTTTGTTGTTTATTGGTAAACTCTTGGTTGAAAAGGTTGAGGATCATCAGCCAGCGGAAACAAAGGAAACAAATTCCTCCGTGCTTTGTTTCAAGTTTAACCACTCTTGATCTCTTTCCTCCATCGGCATCAACCACTTCAGTTGATCCCTTTTTCTTCTCCATAGTCAGTTCTAGCCTTGAGTAGCAAGTGCTGTTCCTTTTCCGTGTGTTATTTTTTTTCCACATGCCAAAAACTCCTGTACCATACTATATTTGGCTGGGCTGAGGACAAGACAGGGAGCCAGGACAAGTTTCAGTTCTGTGGCCTCACTGTGTCGTATAAAAATGCGTCCTTCAAATAGGACCCAATGTTGATTAAAACCTTATTATAGATGACAGCTTGTCCAGTACTAAATACTTTTGAAGTCCTGAATGAAGTTTAGAAATGTCACTTCAGTTGCACATGTATGAAATAAAGTACTTCTGTTGAATCTTAAAAGAAAAGAATTGGGGGGGGGGGAAGGGAGACGGAGGCATATCTGAAATTCAGGCTAAGTACTGGCAAAGATTAATCATGTTTCTGCCACGAGGCCACTGAAGCAGTAATCTGAAAGAGGAGTTACATACCCCGATGGCTATTACATTTTTAATTTGGCATCTCTTCTGAGAAGGCAGCTCATTTAATACTGGGCTATTACAACTAATTAAAACAAAGCTGCAAACAGCAGGGAGTTTGTGGAGAAGCTCCATCCACATTATGCTGATAAAAACCAATCCACGTGGACGCGTAGCCGTTAACGGTACAGCCATATGTGTAGCCGTATGTTTCAAAGATATTCTGTTTGATTTAAATGCAGGAGAGTTTTCCTCTCACAGTTTGGTTGTACATCACATTGTACTTAAGAAGAAGTAGAAAAAAAATCTAGCTGTGCTTTTCACTGTTTTTGTTGGGCTTTTTTCTATTTCTCTAATAAGCAACCATCTTCCTCCTTCCTTTTTAGGTACATTTGGCATTTTGCATTTGTATTAAGTCCCCTCTGGCAGCCACTGTTTAGGATTTCCTTTTATTAACATCTAGCACAAAGAAATCTCATCTTCAGGGTCCAATGGGCTAATGGTTTCCTTCGGCATCTGAATAAATCAACAGCTGTGGCCTTCAGCCATTTTGTCTTTCCAAAATAAAAGTAACGGAAAGCTGCTTGTTGTTGTAACAGTTCTGACACATGCTCTGAGAGCAGGATACAAAGCCTTTTTTCTGTGCAGAGATGACTTCATACAAAACATGCAGTATTAGTAATGTAGTTTTCCCCTCACTCCTTTAGTAACAGCAGTGTAGCCCTAATTGCAATGATCTGAAGTCTGCCCAAAAGGTAGTGAGTTTTACAAAAGCATTTGACACATCATCATAAATACCTGTATCACGTAAAGGCACACAAGTTATATATTAGGGTGCTTTTCTGTGCCACAGGTAAGAGGATGGCATCAACTGGAAGTGTTTTTGTGTTCAAAGGAGCGTTTCTGATACCCCTACAGGCCCTCTGTGCTGTAAGTGTGGTGCCAACAGCAGCTGAGCCACTGACACACCAATTGGAATGTGTCACTCTTTGACACTGAACATATCTTTCTGGCTCTCTCGCTCCTGTGCTAGTTCTAGTGCTCATTTGATTGTTTTCCTCAGTAAGTTCAGCTTCTAAATCCATCAGGAAACTTTTAAAACAAGGAATTGGCAGTCTTTAGAGCAGTGTGGACCTGCAATTAAGCTGTGTTCAACTGGAATGTTTAAAATTACAAATAAAATTAGTCTATTACCAAAAAGATGGATTAGGTGCAGAAACTCTGTACATACTTCTTGCACTCAGGGAGCTGTTTTGAGTATGATTGTCTTGGGTGTTTTTTTGTGGGTTTGTTGTGGGTTGGTTTTTTTTATGGATGTACAGCAAAGCCACACCTTGAAGGCTCCAAGATCTGAAGGCACAGTATTCTCTGTAGTAAGGCTCTTGGGAGCCTTTTAGAAAAAGGCATGTGAAGTTACCTGTATGTTTACATTTTCCTGTATTGATTTGTCTGAGCTGACACTGCCATGAGCAGTGTGTTCTCATCAATACCCCGGGCTTCGACAGAGGCCAAGACAAAGGAGTGCAAACACACTTCATGCCTTAAACTCAGCACAAAGCCTCTTCTCTCTTCATTTTCTGACCATGTAAGATTGTCATTAATTTTCTTGAAACTGGCAGCCTTTTTGTCAGTGCTGTTCAGCCGCTTTTGAGCTCATAAATAGCATTCCCAAGGGGCAGTCTGTATGTCTGTGGAATTGCCAGAGTTGGCCAATTGTTTAGAAAATTCTATAATAAATACTATTTCCCCTGACAATCACACCCCCTCACTTTCAGTTATATTGCCTGAACTCTATGTATTGCTAGAGTCAGTACATGCTTCTGTGAGATGTATAAGATTTCCAGCAAGCTGCTAAATTTTACAAAGTAATGGTTTCCTGCATTTTTGGTTCTGAAAGCTATCATGTTAATAATGACTGACAAAACAATTAGTGCTAGAAAAGACACACATTTCTCCCTCCCTGTCCCCAGAAAAACAAAACCCCAGAAAAACTAAACCCCATCGAGTATTTTTTTTGCTGTTGAAAAAGTCAGAATTGTGATGGGATCTAATAATTATGAAGTATTTTCAATTAGAAGAGTTTGCTTTCCTTTTAATAAGGTACTCGACTGTGAAGAAGGGCCCCTTAGCAGCTCTTTGGAGGCTTTCACTGATTATTTTGTTGTTGTTCTTATGCAGAGCAGAATCTTAGATGTTTATCTACATTCCTGCAGGCTTGTATATCCTCTCCCTCGGGGAACTGATGCCTGCTGCCAAGAATACACACCAGGTTTTCTAAAGAGGCACCAAGGTCAGCCTAACACAGACTGAGCACTTCAGAAGTACCTGATGGCTTTATATTTTCCCTCCTAAGAAGTTAAATAATTGATGATTATTCATTTTACCACAGCGTATTCCCACAAAACTAGCAGAATATGAGTTTTATGTTTCACTCACTGGCTACAAGTGGAAATTTTGACTGTGTATTTCCACTTTAACAGGTACCAATGTCTCAACGTGAAGGAGGAAAAGCAGCTCTTGTTCTGCTTTCAGAGACAATAAAGTTAGAGAGGCAAACAGAAGGTTGGATTTGTGTCCTGATAAGTAAATTGTTTTTCAGTTCCCATTTTAAATAAGACAGTGAACTGAGATTATTGCTACTTTCCCCAATAAAGTTGCAAAGAAGTGTAAGCTTTTTGTGTGCAGAGGAAAACACTACAACGAAATTAAATATGGAATATTTTGTTGTGTTGTTTGGGTTTCCATTCGCCCACCAGGAAGTGCAGAGGGGACTGTGTGACAGAGAAGGAGAATGTGCTCCAGCAACATCCTGAGTTGCCAAAAGTGTATTATCAAAGATACTTGCAAACCTGGGTGTTACTCTAAGGAAACAACATTTAACCAACTCATCAGTTGATCTGTGAATTGATTAATCACAAATTTGGGCATGGATAACGCATACTCTTCCTAGCAAAAGTTGAATCCTTTAGGTGGCCCTCTCCCAAAAACACCCACTCAGAGAACATTTTGCAGACATGATGTTTTCTATTCTTTTTCACTTCTCCATCTGTGTTATTTCCAGGCCAGACTACTTGAAAGTCAGCACCCCTTCTTCTATTTAATTAATCCTTATGACTTGGCCCTTCACATCACAATTCTTTCCTTTGTAGAAATTCCTGTTAATAATTATTCCATAGCTCCTGCTGCACTCATGAACTCCTAATCTCTCTTCATTACCTTTTGTCACAAACAAGAGGGAGAACAATAGTTTTGTTTAAAATCTCCGGTCTGTGAAAAGACCATATTTTTTTCAGAGTGAGCTCCTAGAAGACAGAATCAGTCTGATACATGAGCAGATGGAAACATAGAGGAAATTTCCTGTCTCACCATTTTACCCACCATAGAATCAGAGCTCTGTGGTGGGAAATCAGAATTCAGAAACTTATTCTTGTTTTAATTTGTAATTATGGCAATTCATGCAAAGAACATTCTAAAAACCACTTGTTTATGTAAAATAAAAATGTGTTAAACATCCCATGTTTTTCTTTCAGTGTTTATATTTGCCTCATGACATGGCTATAAAGACCAGACTTAGGGAGCTCAGTTCTTTCAGAACAGTTCCCTGACATCCCAGGTGGCTGCTCTGTGATCTGTTTTCTTCTCAATGCGTAAAAAGTCCAAGTGTCATTGTCTGGAGTATTCTTTTGAATTTTAAGATAAACAGTGAAGAGAGGTTCAATTCACCTGATTTTACCTGCATGCTTCAGCTGCTCTGCTGATGCAGATTCACTTGACAACCTGTAGAAAGGAAGAAGCAGGCACTGATGGGAAACAGATCCTAAAATATATGCCTGAGTGATAAAAACCCTGGGGAGCTGCCAGCATCCTTCTGGTAGTTGTAGAGGAAAACCACACAACTAGCTTAGATTTTGATGATTAAAGTTTGACAAAGCAAATGTCATCATACAAATTCCTCTTGCAGCATCTATGTGTTATTTTTGCCTTTACATTCTGCTGTTGAAATGTTTTCCATGCTAATAAAATCAACACTGCAGTTTGGACAATCCAGAGCTAGATTTAGTTCATGTTTCTGGAGATTGCTTCACATACCCGAAAGTGAGACAAGCCCTAGACATGGCTGCTTAAAGAGGAAGTCTTGAAGTGGGAAGAAACTAATAAAATACTGGCCTAATCCAACTATACTCTTACTATTTTTAAGCCCTTTTGTGTGAAAGATGACAGTTCAAAGGGCAAGCTCCTGCACTGGTCCTGGATTTAAGCCAGTGGTGAGAAGTTACTTGTTTGAAACTATTGATATGTCTTGAGGAGAGAAATCAGAGTAGTAATTGGCTGTATTCATTAACAAGATGCAGCCACAAAAATTACAAATACGATTATTCAGCTTATCAGGAGAGGTGTTTCCATTATATAAGGAAATGCTGATGTTGTCATTTAACTAGTAAGACCTACGCTTGAAAAATGAACCCAAAGCCGCTCAAGAAAAGTAAATTCAGCTTGGAATAGAATCACAGAATCAATTAGGTTGGAAAAGACTTCTGATATCATTGAGTTCAACCTAGGTTGGACAAGGTACAGATAAGTCTCTTGGAACCATACTGGGGTGTGAGCAATCTAAAAGACATTTAGTCTCACAAAACAAAGTCTGAGAAGGGAGGGATTCTCTCTCTGTAGATACATCCATGGGCAGATCTGAGGGAAAGGAAATGACTGAAGCTTACAAACAGCACTGCTTAGAATCAAGGGACACAATATGGTGGTGGATGTGCTTAGACTGGAAATTAGAAAGGAGATATTACTGCAGAGCACTGCCATGATATTCTGGAACAACATTCACACAGGAGTTTGGAGAGAAACAACACTAACAGTTCTCAGGATGAAGCTTGATCCTTTTATGTAATGGATTATTATTATTATTATTATGTGATTACTATTATTATTATGTGATTATTATTATGTGATTTTACTAGCAGGAAAAAGGACTTGATTACATTATTTCCTAAGTTCAAGTATGCACACACACACACATAGATAATGCGTGTGCCATATGTGCATACCTATGCGTTTATATTTCAGAAGTCCTGTGCACAGAATCAAGATGCTGTGCACAAGTCCACAGGACTCAGAGGATACGGGCACCTGTGTACATTTATAGGCTGATACGATGGTACAGCATGGACTTCACTATTACCCTTTTGCCTTTGACACCCAAACACTCAGGAGTGACAGCAATACCTCACACAGGTGCCAGAGCAGGCTTAGCAGTGCCAAATGTGAGTCCTGGTGACAGCAGTCACTGTAAAGATCCCAATGACATGAGCAGCTCTGCTGTCTGCAATCATAAAAGAAAATAATGGAATTGTTTAGGTTGGAAAAGACCTCTGAGGTCATCAAGTCCAACCGTTAACCCAGCACTGCCAAGTCCACCACTAAACCATGTCCCTCGGATACTTTTAAGTATCCCCAGGGACGGTGACACAACCACTTCCCTGGGCAGCCTGTTCTAATGCTTGGCAACCTTTTCTGTGGAGAAATTGTTCCTAATATTCAATTTAAACTTCCCCTGTGCAACTTGAGGCCATTTCTTCTTGTCCTGTCCCTGATTATTTGGGAGAAGAGACTGACCCCCACCTGGCTACAACCTCCTTTCAGGTTATAGAGAGCGAGAAGGTTCCCCCTGAGCCTCCTTCTCTCCAGGCTAAGCCCCCCCGGCTCCCTATGCTGCTTCTCATCAGACTGGGGTTATCAATGGGTTATCACAGTCCCTCTCTCATCCTGTTTCTCTTTTTCAGGAAGGACAATTTCACACTGTCAGAAAGGCAACCCTAAAGGGGCAGCTAGAGGGCACAGACCTGCAATAATGAGCGCAACTGTCTCTCCTTCCCTAAAAGGGGAAAAAAAAAAAGACTGAAATAAAGAACTGAAATCTTCTCTCAGCTTTGCCTGTGCTCCCACAGCATGGACAAGGTGAGCTACCACCCCAGCCCAGGAGTGCTTGAACAGTGCCATTTGACAGCTGCTGATTAACCTGTGTGGTCGAGTAGCAAAGTGACAGGTGCCATACAGAAGCCAGACACTTGAACTGTCACCACTTGTGCAAGCTGGTGGCCTGGAGTATCTGTTTCTGTGAGGCTGCCAATCCAGCATCTGCCACAAGTGTCTAGTTCATAGTGAGAAAACAAAGGGAAGTCCCAATGACACATCTTCCAGCTGCAATCCCAAAGTGTCATAGGAGGACAATAGAATGCCTCTTCTGTAATGAATGAGTGGGTGTTATTACAAAATCACATAAAATATGAACGGGGTTGAATTTTAAGTCTACCAAAGACAGCAAACAGACACGAAATGTGTCTAATTTTAGGAAACTTGGGAGTTTTGCTCTACAATGTCCTTGAAGAAAGTTGTAGCGAGATAAATGTCACGACTCTATGTGGTAACAGCATTGTAACTTCTATTAGAAATTGTGATGTATGAGATGTGGTAATCTCATTCTTCTGTGCTTCCAGGCTGTATTTGCAGGGAGGGAGACAGAAAAAAAAAGAGCCATTATGCCATTTTACATGGTGACTTATTGTCTTAGAAAATGAGAAGATCCTTATTCTTTCTACTTATTTTTGTCAGTACAACAGCACTGCCCTATGCAGTCCACAGTCTCCTATTCTTCTGCTGTGTCTTCTCTCATGCGTATTTGAGGGTTTTTAAAATAACTTACTCTCCCTTGACCCATACATTTTTTCTCCTCCTCCTCCTCACCTCCACATACACTATTTTTGTTTAAATTTAAATGTAACAACTTACAAAACAGGGTATTTAATCCACAGGTCTGATCTGTGTATCTTACCATTTGTAGGGAATGCTGATAATCTTTGTAATAGGCTTAAATATGGTATTTGTCTTTGAAGCACCAGCTAAACACATCCTGCCTTAAAACCCCACTCAAGTCATTTCCCCAAAGAACGTATACGTTACAATTGCCTGCATTTTTGACTGTCTAACTTTATAAGTCACCTGGTGTTCATACAGCAACTTCCATCACCAATTTCAGACAGTCTGGACTTGGGAGCCCAGTCTGATCCAAGCAGCAGTGGGGCAATACTAGAGCAGGAGAATAGAAAGTCCATGGTCTGGGAAGGCACAGAGGTAAACCAGAGAAGAGGAAAAGACAGGAGCCTGAGGCCAGAGAGAAGAGAAGGCTGATAAGGAGTTGCAGCCGATACAGCAGACACAGGCCAGGCAAACAAATGTCTTTTCCAGGAAAAAGTGTCCAAGAGGGAACTTACCTCATCCAAAGGCTTTGTATCAGAGAGTCCTGACCTGAGCCTTTGAGACATAAGCCTGATGGCTGAGGTCTAAAGGAGAAAGCAAACCTCATGCAGAAAGCTCTAAAAGGATGCAGCCTGCAAAGAGGAAGCAAACAGCTGAAGTCTGGATGTAGGGAAAAGATGTAACAGTTATGTGCAAGGCAGGCATCTGAAAGACACTGGATTTACATTTAAGCTTTTCATATTTGGAGAATTTCTGTTAAGAAAAAAAAAACCAGACGTGAAAAGGGAGGAAATACACAGTTACTATAACACAAAAAAAACCTGAGCCAATTCACCAAGCCAAAACAGCCCTGGAGGGACTGGTCTGTCTGGTCTTTCACAGATTGTAGCTTTAGGGCATGAAACACATACACACACAAAAAAAAAGAAGGATCCATAGTTAAGAGGATCCTTCGGGAAAATTTTGTCTTGGGGTAGAAATCACTGAAGAAGAGGAATAATGGTCAAACAGGGACAGCTGGGTAGAGGAGGCAGAAGAGAGAAGGACCTCGGGTTGGCTGAAGGTCTGTTCAGACTTGAGGCATTTTTATCCTGGGAGGAGACACAGGGCTCAGAGTCTGCCCCTGAGGTGTTAGTGCTGGAGACAAACCAACCTGCAGTTTGCTTATCCTGAAATAACAGAGGAAGAGTTCAAATCAGTTTATTTTGTTTATTGCTTGACTTCAGGAAAACTGTACCTTGCCATTATGTGCTATTCTGTTTATCTTCTCCAGCTTTAACAAGCTGCTATCATTTTAAACACTGTGATTCCTTAGTGTGATGGGAAAGGAAATTTCCCCAGGTGTCTGAGCTGGGGCTCAAACCAATCTTCACAACAGACCTTCACAGATAATCAAAGCCAGCCCTTATGGCTGCCAGTCAGGGCCTTCCAGAAGAAAAGGCTGCAGCCGTGTTAAGAGCTGTGAAAGCAATACCTGTCCCCCAAAAAACTGCCCCCAAAAGTCCAAAGTGTGGGAAATGACACAGGGCCACAATTCTGCCCAGGATTAAACTTTATTCCAAGAAGTACAAGAAAACAGTGCTAGTTCAGCCCAGGTAGACAACCAGAAGATCTTAATGGAACAGGAGGGATCCAGCCACAGGCAAATTTTAGAAAAAGAGAGTTTAGCCCAGTAGGATCTGGAAGTTGTAGGTTTTTCCTTAAAAATATAAACCAACAGCCCCAGAGTATAGTTTCTGCAAAGTGCAATACTGTAATTGCCCTGTGACAATATATTGTTTTTTCTGACAAAGCTTCTTTTGTGTCCTTGTGTTTTTTCTACAGCAGATATTTATAGACGTTGTAGTCACAAAGCTCCTAAAAGCACTTCCTGTACATTACATAAAGGTCTGTCTCCCTTCCAAAATCACAAGGACCTGTTCACAAGCTTCCCATTACTTTTGAGACCTTTATTTTACAGGGTAGATAGATATGTTACCATACACTATCCACGTGCTCAAGGAAAACACTTGCCCATAGGAGCGGGCAGGGGGGGGACAGTCACAGGCAGACAGCAAATGGGATAGTGACTGCAAGTGGTTTGTGTTGTCAGTGGTGGTTTTGTTGTTGGGTTTTTCAGATCTTCAAAATGATTTCTTGAACAGACTTTTCTTCTGACATTGCTTAACCAGATTTACCAGCATGACCTGTGTTATGCTATTGATTTCTTCCTCGACAGAAATGCCTGTGACTATGGCCTTTCTTTAGTATCCATCAAAATGTTGTGTGCTTCCACCTCACTCAATATTTTCACAGTAAAGTAGCTGTGCAACTTTCTGTTTAGATCTGGACTATGTTCACCTTTATTGATGAGACCCTGGCACATTCCCAGCAAAATTAGATTGTTTAGAATACAGAATATTCTGGAATAGATCTAATGTGCCTGGGTTAATTTTGTATCCAACTGAGCATAAAATGGTTGATTCTAGTGTTCAAGAGGAAAACATGAGATTAAAGAATTGATCTAATCTGCACTGTAGTTTGTTAAAAAACATCACTTATTTTAATGGGCCTAAACATGCACGTTGCCTGGAGTTCAAAGGAAAATGAGATCCAAGCAAAAGGTATTAAAAAATGTGAAGAACATATTGCATAGTAAACAATCCCATGAGCTCATGCTGTGCCCTTTCTTTGCCTGACTTTGATGTTGGAGCTCCCATTTTATTCTTGCAGACTTGATCCTGCTGCCTTTGAATTTAGTGGGAAGACTGCTCATTGACTTTGGTTGTGCAAAAAACCTGACTTTAGATTCTTACATGACTTTTTGGAACAATAAAGGAGTTTTATGTATTTTATTGTGTGATGGGATCCTAAGCTCTCACAGTGGAGGAAGAAAACAGAACCAGGGCTGTGTTGCACTGGCTTTCTGTTCCCAGGGACAGGAGAGGAGCTGCACCCCCATTTTCCATCTGCTGTCCTTTTTCCTCTCTTCACCAGAATGCCAAAGTAGACAAGAGCAATGGAGCAAAAAAGGATCAGTGGGGGTACAACAGAAAGGAACAAATGAAGAGTAGAGGGAGAGGGCTGTAGTTGGTTGATATAGAACCATAGAATCTTAGAATGGTTTAGGTCAGGACCTTTAAAGTCCAACACTCACCCTAGAGTGAACAGGGACATCCTGAACTAGTTTCAGTTGCTGAAAGCCCCATTCAATGTGACCTTGAATGTGTAAAGGTTGTGGAAGAGAGGAGGCTGTGGAAGAGAGGCTCTGACCTTCCCACACTCTGTGCTACAGTTGTACCACAGTATTTTTGATGGAGAATGGGATATCACTTCACAAAATTCAAACAATGTCACTTACTGTGGATATAAGGCTGCCTGCTTCTTCTCAAGGGTGTGTTATTGTTTCTCATGCAGATAACCATGAACACAAGATGTGTGAAACACTACCTACATTTCCTAATTGCTAGAGTAGTATTATAGCACCAAGCTTCCCCCAGGAAAGGAAGGAAAAATACCTTCAGGCTTGAGAAAATAGAAATAGCTTACCTTGTCCAGCTTGCATGTTCCTCTACTCTCTCACATTCAGAAAAGAACAAATTCTCTAGAATTTGACTCTGTCTGTGACTCAGACTCCTGCCAGCAGCCACTTCCAAAGGTGGCCTCCACCAAATGAGCAATCCCTGATTTAAGAGCCTGGGGCAACGATTGGCTGAGAACAAAATCCTGCTGAGGCCACTCACAAGAGCAGACTAAGACAGACCGGCCCTAGTCTCTGCAGATGGTTTTAGATTAAGGTTTACTGTGCAATGGCAAGGCTTAGAAAGTGCCAGTGGAGGCCGAAGTGTCACAGCCCCGGACTGCGGCCACCGTAGTCCCACAGGAGACAGAACTCTCCTGGCTGTGGAACGAGGAGCCCAGGGAGATGTAAAACGTCTTGCGGGGGAGGCTGCAGGCACTAGAGAATGGAGAGAGGCAGCGGAGGGCACTCAGTGGGAGGGGAGCAGAGGAGCTGTGAGCATTTCACAGTTCATTACGGCTTTGACAATGTCTGGCAGCATCACACACTTCTAATTTAATTTGGAATCGAGGTGATTTCCCAACACATTGTTTTGCACTTGAAACCTCTCTCTTAATTCCCCTTTTGTTAATCTATTAACAAATTAAGATGTTTTCTGTAGCAGATGAAAAAACTTGTGTTTGCAACTGCACAGCACTAGTTTGAAAATAGTAAAAAGAAATGTAACAGCTCAAATACAGGGTATCTACTTGGAGAGTAAACATGTCTTCAGTGTTAGCTCAGCTTTTAAAACAAACTTAGTAATTGCTTCCAGAGATAAAATATTTGCAAGCCATTATTACAGCACACTTTCATTAAAGGGAAGGAAACACAGGAACAGAGAAAGCTGTGCTCCATAATTAATCTTCAAGAGCTGTCAGGTACCTGCACCTCTGACAGTTCAACATTAAAACCTTACCAGCAGAGCATTCATCCGTGCTGCTGTTTCCCAAGCCACCCAAAGGAGGTCGTGAATTTGTTAATTAATTTCTGGGAAACACCATGGATCTGTCTCTGAAAGCAAATAACAAATAGCCCAGGGAGATGTAAAATGTCTTGAGCAGAGAACACAAGACTGTAAGTGATTTAAGAATATTGTGTATTCTTGAAAAGCAGTGGAAGAGGAGGGACTGTGTCAGCCAGCTCCTGTCCTTACACAGGTGTTTTTCCTGAAAGTGGCTGTTTCACTTCAAAGCCTCTGATCCTGCAGCTGATAAAATTGAGAGCCAGTGGAGCTGCTTCTTCAGGCCAGGACAGGTTGGACTGGGGACTGTCTGGAGATAACAGAGGTAGCATTTTGCTTTCTAGAGATTTCTTTGGAGTTATGCAATACAAAGTATTTGTTGTCTGCAGAAACATCCCTCACAGACAGCAGCATTTTCGATCATGGTTTTAGTTCAACTTCTCTTGTCCTTGACATAATTTGGAACAATTTTGCACTAAAAATAACTACGCAGGAAAAAATAACAAAAACAAAGAACTCAAACAAGGCATAAATCTGCATTGTTTCCCTCTTCAGGGCTAATAATATGGTGATATGGCAGCAGGCCACAGCAGTAATTGCTCCATATCTACACTGCACACATGCTGCATCAGAACAGCACATTTCTGTTCACAGGGCCACAACCTAAAATTAACCACCAAGAGCTCCATAGCATAGCAAGCTCAGTTAAAATTATGTTTAAAAAATAAAGAGCCTCACTAGCAGTGATAGGACATCTGAATACACAGCCTGCTTCAGAGGTTCTAGCATTTTCAGTAGGAACCTGGTACATGTGAATCCCAGGGTTACTCACATGTTTTACAGTAAATACTTGTCTAGATTAAACCTCTCTGTACTTAATTTTTGGCCAACTGGCTACTCAGAATTTAGAAATTGTGCAACCCTTGGCAGGGCTGATTCTCTCTGGCTGTGTAACATACACTAGGATATCGTGATCCCCCATAGCAGGCAGAGGCAAAGCCTACTTTATGTAGGAACCCTGCTGCCCAGATCTCTTGCCCAGGAGGAAGACTTCATGTTACACTTGTAGTTTTTCCTGAAATGCTTTGAATCCCCACCTTACTGTACTCTAATTGACTAGGTCATCTCAGCAGAAACTCCTCCTCCACCTCTGTTAGGGTAAGGCCTTTATGGGACCGTAAATATACACGGCATGCAACCCTTTTTCTGACTGGGGGATCTTTACTTGGGACTGGAGCACCTTAGGGAACAGGCTGCTGGATTTTTATGTGACTCTGTAAAGCCACCATTTGCTAAAGAGCAAGGAGGGACCTTCAGGCAGCTTCCACCCTCACTGTGGACGTCCTGCAGGTGGTCACCATCCCGACATTGACCTGAGAACTTCCCCATTCAGCCCACAGAGAATTTGGGCATTGCGAATTCTGCTCCTGAAGTGTCACTTGCTATCACCCACCTTTGCAGATCTGCCTTAGGAACATGCTGTGGAAAGGAAGCCAAGACCTTTAGGTTTCTATTACCTTGCCCCTATTTCTGCCATTCTCTACCCTCTATTGCAGAGAGAAAAGCTTTTCCACAGATAGTGGAGTGCTTGTTGGAAGATATTCTTTGACCAGGAGCAAGACTGTATGGTTACCCTGGTTTTCTTGCACTTGTTATTATTCAGAAAGAGTGTCAGTACAGAGGAAGGAAATTTTATAATGACTGACTGGAAGGATTTCCAACAATCAGAACTCATGATCCACAGGGATTATTTGTAGTTGATTGTGAGCCATGTCTCATTTGTCCTGCTACAGAGGAAGTTCAGTGACTCACTGTTTGAGGTATAACATAATGATTTTTGCCAGATCAACTTCCCACAAAGGAGAGCATTTAGTGTAAACAAATCACTTGTTGTAGAGCAGGACTAGCTTGCAGTGTGAGAGAGGACACAATTTATTACACTGAAGAAAAGCTGGAACAGTTCAGTCACTTGGGACTTCAAAACATTAGTGCAAGTGTAATTTCTGTAATTTAAGATGATCATTTTATGTTCCTTTGCAGTGTACAGGAAGAAGAGTTATTTTTCTCTTTTTAAGAGTCTTTTTGTGTTTATTAAGGTTGTTATGATCTTCTCCAGCTGTTCTCTTTTCTAGAATTGTCTTGAAGTTTCTAGAAATGGATTAATTGGCTACATCTTCCAAACCAAGCACATGTATTCCATCTGCAGCCTTAGCAATGCTATCTAGACTGGAAAGGTTATTTCAGCATCTTACATGCCATACATACACTGGTGGAACAAATTGATTCTTTACACATCTGTCTTCATTGCTATTAATTAGATGTTTCTGTGTTTGGCAAGCACAGTTTTGTTATTTTTCCAGAAAATGCAATCAGACTGACTAGTGACAATTCCAATGTACCTCCCTTCCTTCTTTTCCGAGAATAGTCACCATGATTGCTCTTATCCAGTGCCCTGGAACTCATCTGTGCTCCTCACCTTCTCAAGGAGGATCACTAACATCTCATCCTGCTTACAGCAGCTACTTAAGCATTTTAAATAAACTTCCTTTTTCTTAAGTGACTATTGAAGGAAAAAAGACATTAAACCTGTTTGCTCATTATTATTTCCCTCTTCCCATCACAAGTTGGACTAAATCATATTTCATATCTTTGGAGAATGTCCTCATGTTATTTTTCGTTCAATTTCCTTGTTGTATCTTATCCTGGTCTTCATTTTTGTCCCTATGATTATACCAATCAGAGGAATTAATTATGCCCAAATCCATTTGTTTCAGGACTTCTGCCACACTGTGCAGCAGCTTAGCTTTTGTTTGATACTAACAATAAGCAAATACTTTTTAGGCAAAATATCACAGATTTTTTGCAATGCTATCTCTTTTGTATTCCTTTTTATTAATAGACATGCAAGGGAGGAACAACTTGACCTTTGAAATTATATTTTATTCTGTTTGAATACCTGAAACTTAACAGTATGATTAAACAGCTGCTCTAGTTAAGGTTGGATAAACCCAAACTCAAATATTCTGAATATTCCCACAGTAACCAGGAAACAGTATTTTGACAGTTTTGAAGTGTTTCCATAATACTGTTTTTCTCTGTTATTTTTCATGTCTACTGTTTAATACGTTTTTATTTAAACAGAACCAAGAGTTTTGACAGTAATTTTTGTAACATTTCTCTAAGCATGATTCAAAGCACAAAGTAAGCCTGCTCTAAAATGAACAAAAACGTAAAAGGCCAGATGCTTTGCTGCCTTTGTGAGCTGAGGGCAAAGCTTGAGCCACCTGGTATTTACCCACCACCAGTTTTACTGCTGCACACTTCCCATCCTTAAAATCCTCTTCAATCATTAACTGGTTTCTCACAGATCAGCAATGCAGGTAAAGTTCTTTCTTCCTGCCTGGCAGGAAGAGACAAAGTGATCCAGTGAGTAGAAGAGGCACAGAGGGATTCACCATCAGTGCCCCCATTCAGAACATGATTTAATTAATCTTTACATGGTGGTAAAAATGGCTGCATCTTTCCTTTCACTCAATGAGTCATCCATCTCTTTCACATTCTCTCATCTATATTACACATTTTTCTCCTCTTGCTTTTTACAAAAGAAATTCTATTTCTTTTGTTTTTCCATGTGTTTGGTCTCTTCTTTCCCTGTGAAAGCTCTGGCACAGGGGAAAAGATCCCGTGTCTTGCTCTTGGTTAATCTTTTCATTTCTTGGCAGACAGTCAGGTAGAAAGCAAAGCAGAGAGCTTTGGCACAAGGCAGAGTCTGAGTGTTTGGTTGTTATGAAAATTTTTTTTTGTTTCTGAGGGGTTTTTTTCCACATCTCTTCTTGGGAATGTTTCACTTAGGCTGCCCTTTAGCCCAGGGAGAGAATAGGAACCCATTATATGAAAGGCTGAGGTTTGATGTTACAGCTATTCACAGGAAAGTGGGACTTTCCTTTTATTGTTCACTACAAACATTTTCCTTCATGAGAAGCATAATAGAAAGGCAGGTCTGAAGTTAGGGGGAAAAATGTTTTGCTCAGCTTTAATCAGATATGAATTGCCTGTGAAGCTTTACAAGAAGTATATTGTTTGAGATAAAGAACGTCAGCTGATACTTCCTTTTCTTTTTGGATGCATCATTACAAAATAATTACGGGAAAAGAGAAAGTGTAAGTATTGTAATGTTTCACAGAAAACCTCCCAAACAACTGTTAAAAAATAACTAGGGATAACTTGCAGTGCATACGGTCTGTCTCTGCTCCAGGAGAGTTGCTCTGTCCCTGGGTCTGCAGCACCTCTGTATGGGCTGAGCCAAGAAAGGTGATTCCTCTTCTCTGGTCTCAGGATTCATTGCTACCCAGCAGTCATTTCCCACCTACTTGGCAGCTCTGGCATGACACTTCTTAGGGGTGTCCATGATAACTCTTTAACTGCCAGTTTTCCATCATCTGAAGGAAATAAATCCCTGTGCTTTTTTGAATCAAACATGACCCAGAACACAAGAATTTTAGCACTTTCCAAGCCCAGAGTGCTGTTAGTCACAGACAAAGCTTACCTCAAGAGTCTCCACCCATTCGCACCCCGCAGCACCTCCTCAAATTCATCACAGGGAAGAATGGCTATTTCCTCATGCTGGCAAAGTCAGCCCTGGCTGACACTGAGAACCTCCTGAGACAGGGAAATGATGCGGAAGGAGCAGGAGAACCTTGGGCTCCCTGTGCCCCAGCTCCATTCTTTAGCTTCTTCACTCATGCTCTGAGGTGTCTCATGAGAGTGGCTGAGCTTTGTTTTCTAACTACAGCCACTCGGTGTGCACCAGGATCAAAAAGCCAACATCTCCAGTCCAGTTTCAGAGCAGAGGGGTGGGATGCTCAGCCACATGGCTATTTTTCTTCACCACGGATAGCTGATGGCATTAGCAATTGTGTTCATGGGTGAAGTGGACTATTAGGTCATACTAACAATTGGTCTTGTATGTGCAGGTCCTGAAGTGCACACACACAGTACGAGTGTTGTGTGGGACTGTTCCTGCTGTCTGGCAGAAGCCATATCCCTGCGTGGTGCTCATCCTGGGTGTTCAACACTTGGAGTTTACAGGGTTGTTGAGCCTCAGCTGATTAGTGCCAAGTCCCTTGGCAACAGCTCTGATCTGAATAGTCTTTAACACCCTTCTTGTAAAGTATGTATTTTCTAAATTATTCAAGGTAGGTGTGCGCTGTCTTTCTCTACATGCCTCATGTCTGTATAACACATTCCTGAAGCACAGGGCACAGTCTTTTCAGCTAATCTTGGGCTTTGTCTTCATACAAGCTGACCCTGATTTAATTACCTCAATGTTCTTGCACATTCTATATTCATTCAGGGAAGGTCCATGAATGAACACGTTTTTTTCAGAGTAAACTGAATTGTCAGCAAATAAAAGAAATAGCCTATATGGGAAGGTTGCTAGAGGGGAAGAATAAAGCTGATCTAATTTAGGCAGATACAGAAAGGTAAAGTTTGGAGGCATGAAAAGCCATGATAGACCTTCATTCCTGGAAAGCCACTCTCTGTACTGGAGTAAAGTTCATGGGGAATTATACAATTAATGCATGATGTGCTGAAGAAAGCAGAACTAATAAAAAATGAGTTGACTCTTTGTGTCCAGAGGGGAAAAATGTCTAGTCAGTGTTCAGATTAAAGCAGCCCTTCAGCCCCCTGTGTTTCAGCAGGAGGCATTGACAGGTGAGTATTCAGTTTCATTTCAGTACCATACTTGAAATCATGGGTTTATTGCATAAAGTAAAAGGGGAGAAAGTAATTTCAAGAAAACAATTTCAACCCCCCCCCCCCCAAACATTTATCAAACCTTGTCCTAGTTTTTCCTCACTAAATACCAAAGCGAAATTTCACAGGACTCATTTTTCATTTAAAATTTTTAACCAGATATCTGTGTCATATTTTGTAAAAAGTCTGCATGGGTTTTTCTCCAGCCACATATTGGATATTCATGTCATACAGGATAACCCACTAGTAAAATTCTTGTTTTAGGGATTAGATGATATAAAAAATAAACATCTATTATTCATGCCATCTACGTATGCC
The DNA here is from genome assembly GCF_036250125.1 of Pseudopipra pipra. Classification (NCBI taxonomy): domain Eukaryota; kingdom Metazoa; phylum Chordata; class Aves; order Passeriformes; family Pipridae; genus Pseudopipra; species Pseudopipra pipra. The sequence continues at coordinate 110,656,350 of NC_087551.1, forward strand.
AATGGTGAAGAACGGTGTGGGCTATGCTGACAGTTGATGGTAAAGTTTGCATCATAAATATTTTTAGTGTAAATGCTTCCATGTACAAATGTACTTCTAGAAGTTCACTTTTACAACTTCATGTCATTTTGAAGTCTTCTTCCTAACATGTATGTTAAATTCAGTCAAGTAGAATTGGAAGCCCGTAAACCTCAGAAGAGCATTAAAAGCATTATTTTTTTAACTATGAAAATGCTTTTCCTACTGAAAATTATTTAATGAACTCATAGTAAGGATTAAATTGTTCTAAGAACATAACTTGTGAAATTAAACCTTTTTAACTATAATCTATTGAAGTATAATTAATGCTGGCATGCACAACCCTTAATTAACTACAGTGTTTTTACAGAACATGATGTTTTCAATGGAAAATTTCTTATAGGAATATTAAAGTTACTCTAATATAGGAAAGATCCTGTGTTAAGGAAATGCATGAATAATTTGCCTTTCAGCATGGCTCCCTAGAGAAATGTGTTTCTCTGCATCCTTTCCTATATGTAAATATTGGGAAAGCTTTCCAAGCAAAACTGGAGGCACAGTTAGCTTATGCCAAAATTTCTTTCCATGTGATCACAACCCCCTTTAAGAGTCCTTGTGGCTATTTTTGCACATCCATCATGCCCAGCAGGAGGGTTGGTCCACGAAGCTCAGTCTGGTCATTGTCCAAGATGATGTCACATTCCTTCAAAAAACACATCCAAAAGCAGGACAAACTAAAGATCTCACAAGAACTCCCCTGAGGAAAGAAGCATTTGGGAAAAAATCCTCCATATTTTTCCTGGGTTTCTTGGTCATGGCACTCATTCAGAAAGGATTTTAGATGGAGAAGCTGCCTGGAAAAAGATATTTGAAATGTCAAAGGAGTTGTATTTATTGCAGCAAGGTCCACCTTAGCTCTCGAGCCTGGAGGAGAGGTCGTCACAAGAAGCCTTGGTTGGGCTCAGTGATCTGAAAGGTCTCTTCCAACACAACCAATTTTATTATTCTGTGGTTCTGTACATACAATGTACCTGTTTGGGGCATTGCACATTATCAAAACCCACCTGCCTCGAGGCTGGCATGGCAAACCTCATGCATCCTACCATGCAGAGCTGTCAGGTTTGGTTAAGGTCCTCATGCACAGCTCTGTGTAGGCTGTAGCCTGCTGATTTGTGTGGGACAGTGGGTCAGGGCCAAAAGAAATCTGATATTGTTGATGGTTTTCTTGAAATGCTGCAGCTTAATCAAGGGAAACTGAGGAAAGCTCAGGAAAATTGAGGGCTTTCCTTAGGTCTAAGATGAAAGTTGAACAGGGTTGGCTGCAAGGAAATATGTGGGAGGTTGTTTGAAGTGATGTCCTGTGCTTTCCACACTAACACTTGCTTCTTGTAGTCTTGGTGTTCTCTACTGCACTCTAGCAGAAGGACAAAGAAGGGACAGGAGGCTGCAAGCTGATCAGCAGCAAATGTCACAGCAGCCTATGGTGACCCAGTCTGCAATGCTGTCTGCTTCTCTGGGAATGCAGGGAGATCTCAGCAGGGCTGAAGGGAAGCAGGTGGCCCTACCAAGTGTTTGTCACTTCATGTCCTTGACACAGAGCAGAGTTCTGTAGGAAGGGGGTCAAGTGAAAATTGAAAACAAGTCTGTATTCACAATTCAGACCAAGCTCACTCAAAGGACACAGGACAACAGCCCAGCTCAGACTGATGCCCAGGCTGCCCAGGGAAGTGGTGGAGTCACCACTCCTATTTAAAAGATGTGTAGACGTGGTGCTTAGGGACATGGGTTAGTGGTGGGTGTGGTGGTGTTGGGTTAATGGCTTGACTAGATCTCAGTGGTCCTTTCCAAACAAAATGATTCTATGATCTGCTGTCTGACTTGCTCCAGGATTTTTCTGAACCTAGTTCTTTACCAGCTCCACATTCTCCTTAGCCATACAGGCCCTCCCATAAAGGGATGATATGATGTGGAATGTGTACCTTCTCACCTCCAGCATCACGTCCCTTTGAGTGTCTCTCATAGGCAGCAGGCTGAGAACAGCACTGTCACAGTGAGCCTGTTGTTAGATGGTACTGAGGGATGTCTCTGACTTGTGATTGTTCTCTAATGTAACACCAAGTAAGACAATAAAATTTAGAGGGAATGTTGTGCAAGAGAGAGATGTGTCACTCAGGCAAATGAAGCACTCCAGTGATAGCTGCCTTAATGAAAGTGCTCCAGAAATTCTGTGTTTCAGCTCAGGCTTGCTATGGGACCATAAAAAAAAATCATTAAACCAAACAAATACAAAGTGATAAGTAGGTAATGAACACATGAAGGGCATTCTGCACATTTTGGTCTTGAAATGCAATGATGGCGCTCATAATGAAGTTGCATTTCAATATGATGGGCAAAGTTAAGGCTCTTCTTTGGAGTATGTAATGTGCTATTTCAGACATGGTTGATTTTTTTTTCATTTTTATTTCTGATTTTGTATCACCTCTGCCCAAAGCATCGCAAGGTGAATCCCCAGGGGTCCTCCAAACTGTAAAAGCAAGCCCAGATCCATCTGGGAAAGAGGATTTTAGAGGCTGGTAGATGCAGTGGATTGGTATCAGGAACAGCTGGAACCAACAGCGTGGGCTGGGGTGGGAGCAGAGAAGAGATGGGCCATCCATAGATGGTCATCTGGGATGTGATGAGTGCCAACTACAGCAGTCATGAGAGCGACAGTCATCTTAAGGTTCAAGGTCAGGTTGGATGGGACTTTGAGCAACCTGATCTAGCCAAAAATTTCATGGCAAGGGAGTTGGAACAAAGTGATCTTTAAAGGTTCCTTCCAACCCAAACCATTCTATGATTCTGTGACCCTCTCAAGCTCCATCCTGCTAATGTGCTGCTGAAGGCATCCACATTTTGCCACAAAAGCAGCTCTTTCTGGCTGTAAGCAGAGCTGTAAGCTCTGCTGTCCATGAAGCATCCACTCTGCCAGCCCAAGAATTGCAGCATCTGTTTATAGCTCTATAGAAAAGGTGCATTTCTACCCCAAAGGCAGGGAGCACTTTGAAAATGGGAATCATGCTCCTTCTGAAGCCTGCTGTTTGCACACAAATAAAGAAGTGGCTATTGTCGTGGAATAAACGCACAGCCTGTTTTTCAGACTCAGGTCAGGCAGAAAAGGTTTGTTTCTGCAGCTATTGGAGAGAAGGCAGAGTGGCAGTGATCCATATGATCTGATGTCAAATAAAAGTTCTGGGGCTTGTGTACATTTATGGATAAAAATTAACCCAAGAAAGGGCATGGAAAGAAACTTTGTTAGAGCAGATGTGCCCCTGCCTTCCTGGTAACTGAGAGACCATGGCCCTGTGGCCTCAGCACATTTCTGTTCAGTGTGTCTCTCTTGCTCCTGACACTGCTGTGTCCTCAATCATCTTCCAGGCCTGCATCCACATTATGTGTTATTTTACAGTGTCGTATTTCAAGCAGAGCTCCTGTTTGAGGAGAGAAGGGTCTGTCTCCCAGGTATCTTTTGAAAAAATGTTTCATTTCTTCTTTGTCTTGCATGACAGATCCATAGCTAAAGATGGAGCAACATTGGAACACTTCTTTTAGAAAAGAGCAGGTATCAGGCTGGCAGAGTAACACAATTTCTGTGCTGAGTTGTGTGCAGGAGCCAGGCCATATCGGGTGTACTACCCATGGACTATATTGCAAGAAACCTCTCAAGTGCATGGACAAAGTCAGAAGAAACCTATACGAGAGAAAAAAAAAGTAATTCCTTGTTCTGCATCCCCGCTGTCAGCAGATGGCTCTGCAAGCCGTGGTGCTGCCTGGTTAACCATTGCCTTGCGGACGCAGCCGGGGCTCCGGATGGGTGGGAGGGAGCCCGGCTGCGTGCGCTGATGAGGTTCTTGCTTTCTGCCGAGGGAATTCGAGGTGCCCCAAAACCTGTAATAAACCACGGATTTTGTCTAACTCATGTTCTTCCTGGCATCTTTCCAAGCATGATCGTGTTCTTTTTTAACAGATATCCGTCCCATCCTGTTCGCTGTGGAGGTCCAGCCCACGGCGAGCACACAGCCATTCGATCCCTGTCTCCCATGTCTGTAGCTGAACGCTGATGGCATTCGCTGGGTGAGCATGTCAGAACGACAGCTCCTGCAGCCCCAGCGCTGCAGCCTTGCCCTCCTACCTACAGCATCCCAGATACCTCACCTGCAGTCACACATTCTGCATCACATCCCTGACAGCGCTGGAGACACAGCACTTTGCTGTGGTGCTCTGTCAGGCACTGAGCAGGTTAAATGAGCATCTGACATGCACCATACTGGAGAAAATGCAGCTCAGAACAGTTGTATCATCTCTTTTCTGTGCCTAATGCTGGAAGCCTCTAGAGGTCCAATCTGCGTGACTTTTTTCCTATCTGGCAACTCAATTTTAATGGCATTTGTCTCCTGTGACCGCACGAAGTCAAAATCACATTTTATAGATAACACATTTAGGTTGGGGATGCAAGCCAAAAGCACTCTTAGGGAACAGCACAGGCTTGGAACAGTCAGGGAAATGGTGCATCCTTTCCATCTAAAGTGCTTTGTAGCAGATTGCTATGAAGATATTGGGAAGATTTGTCATGGGTGGCAAATGCCTGGGGAGCTTAAATCATGTAAATAGATCTTTACCTACACAGTAGCATCCAGGCTGGGCAAAATGGGATGAAGCTTTATCTGTTATCTAAAAGCCATTATCTGTTCTCTAAAATTATGATCACAGAATTGTTTAGGTTGGAAAACACCCTTAAAATCATCAAGTCCAGTCATTAACCCAGCACGGCCAAGTCCACCACTAAACCATGTCCCCAAGTGCCACATCTACACATCTTTTAAATTACTTCAGGAATGGTGATCTCATATATTTCTGTTTGTCTAAGTGGTGTAGCAGGTCACTGACCATTTCCCCTTGGTTTAATGAGGTTTCATTCTGCTCCTTGTCTCTGTCTTCTAGCTCAAGGGCTTGGGTACCCTCAGGACAATTGGTCTTACACTTAAAGACTGAGGCAGAAAAGGCATTAAGTACCTCACCCTTGGTCACTATGTGTCCCCCTGCATCCAATAAAGGATGGAGATTTTCCTTAGTCCTCCTTTTGTTGTGAATGTATTTATAGAAACATTTTATGTTGTCTATTAAGGCAGTAGTCAGATAAATGTCTAGTTGAGCTTTGGTGCTTCTAATTTTCTCCCTGCAAAACCTCACAATGTCCTTGCAGTTCTCCTGAGTTGCCTGATCCTTCTTCCAGAGCTGGTAAACTCTTTTTTCCCCTGAATTCTAGCCAAAGCTATCTCTTCAGCCAGGCTGGTCTTCTCCACCTGCTCATCTTTCATGAGTCATGGGGACGGCTTGAACCTGCACTTTTACAACCTCCTTCCTGAAGAATGACCAGCCCTCCTGGACCCCTTTGCCTTTCAGGAGTCTAGTACTACGCCTATACATTGTTTTGTGTCCTCTCCATTACCACGCAGGGTATGATTAAATAAGGTCTCTGAAGTTGCTCAGGTAGGGGATGGCACCATTTCTGCACTGAAGAGGTGCAGAAGAATTTTTCTCACGGAGTTGAAACTGCCTTGCAGGAGGTTGCCTGTGAATGGGGAACATGGTCACATCATCAGATCTGGGCTGAAAAGACCCCTTCTTTTCCCGTGCTGTTCTCCTTCAGAGCCCTTCCATCCCCAAGGGACACACATTGTTCTGCCCACACCGAGCATTTCTCAGCTGGAACCTCACCTTAAACTGGTACTACAGCCCTGTTATCAATATTTTGTTATTTCTTTTTAAACTGTGTTGCCTTTCCTCCCACTACCTCCACTTTTCTGTTTATTTCCTCTATGTCTGAGTGTTTTTTCTTTTATGGAGATAAAAGCCATGGAGAAGTGAAGTGAGAAACTTTCCCACTTGAATTTCTACAAAGGAAAATCCTTGACCCTGAGCTGCCAGAGAAGATACTGGCGTGGTGGCAGTGTGCCTGGTACCAAAGAGGGACACAAAGGCCCCATCTGTGTGAATGCAATGTACAGGCACTGGTGCCCAGTTGTCTGCACGCTCGTCTTGGTGGGACAGTCCTCAGCACACATTTGGCCCCAGCTCTGGCCAAACAATTCCTGGGTTGGATTCAGGACAACCCAACACAGGGACCATCCCCAGCAGCAAACTGGATGCACACAGTCCTTTAAAAGGTAAAAGTGTAATAGTATCAATGCAGCCTTATCAAGGTCAGAGAAAAGGCAGAAAAGAGTTTTATAGGACAAAACTGAAAGTGATGATGTTTCAAAATGTTCTCTCTCAGCAATGCTGAGTTTTGGCTCCCTTGACAAATTCCAGACAAATCAAGGCAAGAGCATGCTCATTTGGACAGACAGTGGCTGAAAGCCATTCCTTCAGGGAAGCTGGCACAGCCTGCCCAGCACACAGAACAAACCATGCTTTGCATATTCCCACCTGCCCAACACAGCTCAGCATTCAGCAGGGTCAGCTTCTCCAGGGGGTGTCTTCTGGGCAGTGTGGAGCACCATTTGGAAGGGAAATGCAAAGAGCTCTGGCTCACATGCATTATAAAAATAGCTACATCCATTTGCAGAGTCCTTGCCCTGCTTTTCAACTCAGTCCCACAATCTCACTGGAGCTACAGCTCCCCAGACAGATCTGACTGGGCAGAACTTGTGTCTCACTTGGCTGGGCAGGACTGTAGCTCAGGCATCCCAGTGCAAACCAGCTTTCATGGAAGAGTTTGGTGGAAATGTGAAGTTGAGAACTAGAGCAAGAAAGGCACCAGGTGCTTTCCCTTCTGTCCCACCTGCTCTGCTTTGGTAGGAGACACAGTCACAGCGGGGTGACACAGGAGCAGTATCAGGCACCACAACTGGATTGGGCAGAGCTGGAGCAGCCCCACAGCTCCAAAAGGGCCATCCAAGCCATGAACAACCTGCTGCTGCAGGGGCTGTCACATCCTGTGGTCCTCAGCCTTTCCATGCCTCATTTCTTCACTCCTGAGCACAGAGAAGGAGACATCCTTGTGCCATTTGATCAGGCTGTGTAGGAGGAATAAGTCAGGGCTCAGCAACCCCTTAGCTCAAACCAGGACAGCCTTGCACAGTGCTTTAGTGGGCAATAGCCTCAGGAAAGAACAGCAGTTCCTCTCTCCCCTTCCATCTCCCTGTGTTCTGCAGTCACTCCTTTCCTCTTTCTCTCATCCCTGTCTCCTTCCCACTGAGCTGAGCTGTAAACCACTGCTCTGCCTTTGCAAGCTCCAAACTGGCACCATGGTCAAAACCTGCACTGGAGTCCCTCTCCCCAGGCTTAGTCTTGTTAGTTGAAAATCAAAGCAAACAGGAGCTGGTCTGCTTGCTGTGTTCTATCATTACTCATCCAGCTTGGGCAGGATGGGACAGGGTAAAATTTGCACAAGGAAGATTCTTGATACTATATAAAGGGCCAACCTAGAAGGGAATAAAGTCTTTGGAGGATCTATTGCCTAAGGATGCCTTCCTGACTCATGGCAACAAGGAGTCTTGCACTCTGTACTGGAGCCTGGTGTGCCATACAAAGGCATCCCAAAAGCATCCTGGGCTGGGCTGACTTGTAAAAGCTTCTCAGGCATTTACGAGTTAAAGGTGTGTTTGATGACTAGGCTTTAACGTGTTAATGCCTGCTGTACCCTGCTGTGCAATGTGTTCCACTATTTTAGAATTAGCCCCCAAGATCTGTTTCAAACCACCCCCAAAGGATAACAGCCTGTGTCTAAGAACATTAACGTGTCAATTTGTTCCAGGACCCCCACTGAGTTATCACTCAAGGGCTGAAATATGTAATCAAAATCTCAGCTGAGACTCCACTTTCCATAAAATGTCTCCCTCCTTGAGCATCATCTTCACATCAGCAGCAGGGAATGTATCAACTCCTTTATTGCTGAGCAGTACCAGCATAGCTGTGCATAGCTGTCATTTTAAGTTCTGTTATGGAGAAGCTGATATGGAGCTGCTCTTCTCAGCAGTGAAACCCCTGTCCCTGTTTAACCAGTCACACTGCAGTAGTCCCTAGCCTCGAGCTTTATCATTACTCACCCAGCTTGGGCAGTATGGGACAGGGTGAAGGCTGCACAAGGAAGACACTTGATGCCATGTAGAGGGCCAAGCTATGTGAGAATAAAATCTTTGGAGGATTTAACCTGTCACTATTTAACCAGCCACACTTACTCCTAGCAGAGTCCCCCAGGCTCAAAGTAGCATTGAGATACCCTGGCTTGTGCAGAACAAGGACCTGGGAGGGGAGGGGGGGGAGTAGAGGCAGGGGTAGTGGATTTGGGGTTTGTCTCATGGCAGCTCCTGCACATGTGTTGGATGGTTGGAACATTTCATGTCTCAGAGACCCTCAGCAAGAGTGGGAATGATGTAAAGGAGTATTTCAGTGGTGCAGGGTGCTGCCCATAAATGAAAGGGAAAAACCACATTGGAAAGAAATATTTGTTCATCCCTACAAGTCTTATTCCCAGCCTTGTCTGCACCTATGTGCTCTGCTGGCATCATGGCAATTTCAGGTGGGCCTAGATAAAAGCCCCTGAGGGGTATGAAACTGGTTATTCTCTTCCTTACCAGCCTTTCTTCCCCTCTTAATGACCTCCATCACTGACCTTCTTCAAAATCTTGTCAAATTTGAATAACAAATCCAGCAATTGGTGAGTCTCCATGTACCTGTTGTATTGAATGGAGGCATCTGCCATGGTCTTTCTTGGCAGCTCCCCCTCCCCTGAGCAGCCCTAAAAACCCTGGGAATCCTGTTATTTTTATCCCAAAGCTGCCAGGTATCTTGGAAGCCATATTCATCTTCAGAAAATTCTGTGTTTCCAAAACAAAACTGCAGGATTTTAGTTCCATTAATGTTGTTGGAGGTTTCTTTCTAACTCCACATGAAAATAACTCTGAAAATCCCAATGTAATATCAAGGAAATGGGGCTTCCTGGTCAGCTCTGGCATTGTCAGCTCTCTTAACCTTCCCTCAGTTGCTGAGACATGGAGGCAGCACTCTGCTGTTTTTAGGGAACTGTTCCCATTTTCCAAAAGGCAAGAAGCAAGGCTGTAGGAGAGGACAGCAAAGTCTTACACCAAACCAAAGCCCAAGACTTTCCATACCCTTCTATTGCATTGCTCCCAGCAGCTTCCTTCCCTTTTTCTTTGGAAGATGGGCTCTGCTTGAGGTCTTCCCATGGAAGGGGCTGCTGTAGGGCAGGAGCCCATGTGTCAGAGCCTCACAGGGTGTAGAACAATACAGGCCTACCAGAAGGAATGATCTAGTTAGCCTGAAATGGTGCAGATAGCTCCAGGCAAAATAAAGTACTTGGTTTCCTTAACTGGAAACTGGAGACAGAGATGCTAATTCCAGTACTGTTCAACTCTGCCACTAGTTTGAGGGAAAAAAAATATAATTGCTGTTAAAAGCTGAGGATTGCAGAAAGACTGCTGGGATAATCAGTAAGTGCAGTTGGACAGTGGCCTGTATCTTTTCCAGTGGCATAGGATGAATATTGTTCTTTGCAGTGGGACATACAGGAGAATAAGAAAAACAAGCAGTGCCTATAGAATTGAGACTCACTGTGTCTAGAAAAGGATTTGAGGGATTTAGGGGAATCATCTGCACCAGCTCACAGTGTGATGTTGCAGCAAAAAGGACTGAGACTAAAGAACAGATGGGAAATCTGTGCTTTAGTCAAACACAAGCTGTTGGACTCAACAGGAGAAGCTGGTAACATCTTATAATTCTGTGTCAAACAAGAAATCAAACTAGATGTTCCAAAAGAGTCTGAGTTTTTTATTTGCCAAGGGTCATACATGATATTTATCATAAAGAAGTTTGAAGATACGCCTTTGAAGGCCCATGGCCAACATCCATCTTCTGAATCTTTCTCTCTTAAATGAGAAATAGCAAAGCATTTTCATTCCCTTTCCCTTCCTTCCCCTCCTCTTAGAAAAGGAGTGGGCTGGCTGGGAAAGCTGTGGTTGTGTAAGGCTGCACCCAGTGCTGGTAATGGGAAAGCTGCTATTGAGCAGAAATTCTAATTACAGCACAACCTTGTCCAGCTGCACTTTGTGCTCATTCCTGCCTGGATCCTACAGTACCAACCTTCTGCAAGATCCCACTGCTGTGAGCACTCACTGCAATGTGAAACATAGGTCTTGCTCCAAAGGTTCTCCTGGTCCCTACTATAATTGTCCTGCTTCTCACACAGTTTTCTCTGCCTCACTGGCCTGCAGTAATAGTGGGTCACCAGTTAAAGGGGCTCAGAGCTAGGATTCAGTCTGGAAAAACATACAAAAAGGGGAATGCTCCTGGCATGCTGGCAGCACTTGTTAACTCAATGTCAGAGCTGCTACTCCAGGGACGTGGGAAGTGACATGTGGTTCATCTGGGAAGCTTGGCAGTACTTTCACTGCAAGCAGTTCAGCTGTTCTCCTCAGGGAGAGAGTAGGAAGTGTCCTCATTTCCCTGGGAGCACGAGGCACAGTGTACTTTTAGCATGTGTCCATGAGAGCTGTACCTTCACCTGGGTACTGAGACCAAAGGACATTTCCCTCTCTCTCACAGAACCACATCACAAGGGAAATATAGTAGCAATACACATGAGATCAAAGACGTTTTTTGCTAGAAGGCTGGGAAGAGAAGGGTTATAAGGTCCTTTCCCATCCAAGCCTTTGGGAAATCTGGAGTTGCAGAGAGAGCCTCTGTGCTCCTGCTGGCCAAGAACTGAGCTGCCTGGGAGAGACAGGAGGAGCTCCATGGAGGAATGCTCTGGACAGTGGTGCCAGCAGGTTCCTTGCAGTGTGAGATGGACCCTAAAGAGCATCAGGAAAACCACATGAGTCAGCAGGTTTGCCTCCTCAGTCACAGCCAAGCTCAGGCGCTCAGCTGTAGGAAACATCCTCCTTTCCATGTCTTTTCACGTGGCAAACCCTGAGCTAATGTCAACAAAAGCATCCCTGTGGTGAGATCTCCAGACCGACCTACTCTGGTAGCCAAGGAAAGTGCGGCCTCTTGGTTTGGATTAAGGTTCATGTTTGATCCTAGAAGAAATGGGAGGAAGAATGAGGCTTCTTGGGGCTGCTCCTTGTAAGAGACCGGCTGAATGCTTGGTAGTTTTGTTACAAACCCTGTATAAGCAAATCTTCTTGATGAACATGGTGGGTAGAGGCTTGAATTCCCATTTCAAGGTGTCTGGTGTTGTTTTTTGACTGTCATTCCTCAGTGTGACCTTGGAGGTATAAAACTGGGCAGTGGTGGGGAAGGAAGCATGAGATGTTTCCTGGACCACCCATTTCTCAGGGAAGGGAAGTGTCTTAAGCCCGACAAGTCTGAGGACTGGGATGAGGGGATGATGGAAGGACAGTGGTACTGGCGTATCTCATGCTTGCTCTCCCCAGGAGAGTGCTGAGATATTTCCACTGCTCTGTGTGCCAGGACAAGGTGGGACAAGCCAGCTGAGCCACTTGTCCCTGAAGGACACTGTGCCATGGCTAGGGCTACAGCCATGCCCTCTGCCTGGGCACCAGCAAAGCTGTGGCTCCATCTGGGCCAGCTCCCAGCTCCCTGAGTATTTTGTCCTCCGATATTGTCTTTCTCTCCCTCTCTATCACATACATTTTTGACATTACTGATGTTCATTCATTTTTAACGCTGAATACACTTTTCCTGCTCAAAGCCTTTCCTAAACATCAGCTAATGAAGCTTCTGTGCTCCCCTTGGAGACTGGCATCAGGCATCATTATCCCCGTGGCAGGGATTTGCCCAAGAGCATGAAACAGGTCAGCTCCAGAGCTGGTCTTTAGCCTGGAACCGGAGAGCCTAAGGCTGTGCTCAGGCCAAATGGGTTCTTGTGCAGCATCCCACCCCTTCCCTGGGAAGGCCACACACAAATGGTGAGTAAGGTCTTCATCCAGGGTTAGGGGACAAAGGGCTGATGGCCTGTATGGGCTAAGCTGCACACCCAAACTGCCACAGCAGGTCTAAAGCCATATACAATATAGGGAATGAGAAGGGTGGTCCTGCCTCCCTGTACCAAACTTGTCAGCTACAACTGCAGAGATGTTTTGTTCCCAGCAGAGACCATCAATCACCCAAATTAAGGCTCTAAACAGCAGTTCCTTGGTGAAGAATGGTTGTTATTAGCTCCAAAGCTCTTGTGTCTGAAGGGTAAAATAAATCACCAGCCTGTTCCTGTTGCCTTGGTCTGCCTGGCCCAGGCTGCTTCCCAGCACCAGGAGCTATCTGCATCCCAGCACTGTCTTCATCATTATCACCATCATCATCATCATCATTATTGTTGTTGTCTCCTCTATGCCTTCTGCAGTTTCCTAGAAAAGGCAAATCATTAAATTGCTGGAGGAAGAGCACACAGAGCAAGCACAGCTGGGGGAGGCAGGAAAGCATTTCCCTGCATGAATGTTTCCTACTTTCCGGACATCAGCTTTGCTTTCAAGTGGCAGCTGGATCATGTAAGACAAAACTGAGGGGCAGGAGCTGCTTTGATTTGCCCCATCAAGTTGGTGCATCTCGACGCTGCAACCCAGAGATCCAGGGATGGCTCGGCACAGAGGGATGCCTGTGCCTGCAGCCTGCTTTGTGCATTCCCAGTCAGCCCCATTGAAGGACACCTCACTCTTTATGTCAAGCTGTTTCTTAATTTGTTTTCTTTCCTAGGTGGCATTTCAGGAAATGCACAAATGTCATCGGTGTGTTTAAATGAAAGATGAAATGCAACAAAAGGCCCATAAAAATGAAATGTGTGTGCGCCTCACCCTCCCTCTTTTCTACTCACATTTTTCTTTCTTTGCATCTAGAGTGGAGCAGCTACTGTAGGAGCAAAACCAGCAAGGAAGGAACTGGGCATCCAGCAGGTGAGAAACAGGGAATGTCAAGTCATTTCCCTAAGCCCAGAAAGCCCGTGAATTAGCATGCCAAAATGCTTGTTTCAGTGCCAGCACGTTATAGGGTCTGTTTAATCAGAGCAGCAGAGCCAAACTGTCCTCTCCCCTCCAGGGCAGTAGGAGCTGTCCCTCTGTTTTGTCTCCAAACAAAACAGTGCTGTCCCTCTGTTTTGCTGTCCAGTGCTGTCCCTCTGTTTTGCTGTCCAGGTCAGTAGGAGCCAACTTGCCCCACGCTGCTTAAAATCCTTGTGAATGCTGTAGAGTGATGTCAGCTCTAATGTTGGTGCTTTTAATTATTCCACAAGTGCCTTGAGTCACACAATTTATTTGGAGTGTCAGTGAGGAGAAATATTCAGACATTGGCACAGGTTGCCCAAAAAATTGTGCCTGCCCCATCTCTAGAAGTGTTCACAGACAGGTTGGATGGGGCTTTGAGCAACCTGGTCTAGTGGAAGGTGTCCCTGTCCATGGCAGGGGGTTGGAGCTACATGATCTTTAAGATCCCTTACAACCATTCCATGATTATATAAATAACACACATAGGGCTTTCCCAGCTAAAGGTATAGAGGCACTGCAGTACCAGGAGATGCTGGCATGTAGAAAGGCAGCCCCACAACCTTAACTGGCTGTTATTTGAAAATTAAACCCGCAAACAAAAAGGTGCAGTAGATATTTACTGTTTAGGTGACGTGTAATGATGCAGAACTGTGTGTGTGCCTGGGGAAGTCAGAGGGGGGTCTGTAGCTCTGATTTCCTAGACCATATGTTACCCCAGATTTGCCAGGGAAATGCAGTAGCCTGCAGAGATGGACACACTTAGAGGACAAGGTTTATTCCCTGAGACCTCATCTCACCCCACAGGATTACGGCTGATAATCCCAGAGTGATAATGGGAGTGATTTTTGCTTCATCACCTTCTTCACTTCAGCCTTGCTGGGAGGGGGGGCGTTTATATCACACCCTGACCTCAGCAAAGCAGGAACACTTCTGTTCTCGGTGACAGCCATGGAAACAGTTTTTCTAGGGATTTTTTGTTTATTTTATTTTCATCTCTTCAGCCCAAGGTTGCTCTTACTGCAATGAGTCACTGAGTACATATAGAAGAGATAATATTTGGCTAAATACACAGAAGAGCACAAATAAGCACAAAAATGTGTTAGAAATCAATATATTTACACCAGTTTTCGTTTCTGGTGATTTCAGCCTGTCCATCAAGCCAAAGCTGATTTTTTTCACTTCGTATATGATCATTTATAAAATCAACATGTACAGCCTACAAGCAAGTATGCATGAGCATATTCCTGTGTCCACACAATTTACCACCTTCCTGAAATGGCTCCTCTGTGAGTCCAGAACAGATGTCGACATTATAATTCTAATAAATTCATCAACCATCCAGCTTTGCATGCAGACATGCTGTATTTTTTTTTTAAATGGGACAGAATACAAGCAGAGGAAAGAATAAGTTATCAACAACACTCTCTAAAATGAGAGAGTTTTTTCACATACAAGTGTGTGAAAAGCCAGAAGGCAAAGAAGAGATGGGAATCTGGTGCCTTGGAAAGTCTGCAAGCAGTTTGTAGTGTCAGTCATATTTTACTGTCTTGTCCACAGTGTCATGAATCTCTCCCTATATCTGCATGTAAAAATGCAACAGAGAAATTATTAGCTATTAATTATATGCTGGATTTGAGTGAGAATTACCATAATGTGCCACAGAATCCATAAATACAAGATCCAAGAGGGGCAGAATGGCCTTTTGTTTCCCTCTGCAGAATTATATGCATGACCCACTTTTTTCTAATACTGCAGTGGCAGGAGAGACATAGCATTGTTTGTTCCACTCCAAACAGGGAGGGGAGAAGGGCTCTATTTTGCAATGTACAGTAAATAAACTCTTGCATTGCAGAATAAGACCAGAGAAAGGATACTTGAGTCTCTTGATCCAGCCAGCAACATTTGCAGAGATGTCTCACAGGTAATTATAACATTTTCCTGAACTGTTTGAGGACAATCTCAGAACCCAATTTCCACTTTAAATATGCCTCTCCTACATCCTGGGTCTCCTGTTGGTGATGCAGGTTGGCTTAACCTGCTGGTTTCGGTGGAAGATGAAACCTGTGAGCCCCAGCCCCTGGTGTCTGTGTGGTTTAGAGGAACTCAGGGCTCTCAAGGTGACAATGGAAAAAAGAGGGCTCAGTGCTTAGGCTTGGATGCCTATGGGACACCAAAGCTGGGAGTTGTGTTGTCCTCATCCCAAATAAAGTCACCCTTCAAGCTGTGTGGTCACTGGGATGAGCAGTGTGAGATAGATCAGCCAACTCTGGCTGAATTTGGTGGCTGAATTTTCACAGCTGAGAGCCTCCCACCCTGGGCAGAGGTACATAATTACAGGATATGGGGGAGGATCCAGTTTTCTTGGAGAAATTACAGTTCTGATCTCAGGGCGACCCGACAAGGGGAAAAGAGCAATGGAATGATTGTCTGCTATGTCTGTACAACTTCCCACAAGGGTCTAGGACATGAATAAATGCAACATGAATTCTTAAGACACAGCCACAATAATGTGGGTGTACAGGGAATGTACAGCAGAGAAACCTATTTCTGTCCTTATGGAGGAAATCTGGGAAGAGTGGAGGAAAGGAAGGCAGGGCTGGGAGGGCACATCATGGTGTCTGGGATGTGGCCATGGCAGGAGACATGAGGAGGAGGCAGAAGAGGTTCTTCCAATTATCAAGAACACTGAAAGCAAGGGATGTTATTTTAACTACTCATAACTGGAAATGAGACAGGCAGAGTCCCAGTCCACTGCATCCCTTGGATGCTGGGGACAATGTTTCAGCTCAGATGGACAAACAGTACCTACACCAGACTCTGACCATGAGGATCCAGCTGGGAACTGGAGGGAGAGTGATTTTCAGGACAGTGATCACAAAGTGGCAGAATTAATTTTTTCTCACAAACAGGGAGATTCAAGAGCAGGGCAGAGGGATGCTGGATCCAAGCCATGTGATTTTGGCAGACCTGGGGAAGCTGTGGATGGCTCCTGGGGAAGCAGGAGAGCCAGCACAGGAGGGAAAAGCCCTAAAGGCACTGCGTGGTTTATCCTGCCAGGAGGAAGGCAGAAAACATGACCGCTGACCCCAACACCAGTGGTCCTGCTGCAAACCTGGGGCAGAGGGAGATGGGAACCATGAGAACTCGTTATATATTTACAGCCAAACACGCCCCATTGTGAAACCACAGGGGAAGGCTTGAATGAGTTTCACCTAAGAAGGGTGGGGGGAAGGCTTGAATGAGTTTCACCTAAGAAGGGTGGGAAGGCAACAGAAAACATCAGGAGAAGAAAGAGGGAGGAAAGTAGCCAAGGGATGACTCAGAAAAGGACCACAAAAAAGGTTCCTTGTCATCAGCTGATTTACTCCAACTACTAGTTAATCAAACCAAGGAGTGGAGCAGAAAGAAACCATCTGGAGACAGTTTAGGTGGGACAGAGGAGATGGAGTCAGCACAGGCATAGGATGGTCTCATGGGAGGTGAATGAAGGAAGGAGTTGTGATGCTCTTCCCAGACATTCTGGGCTAGGAAATGTCCCACAGCCACAGTATCTCCCTTTAAAAAGTAGGATTTATATACCAGGAGCCTAACTCTGAGCCCTGGAAAAGTCCCAGATCAAATTATTAAACAAACAGTTGATACGAAGCCAGAGGAGAACATGGGGATAAGAAGAAAGGTGAATTTGTCAGAAATAAATTGCCCAAATCAGAGTAATGTTCAGCTCAGGTTCCCTCTTGGGCAGCTGAAGTGTGCCATGATTTAGGTAAAGCTTTTGAAACAGTCCCATCTGACATTTTACCAATTCTCTTAAATTAAGGAAATATGAGAAAGTGAATTTAGGAACAATTGAATAAAATACACTTGGAGTCACTGCAGATAGTTTTCAGCCAGACAAGGAGGAGATTTTGAACAGTGTCCTCCTGGATCAGGCATAAAGGTGATTCTATTCAGTATTTTCATTTACTGATTCAAGTGATGGCCCAGTGAACGCACTTGTAAAATATGCGGGTTGTGCTGGATGGCAAGCACCTGGGAGGACTGGATAAGAATTCAAAATTACCTGGAAAAATTGGAGAAAAAGCCTGAATGAAACAAGATGAAATCCAATAAATAACAGCACAAATTGTGGCTCTTACAGGAGCAATATCAAACAGCACAGCAGAATTGGAAGAGGAATGGCAATTCACAAAGCATGGGGATGAGAAATCTGCCATTGGGAAAAAACCAACAGAAGCAAATCTCTTTCCAGGATGCAATATGAAGACTGCTGTGTGCAAGCCAGAGGAGGTAATTATTCAACTTGCCTCCATGCTGATAGGGTCTCAGCTGGACCAACTCTCCTATTTAGGGTACATTTCGACAAAGATGTTAATTAACTGAAAAAGATTAAGATATGAAAAACTAGAAAGGTTGAAGTATTTAACTTTGTTTTGCCAGGAAGGAGAAGCTGTGATAAAAGCTCTCATATACAGCCAACTCTTACAAAGAGCAGATATTTGAGTGTTGCAAGAGGAAATCACATTAAATTGCATCAGGGCAGTGGCTCCTTCCCTGTTAACCATCTAACTGCCTTTTTCTCTCCCTTTTCCAGCCCACCCTGAGGTGCAGAGACCAGAGCAGCACACAGTGCTCACTGGGTACACCGAGGCTGAAGACAATATCAGAATAACATCAGAACCACTGCCCTATTTTCCATCTCCCTCCTTGGTGTCCTCTCCTGCCCAGGATTCCCGGGCTCTGGCAGGGACATCTTGGCTGGACTGACTGAACCAGCAGCACAGATTTGATCACTGCCGAGAACAGAAGCAGGGAAAAAAGACCATGTTTCCTGCAGTGAATGCAGCAGGACAGGGATCTGGAGCTGGATAGTCCAATTTAAACACCAGATAATGCGTGTGTGGCCACCCTTGGAGTGAGTCTTCTAGCCCCCTGCCTTAGCCCTTTAGACTCTAATCTGGATTCAAGCTGTTGGATATGCATCAGTTGAAAATAAACCCAGCAATAATTAAAACACTGTGCAATGCCTTTCCCTTTGGGGACAAAGAAAAAAAAAAAGAAAAAAAAAATCTGTTTGTATTTTTGGCCTGGTTTTCCTCATTTTCTGCCACAGAAAACAATTCTCCTTAATGATGACTGTTCCACATTCCCGCTCGTGTTCTTTGCTTTTGTTAATGTGAAGATTTAAATGCACCATTTAATACCAACATGGGCCAATGAGCTCATGGTTACACTCACACTCCCAGGCTGCCAGGAGGATGCACGATTCTATGACAGGCAATTAAAAATCCCATTATGGGACTGTGGAATAAGAAGTAGATGATATATTAAAACAAGGGGCATGTTTAATTTATAAATTCAAGTTATTGCATGCTGTGAAGTGCTAGGGAGAGAAATGAATAAAGAAAGGACTTTGTAGTGTTGCTCGCTATTAAGTATTATAAACAGCAATATATGTCTGGCTGTCAGAGCCTCCTGGCAGCTCTGCATCCCAGGCAGCCCTCTGCCTCCCCTTCCCCCAGGGCAATTCATTTCTTGTATTTCCAAATCCAGTAAGAATTTTTGCTGCATTAGCCAAAAAAACCCGTAGCCTCAACATCAGGGACTCTGATGCGAGAGACCTGCCTGGGGGATGGGATGTAAAGTGGAATTGCACAGTTTCTCTATTGAAATTCAGCCCCGGTAATTAAAATTTGATAATAAAGACCAGCTCAGCACCTCAGTGCTATAGAGATGAATTTCTTGGGCACATGCCTGTCCCTCCTGTTCCCAGTATGGTGGTCCAAGGCCTTGCTCTCCTGGTAGCTAGATTCCTGGCTGGAAGAGGGGGCTGCCATGGGGCCTTATTTCCCATTTAATTTTTGGAGGAAAAGGGAAAGGTATATCAGGTAGAACATACAGATAATTGTATAGATGGCAATTGCATACACAGCTCCATCCTTCCAAGAAGGATTGATGCAGTGGGGTGCAGCCTTGGTGTGAAAACTCCTCCAAGGAGGGCTGTCAGGTTCGATTGAGGTCCTGGAGGAGTACCTGAGCCCAGCTCTCCCTCTGGATGGGAAGGCTGAGGCTTCTCCATGCTCCATACACACATATTGCAGCAGTAATTTTGAAGTAACTTTGAAGAGCAATGCTTTTGGCCACAGCAGCTCTGGGGACAGAGCAATGTTATGAGGGATGCTAGCCTGGGATGACCCAGCAGTGTGCTGAAGAGGGTCAGAGGAAATCCCAGAGAGAAGTCAGGGAGAGAGATAACAGGAGGGCAAGACATCTCTGACCTACAGGGAGGGCTGGGAGAGGAAACGGTCCATTAGCAGCGTCTGGGGGAATCAAAGAGCCATTGTGCACCGGGCTCTGCTTTCTCAGCATGTTTCCACCTCCTTGGGGACAGAGCTCCAGCCTCTCACCTCCTTACGTCAATGCATTTCCCAGCAGATTTCCCCATCTGTTTATCATCTCTGGTGGTGAAGGGTCTCATGGGGAGCTCTGCCTGCTCTGCATCTGCTCTTGTGACAGGCTCCATTCTGTCTGCGAGAGATGAATGAGCAGCCCTGGGGTGGGGAAGTCCTGGGAATAAATACTCTGGTCTGGGGAAGGGACCTTTGTATGGTGAGGGTAAGACCCTGCACTGCTGCTGTGGTAAGCTGGAGAAGAATGGGAGCTCCTGTCAAAGGAGCCAAGGGGGTCTTTGTCTTCATCCAGAGAAAAGAAATGGCATGTTCCTATATGTCTCCACATTAATCACAGAATGGTTTGAGTTGGAAGGGACATTAGAGATCATATAGTTCCAACCCCCCGCCATGGACAGGGATGCCACCCACTAGATCAGGTTGCTCCAAGCCCCATTCAACCTGACCTTGAACACTTCCAGGGATGGGTCAGCCGCAGCTTCTTTGGGCAACTGTTCCAGTGCCTCACCACACCCATAGTAAAGAATTTCTCCCTAAGATCTAATCTAAATCTCTCGTCTCTCAGTTTAAAAACATTCCCCCTTGTCCTATCGCTATCTACGCGTGTAAAAAGTTGCTCTCTCTTTTTTTCATAAACCCTCTTTAATTACTGGAAGGGGCTCTAAGGTCTCTCCAGAGCCTTCTGTTCTCCAGGCTGAACAACCCCAACTCTTTCAGCCTGTTTCCATAGCAAAGGTGCTCCAGCCCTCTGAGCATCTTTGTGGCCTCCTCTGGACTCGCTTCAATAGGTCCATGTTTTTCTTGTTCTGAGGACCCCAGATCTGGACACAGTATCCCAGGTGGGGTCTCACAAGGGCCTGTAAAAATCCTGTTGCTCCATGGATATTTAATGGGGAAGAACATTATTCCACCTTGTCTCTACCAAAGGCGATGCCCACCTCCAGACACACTTGTTGGCCAAAGGACTCTCACACAGCAAACTAAGGTGACTGAAAGATCCTGGACCAAACATACTCCACACTAAACTGTCTCTGAGGGTTGGCTCAGTTTGGGGGGACATGGGGACAAGGGGAATCAACCAGCAAGCCAGGACAGAGAAGTCCAGACCATCCAAAGCCCAGCCTCTTACCATACACAAGCATCTTTCCCTGACTGCTCAGAACGGCTGCATAAACAGAATGTGTGTTGAGGGACATCTCACCCAGGCACCCAACTAGACTCCGAAACCCAGAAAGGACACATTTTCTCTACCCTTCTGTTAGTACCATGGCCACTGGAGGACACACAAGCCCCTAACTCTCCTTCCCTTGGCACTGGGTGGTGCAGTTTTTCTTGTGAGACTGGTTCTGTTGTTCCTGGTTATTTCACTGAGCTGCATCACTGACTGAGCTTCCAGCCATCACAACATCCCAAATAAGCAGATTCATCCCCCTAAGGTGTGGGTAGGCCCTAGAAGTGACTTTCCAAACCATTACAAAGCAAAAGTCCCTGTGACTAGGGCAAGTCCACAAGGCACCGGATGGATGGTCACCCTCTCTGACTTGATACTTCAAGGATATTTATGAACTTCTTCAAGGGCAAATGCCAAGTCCAGCACCTGGGAAGGAATAACCCCCTTGTACAACACAGACTGGGCTGACTGGTGGGGGAACAGCTACACAAAAAGGACCTGGTAGTCTTGGTGGACACCAGTTTGACCATGAGCCAGCAATGTATCATCACAGCAAAGCAGGCAAACAGCTCCTTGGGCTACATTAGGCAGAGTGTTGCCAGCAGGTCAAGGGAGGGAAATCTTCTCCTCTGCTCAGCCTGCTGATACCATGTCTGGATATTGCAACAGCCTCCAGTACATGAGAGGTAGGGGCACATGGGAGTGAGTCCAGAGCAAGGCCATCAAGATGATCAGGGCATGGGAGCACACAGCCTTGGGGAGGAGGCTGAGGGTGCAGGGCTGGAGGAGAGAGTGCTCTGGTGGGGATCTGACAGCGACCTCCAATACCTGCAAGGAGGGTATGAAGATGATCACAGAATCACAGAATATCCTGTGTTGGAAGGGACTCACAAGGATCATTGAATCCAACTCTTGGCCCTGCACAAGACAGCCCCAACAATCCCACCATGTGCCTGAGAGCGTTGTCCAAACACTTCTTGAACTCCGCCAGGCTTGGTGCTGTGACCACTTCCCTGGGGAGCCTGTTCCAGTGCCCAAACACGCCCTGGGTGAAGAATCTTTTCCTGATACCCAAACTAAGCCTCCCCTGACATAGCTTCATGCCATTGCCTTGGGTCTTGGTCACCAGAGAGAAGGGATCAGTGCCTGCCCCTCCACTTCTGTTCATGGGTAAGCTATAGACAGCTATGAGGTTTTCCCTCAGTCTCTCTTCTTCAGGCTGAACAAACACAGAGGTACATAAATGGAACACAAAGACACTGGACATAATCTGAAACCAGGGAGGTTCAGCCTGGATATGTGGAAAAGTGTTCCCACTATGAGGAGGACAGTTCAGCACTGATACAGGACGCCCAGAAAGGCTATGCTGCCTCCAACCTCAGAGGTTTCGAAGACCCAGCTGCATAAAGCCCTAAGCGACCTGGTCTGACCCCAAAGCTGGCCCTGCATGATGAAGAGGTTAGGCTGGAGACCTCCTGCAGTCCCTTCCCACATGAGCTATCCTGTCATCCTACGGTGCCCAAGGCCATCCTGTGCCCAAGACACACAGTGCATTTGTGGCTCAGCAGTGCCAAACACTGTCTTTCCTCTCTAGGAACAGGATTAATGATTGCATCTTCTCCCTTGCTGGGGGACCTCCACCAAACCCACAGCTACCAGATGGCCAAAAGCTGCCTTCCCACAGCACTAGCAGAGAGAGGGGGAGCAGGGAGCCTCCCGGCGCTCTCCCAGGCATCCCTAACCACAACATATTGTTCTGGGCATCGCACAATAACCCCAGACAGAGCAGGGCGTCATGGGGGGGTGGGATCCACAGTCACGTCCTGGCTGCTGCACATCACCCCCAGGAACAAAGCCTTGTGGGAGGGCAGGGGGCTGTGTGCCGAGCGTGGGGCACAGGAGGGATGAGGAGTGCAGCCCTCTTTCCTCTGTCACAGTCGGCATTTCATTATCCAAACCCAGCTGTCATAAGTCCCTCACTCATCTGGTAATAATGAGCCAGGGAACAACTTGTCCTTGTCTGGCACCACGGCACTCATCAGGCAATGCAGCCAGAGTGCATCTCCCTATGCTCCCAATCCTGATCCATTCTCTACAGCTACCTGAAGGGTAACCTCTTCTCCCAGGCAACTAGCAACAGGACATGGCCTCAAGCTGCAGCAGGGGAGGTTCAGGTTGGACATCAGGAGGAATTTCTTCATGGAAAGGGTTTTAAACATTGGAACAGGCTGCCCAGAGAGGTGATGGAGTCACCATCCCTGGAGGCGTTTAAGGAAAGACTGGAAGTGTCTAGTTGCCAAGGTGATGATTGGCCTAAGGTTGGACTCGATGATCTCAGAGATCTTTTCCAGCCTAAGTGATTCTGTGGTTCCAAGTCACTCCTCTTCCATCCTTCCTTGAGCACAACATGAGGCCAGAGATGGAAACTGGAGGTCTGCAAGTTCCTGGGTAAAATTCCTCTCACTTCATCACCTTGAGACCTTAGCTCAGCACAACCCATAAAAGAAATTGTGCCCATAAAAAATGGGCTGCCCTTGGGTTTTGACCCTATTTAGTAAGTATTATTCTGAGGGACAACAATATGGGGTTCTTGCTAAGGGCATCACTGAACAGCTAACGATGCGTAGTGGCTAATGGGGGTGGATGGATGGATGGGAGGATGGATATCTGATTCCTGGGAGAAATGAATAGCCCGCAGTTTGAGATCAGTGATCTGACGTAGTGGATGGATGGAGGCAGTAGCTGGTTTTCCTAGGGGCCAAGGAAAAACAAAGAGAAAGGGAGAGATGAACGCTTGTCTGTGTACTTTGGATGGGGTGGTTGTTTGTTGTTATATTATCTGCTTTCCTGTTTCCCTTGCCTCCCGTCCTTTCAGTGAAGCACTGTTTTGATGAATTCCTTTGTTCACAAGTGGGGAAGGATAGCCGGGAAGGGAAGAAGGGGAAGGATGGCTGAGGCATGAGGTGAGGGAAATAGAGCAGAGGCAGAATGGTGGGGGAAGGCTTGCAGGGCAGGATAGTCCCTGGAGTACCCAGGCTAGTTTGACTAAATTTTCCCAGGATTCTGGCTGGAAATTAGTGACATGTTTTTGAAGACCCTTAGAAATTAGGGGTTCCTTAATTGTTCCCTTACTGCTGCCCGGAAGGCTGTATTTATTACAGAATTGCCCCAGATGCAGCATACAGAGCTTTGAAGGCTGTGACCTGGCTCATTTTCAAGGACAACTTGCTCCGTAGACACTCCAGCAGCTTGTCCAGTTCCCTCAGTCTCAGGCTTTTAACCCCAGTTATCGCTGTAGCCCCAAATGACCATCTCCATTTACCCTCTGATCCCATATGACCTTGGACTCAGCTCTGATGCAGCAGTCATACCCATAGCAAGTATTCTTCACCCACAGGCTGACTGAAACCATCCTCCATCCCCACCCTATCGACTCCCTTGCATCAGCTTTGGTGTTGCACAGCCTCCACGCACCCAAACTATTAATCTGGCACAAAAATAACTGAGTGAAAAAAGGGAACAGGCTTCTGCTAAGTCAGCACTGAATTATCCAGTGCAAAGGCAAAGACAGAAAGGAGGATGAGCTGGTGGCCCGGAGCCGCAGGAGAAAAGACAGGAATGAGACCTCCATGTTGGCAAGCTCTTAGGCTGGTTCAAGCTCATCTGTTTTAAGTAATTTGAGTCATTTAAGTGATTTGAGCTCAGAGAATGGGACTTATCCTCTCTTCTCCCTCTTATCCAGCTGGAGTATAACTGTGGTGGCAAACAGTGGAAACCATCACAGGAGAGGGTCTGAAAAGCTGCCAAGGGAATGGAGAAATTGCCCAGTCTACAGGGAGGACCTGGAGGCTGGTGAGATGGGAGGGACATGTCCCTGCCATGAGCTGGCCCATTACCTTTTCACTGGTTTACACATCCAGCCATGTTATTCTTTCCAGCAATAATTCCTACTAACGATCCTCTCTTCCAAAGTAATTTAGCACTGGGGCTAATTCTCAGTTTCCTGGAGGAGGATTTGCACTCAGTTAAAATGTGTGAAGGCAGGAGAGTGCAAGACTGCAGGGAGTTTCCTGCAAATTCCTCTTGCCTCATAAACTGGTGTATAACACAAGGCTAGAATTCCCTTGTGCTGGAGGTCTTCCTCCCTGGGTCTTCCTCTCCATTGAAAGCTTATCATGGCATAACCAGCTCCTTATACAACCCACAGAGTTACTCTAACCAATATAAAGTCTATGAATTAGTCTTTGAGCTAGGTCTGCTTACGTGATGAATAAATAGCCTGGAGTGATTTAAATCAGCCAAGCTTGGGTGAGGTTTTTAAATAGTTGTGCTGGATTGCAGGAGCCTAGGGAAGATGTGAACACCTCGCTACCTCCAGGTTACTTTGCCCTTCTCCCTGTGGTGCTGAGGACATCCAGTCACTGCCTGGGCCCCAGGCAGCTGCCTACAGCCACAGCAGGGTGCTCTGTGCACGCTTCCAACTGCTCCAGCAGAAAGGCTGCCCGGCAGCACTCGGCCGATGCAGAGGGGAACACCCAGCACTGCCAGGACTGAGGTTGCACAAATCCTGGTGACTCAGAGACTCGGCATGTTCCCAGGCTCTGTCACCTACATCTGCTGTGAGTGATATGTTACTAATTCCCCTGTTGGTTTTCTCTGTGTCATCTCTGACTTCAGCCTTATGTTCCCACTGCCACTCGCCTGCTGAGCCCTCCCCATCCTGGGGGCTCCTCCATATCCCTCACCATCCTGACAGACACAGAGAAGGCTTGTTTGGCTTCCTTGCCCACCACCATGCTGTGACCTGATACCCATGGGAGCCTCTGAAGGGCTCTGGGACCTCATTCCCGGGTAGCACTAACCCAGGTGGAGGCAGTCCTTGCCCCTCTTCAAGGACACTGAGAGTTACATGTGCTTGTATTGCCTGGTCAGGCACTATGTTTTCTGTGCTGTCACCTTTAACTGCTCTGAATAACTCTGTATCAAATATACATCAAATATGATGTACAGTGCATGGCCAGCAGAGCCCCTGTGAGCTACTTCTCCCCCTGACAATCCTCCCTCTGTGAACACCATTACCTGCATAGCTCACAGGGGCCCTGCTGTCCCTGCACTGCACATCATATTTGATATATATTTGACATGGAGTTATGCCCTTTGTGCCCTCAGCCCATGGAGCCCCCCTTACATCAGGGGGATGGGGGGGCTGTGACTAAGGTTATCTGTGATAACTCAGCAATAAGATCCACCCTGCTGGGTGCAGCTGGGATGCTGAGCATGGTCAGTTGGGAAGTGACATTTTCCAGGGGCTCCAAACGCAACCCCAAGGCTGCACAGGTGGCTTTGAGCTCTCGCTCGAGCAAAGAAAGCGGCATGCTGTGCTGAGTGAAATGAAGCCTGCTGGGGTAGGGGTGGTAAGAGTTATTTGCTGGATCATCTCTGAATCAGGAGGATTTAGGCTGGATTAGGCAGTGGCTGCTCGTGCTACTCTGACAGTCCTGCAGGTGACACAAGGCATAAAGCTGGCACACCACGTGTGCTGGGTAATCTGACACAGGAAGGATCTTGCATCCACAGCTGACATGAATCATAGATTTGCAGGGGGGGTTGTTTGGTATCTGTATTTGATGTTGAACTTACAAGAGAGCACAACTCTTCCAGGAAAGCAATTGGCTTTGGAAAACTCATACTGAGCTTTGCAGTGCTCTCTGAGGGCTCTGCCCCACCTCAACCCCACCACCCTCTTGCCACTTCCCTGTGCTACTCAGGTCATGCTTAGAGGAGCAAGGCAACACGTGATCCTTTGCTTACCATGAAGCTCTTGGCTCTGCTGCTAATGCTCTGATCATAGCTATACCACTTAATTTGCTGCTTTGGTTTCTCCAGTTTCAGATACACCCATAAAAATAATTTTCATCATTTTTTATTTCCAGATTCATGACCACCAAAAAACCCCAGCTGAGAGCAAGGCTCAGGTTTGTTAGCCTCAGACCCAGAGCACTTGCACCAAGGAGAAGGAAGGGAATGAGGAAGGGAGTAGGAAGGTGAATGAGGACACTGTATGATGTGCCCAGAGTCACAGTGCTTTTGGTGAGGCTGAGATGAGCATTCAGGCTTCAATATCTGGACCTCACTCCTCAGCTGAACCTCCTGCAGAATAAGACATATAATCAAAGGGGTAACCCCCCAAAACAAGAAGCATTAGCTTTATATGCATCCATTATTTTTCCTTGGAAATGTGCAGATGTGACTGCTGGGCTTCCTCCACATGCCCTGGGCTGGGCACACAGGCAGCTGTGGCTTTTGGATGGAGATAAACCATCCTGCATTACAGCACTTGCATTGCTGTACTGCTTGGGGGGTAGGAAGGAAACTTCCTTGAAGTAAGCCACTGACCTGGAAATGATTTGAGATGCCAGCACTGTTGTCTCTGTCTTACCAAAGGTGAAGATACAGGGCCAGCTGTGCTTCAGCTGCAGCCTCACCTCCCCATCTGCTGGTTATCCCACAGCCCTTTCCCTGGGCGCAGGGCTAAGGTGGTGTTCATGTACTTAGCCTGGCCATCAGCTGCTCAGCTTCTCCTTTCTTAAGGTCCTTTGGGAAAACAGGTTCTCCAGCTGTGTATCCACCTTTTCTAGAAGAGAGAGATCAGGTCAGGAGTGATGGCAATCAAACCTGCATCCAACAGTGCCACACTTCACTTCCCAGCTGCCACCCCGGCTCCCTGGCTCCTGGCCCTGTTGGTACCGAGGAGTACCAAGGCAGGAAATCCATCAGTGATAACACACCTGGCTTGAAACCACTATGTTTATATTTATGTATATATCTATATATATTTATATATTCCTGCTGGGAACATCTGCTCTTGGTAGACATTTCCCTTTCCAATTTCCTGGAGATCATAAGGAGGGCCAAAAGGGTGAGAACACCCACCCAAACTCTTGTTTACCTCACCCAGGGAAGTCTATGGGCTTTGTTGATTTAACTTCCCACTTTATGTTAATGCAAGTTATAACTGTGGTTTCTATATGAGTAGGTGCTGTGAATGTTCCCAAGCAGCAGATACTTTCCCATAAAAACCACAGGATGTAAAAACGTTCTGTTTCTACAGAAGATGTGCAAGCGATGGTCCATGTGCAGAGAATCAGAAATTCTGGAAGTAAATTAAGTCTACCCCATTAGTTTGGCTTCTTTTATTGCAAATAAGTGATGAGAAATCACTTCCCAGAATGTTCCCGGTTTCTACAGGATGAAGCAAGTGATGGGGCTAAATCCCTGGAAGTGTTCAAGGACAGGTTGGATGGGGCCTTGAGCAACATAGTCTAGTGAAAGGTGTCCCTGCCCATTTCAAGGGGCTTGTAACTAGATAACCTTTAAGGTCCCTTCCAACCCAAACCATTCTATGATTCCATGGTTCTGTAGTGTATTCTTTAATATTTCCCAAAAACCTTCTTTTGTTGAAACAATTCCTCCGATTTCATGAACATGCTTTAATCAGCCTCAGATGACTAAGCAGGACCACTAGTTTCTCCTTGCAAGAGGAGGAAGCTTGTCACTGGAGAGAAGATTTCTGGTGGCAAACCAGGTCAGTGGCTGCCTCTCCATCACTCACTCTGATTCCCACCACCATCTCAGCGAAGACGCACTAAATGAAGACATTAAGTCTCTGGTCAACATGAGCACTGAGGTTCACCAACTCTGACTAAAAAAAATCCTCCTTCTTGTTTTTCAGAGTTAGCAGTGCTGTGACCTGGGTGTATTTGCATGACTCACAGGGTGGCTCAAGAGGGAAAAGGAACCAGATGCAGGGAGGCAATGAGGAACTTCTTGAGCCACTGCTGCCACCAAAAACACTTAACACGAAACTCTGAACTCAGTCACCCGCTTCCCTATTTTCCTTTAGAAGACTGACAAAAGTGGAGAAGCAGCAATTCAGTTGTTAATAAGCAATTTATGTCTCAGCCAGTATGAACCAGTCTAGGCAGCGTGACTGGGGTTTGTCATTACAAGGGCTGTGAGGGGGGGGAAGCGATGGGGGATTTACAGATCAGCCCGCACATTTTTGGATAATCTGTGAACTGCCTTTATGTTCTGTATAAATAATAATAATTAAAAGCGGATGTAACTAATTGGAATCCATTCCACAGCTGTAACATGATCCATCTTATTGCCAATCCCCTGAGTCACTCCGTCCTCCAGATGATTATTTTTCTGTTTTTGCCTAATAAAATCTGAACACTACCTTTCACAAACACAGGGTGGGTTTGTGCTGCCAGGGCATTTGAAACCCTCTTCTAGCCTGGACAGCTCTGCACCAAGATTTGCCCTGTATTTCATCAGGGAGCTACACACTTTTAAACTTAAAATCCTCTCCAACATCCACCAGCCTGGTGTTAACCCAGTTGTGTTATTGCCTATTATTTGCCCAATTTATTTTAAATTAAAAGCGGCCATGGGCATCCCATTTCTTCTGAACAGCCTTACTGTATCTTGGTTTGCATTGTGACCTCTATTTGGGATGAAACTCCCCTTCATTGACCTCCTGGGAAGAGCATGTTGTTCCTGGGTTTGGGGGCCCCAAGGGAAGGCAAAGCCCAAAACAGGGCTCTGCAGCACTAGCACAGCAGCACAGCCAGCTGTGGAGGAACATCTTCTCCCTGCACATGTGACATGGTCGGTCTTCTCCCCTCCTGGGAACAGCAGTCCTGCCACTGCCACCCCGGCTCTGGGAGGGAAGCTCTTCTCCAGACTCATTCCCAGGCTCCCAAGGGTCATTACTCCCTTCTAGCTCCCTTCCAGAATTAGAGATGGAGAAAGTATGGAGAGAAAGTATGGGGAGAAAAAGTTCACTTTGTCTAGGAGAGAAGCCTTCTAGCTGGATTCAAACCTCCCTCAAACCAGAATGGGGCTTCTTGCGGGCTTCCAAAGGGCTTGGATAAACCCACATTCCTGTAGAAAAAGAACACCACCTTTTATTTCCTTTTTTCTTCTTTTTTCTCTTTTTTTAGATGGATTTTTACAGGTTCTGTGCTGCTTACTTTGGTGTGGCACTGAAACTCTCCCTTGGTTCAACTGCCTTCAGGATGCATCCAGAAGGTGACTATTGGTCAGTAGGATTTGTGCATGCTCTGGAAATCAGCTGTTTGACTGTTTTCCTCAGCAGAAAACCAGCAAACCTTGAAGACCCTGATTAGCCATACCTGGGGGTGCTCTGGTCTCCTGGCTGGATTTTGGAACAACCCTGAAGCCTCGTCTCTGTAAGGTCCTCGGACTTATGTTGCAACTCTGGCCCCGTCTCCTGTTCCTCCTGACTTCTTGGATACCCCTGGACCTGTTTCCATCACTTGCCACAGCTATCGATGGACATTGTAACCAGCACCCTGCTCAGATGTTGCAGGATGGGCTGTCAGAGCACTGTCTGTGCTGGGGCCACCCTCAGCATCCAGCTAATCCTCCTCCGTGGAGGGATATGTCTGCTCCCTGATGCATTCCTCCACCACAGGGAAATGTGCTGCACGTTCATAGAGTCATAGAATGGTTTGTGTTGGAAAGGACATTTAAAGGTCATCCATTGCCAACCCCCCTGCCATGGGCAGGGACACGTTCCACTAGACCAGGCTGCTCAGAGCCCAATCCAACCTGGCCTTGAACACTTCCAGAGATGAGTCATTCACAGCTTCTCTGGGCAGCCTGTGCCAGCACCTCACCACCCTTCTTATAAAAAAAATTCTTCTGTATATCTGTCTGATATTGGAGAACAAGAAAACCAAAATAAACAAAAATCTCACCCCAAGATTTCATGGTGCTGAACACCCATCCTGCTGCAATTTCTCTGTGCTCACAGCCATGGAACACCTGAGCTTCACCCAACTAAAACCACCAAGGGAACAGAAACCACTGCTGCCCCGTGGATGGGGTGGACAATGGGATGGATTTGGAGTGGGGGGCACAGGAGGGTTTGAGAGCACAGGAGGGTTTGAGGTCACAGGAAGGTGTGGGAGCACAGGGGCATGCAGGGGCACAGGAATGTGTGGGGACATAGGGGTTTGAGGGCTCAGGGGGTGTGGGGGGCCAGGGTTTTAGCAACACAGGGGCTCTGGGGGCACAGGATGGTTTGGGGACACAGGATGGTTTGGGCCTACAGAGGGAGCAGGGGCACAGGATGGTTCAGGTGCACAGGAGCTATGGGGACACAGGAGGCTGTGGGGGCACAGGATAGTTTGTGCCCACAGGGGCTGTGGAGACACAGAATGGTTTGGTCCCACAGGGGCTGTGGGGGCACAGAGCTGTGAGGCTACAGGATGGTTTGAGGGCACAGTGGGCTGTCAGGGCACAGGACTGTTTGGGGACATGGGCTGTGGGGGCACAGGATGACACGGGGACACAGGGGGTTTGGGGTCACAGGGTCTGTGGGGGCACAGGATTGTTTGGGGGCATAGGATGGTTTGAGGGCACAGAATGTTTTGGGGGCACAGGATGGTTTGTGCCCACAAGGTCTGTGGGGACGCAGGGGGTTTGAGGGCACCGGGGCTGTGGGGGCACAGGACAGTTCGGTCCCACGGGGGCTGTGGGGGCACAGGACAGTTCGGTCCAACGGGGGCTGTGGGAGCACAGGACAGTTCGGTCCAACGGGGGCTGTGGGAGCACAGGACAGTTCGGTCCCACGGGGGCTGTGGGGGCACAGGACAGTTCGGTCCCACAGGGTCTGTGGGGGGCACACGATATTTTGGGGGCACGCGAGGGCGCCCTCGCTCGCAGCCGCCGCGCGGGCGGGTGACGCCACGGCCGCCGCCCCGCCCCGGCCCCGCCGCGCCGCCCCCACGTGGCGCCGCCCGCCCGGCAGAGCCCGGCGGCCCCGCAGGCAGGTGGGAGCGCGGCGGGCGGCAGGGCCCCCGCCCCGCCCGGCCCCGGCCCCGGCTCGGCCCGGCCCGGCCCGGCCCCCACCATGGGCGCCCGGCCGCCGCCGGCCCCGCGCCCCGCCGCCTGAGGCAGCGCGGCTGCACGGGCAGCGCCTCGCCCGCAGCCCCCCGGCTCCGCCACCATGGGGGCCGCCGAGGCGACCCGGAGCGCCGCCGGGATCACCGGTGTCCTCACGGTGAGTGTGTGTGTGCGTGTGTGTGTGCGCGGGGCTCGGGGTGCTCGGTGCGAGGCTGCGCCGCCCGCGCAGCATCCGCGTGTCCGCGGGGTGGGTGGGGACGTGCTGCAGTGCGGGGGCAGGTGGGCAGGGGATGGGTGTATCAGAGGGTATCTGGGTGTCCTGCGGCCCCCCCTCCCCGCCGGGGGGTGTGCGGTGCTCCCCTGTGCCTTCCCCGCGGTGTGCTGCCCACCCAGTCCCGCAGCCCCAGGTCCTGGCAGGGAACGCTGGCTGGGTGGGATATTCCCTGCGATATCCATCCTTCCCATCCCCATGTTAGCGCAGGCGGAGGCATCCTCCATCCAGGGCTGTGCCGCATAGCCAGGGCTGAGCGGATCCTTGTTCTGCCCTCTGCCCCGCTCCTGGAGCTCGGCACTGGGCAGAGATCCATCCATCCATCCATCCATCCACCCATCCGTCCCAGCTGCTTTTCTTGCCACCCTTTGGCCAGGCAGCAAAGCTCCCCGTAGCGAATGGCAGGCAGCTGCCTCGACTTATCAGGGAAATGTTTTCCGGCAGCTTCATCTCCACATCTACCTTCCCAGGTAGGGCCCTTCCCAATCAGCGCTTTAGGGCTACATCCCGTCTATTTTGGGGAGAGATGGTAATTCGGTGTGTCAGGCAGACGCCGCAGCTGCTGCGGCTGAGTTGTGTAACCGAGGAGAGCACTTGCTCTTGAACTCAAGGTGGATCTGAGCAAGCTGGCGCTGGCTCGACAGGAATCCGAGTAAACAACAAATAATCTGAAGCTGGAAGGGCATTAGCTGGGAAAAAGCCTCTGAAGGCAAAGGGTAACTTGGGGCAGCGGCGGAGCAGATAGGTCCGTGCGCGGTGCTGGCCGTGCGCTCCCGAGCGCCGGGTTCCCGCTGGGAGAAGCAAGTGCTCTCTGGAAGATGAGATGCTGATGAGGAACTTGAGATATGCAGCTCCAGCTAGGATCCTGGAGGTCAGTTGGGAATGAAGGGTGTAGGGGGAAGGGGAAAAGGATGATGTAAAAGGTGTTGGGAAATAGAATTCTGGAGAATAAAGTGAGACTAAGAGCAAACACATGTATGTTACTTGTGTGTTCTCACACTTCTGTGTGTGTATGAGCAAATGAGCTGTAAGACAAAATTCCCATTTGCTTGTGAGCTGGCAGGATGCTTCCAGGGTTTTCATCCAATATCTTCAACATTTTGGGCATCTCCCTTTGGCCCAACAAGGAGTTAATGTCTTCCCAGCCTGAGGGAAGCGTGTTCAAATCCATAGCTGGTGGGTCTTATATGGGTGCAGCAAACCCAAATCCTTCTGGCTGCTTTTTTTAGGAGCGGTAGCGGTTGCATGGGGCTGGTGTTGGCCATGGTTTCACTTGCTTGGCGGATTTTTTGGGCACCCACCAGCTGCTGCAAGGTGGTTTCCACCATCTCCCCACTGCCCTCACCTGGAACTTGTATGATGTCACCTTGCTTCAACTTGGGGCTTTTGGAAACCTGGGGTATTTCATCTGTTTGGAGCAAAACCATGGCTGGCGGGGATGCTGGCGAGCTTGGGTCTGCGCTGACTGCAGGGGTGGCTGCTGGGTTTTCCTTCATGGGGACCAGATGTTGCAGTGCTGCTGTTCTGGCTCACTCATCTGCCTGCGTTTCACTCCTGACATCTAGTAAAGGAACTGCTGAGCAGTGAGTCTCGGACTCTGGTTTCACAAACCCCAAACCAGCTGAAATAGCTGGTTGTGTTGCAAGATGCAGAAACTTGCTTTTCTCTTCGATACTCTCCTCACAGGCAACTTTTTTTTTGGTCTGAGTAACTCGATCCTTTTTACTGAGAGTGGGGCAGGAGATGGGCTCCTCCTGTCTGCCAAGTTACCGTAAAACTTCCAGACTAGTTTATTTGTCTTTCTGGGGTTTTTGTATATTTATTTTTTTAATGTTGCAAGTGCTTTCCCGGTGCTGTCGGCAAAGGGTGCAGCTGATCTTTGGGAAGGGTGGCGGGCAGTGCAGCTCATCCCCAACCTGTGCCAAGTCATCACCATGGAGCCAGCTGCTGTTTCTACCAAATTCTGTTGGTTTTGCTTGGAAACCATTCCCAGAGTATCAGTTTAGCACTGTTGGTCCCTGCGCTCGCTTACAGCTCTACTCCTGTTCTTCTCTACTGGGATCAAGTGCCCTGCGTTTAGCTGCCTTTTGTCTTTATTTTACTTTACTTTACTTTATTTTATTTTATTTTTACTTTAGTTTTAGGTTTATTGCTGTGTCCCCAAAGGACTGGTAGCAGGGTGCCACTGTACACAACATAAGGTTACAACAGTCTCGGTGTCACAGCATTTTAGGACACAAATTTCTGGACAGAAAGTTGATTCACCAGCTTTCTGCTGGTGCTTTGACTCACCAGGCAGGTTTGGGTCCTGAGTGAGATGTGTATTCATAGAATCAAAATGGCTTGGGTGGGATGGGACCTTAAAGATCATTTAGTTCCAACCTCCCTGCCATGGACACAAATGCCAACCACTAGACCAGGTTGCTCAGGTGTTCGCAGCAGCATCCTCTGTGCAAGTGCCCAGGCAGCTTGTGGACCCCCAAAAGCTGTTTATTGTGCAGGTTACCCATTGGGTTCCCCTGCAGCACACAGCTATTGAAAGAGGGTGATGGAGACACGGCACAGAGGTGACCACTGAGGTGGAGTCCTCAAGCTGGGTGGTGGTGAGGTGGAATGTGCCTATGCCAGCTGTGGGGTGCTGCTGCCTCAAGGGGTTGTTTGCAGCTGAACATGAAGGTCCCCTTGTTTGAGTGTTTCCCAATGTGGGGAGGTGAGAATGGTAGTGCCCCTCAGCCCAATCTGACTTCCTCATACCATAAAACCTTCATGTGTTCAAATAGGTGAAGGTGGCTGGGCAGTGCCTTTGCTCGTGCACTGCAGGGTGTTGGTGCTGAGTTGGGGATGCTCTTTGAGATTGTGGCTGCCCTGTCCCACTTGACCCTTTTGGAAAGGGACTCCTGTCCCTTTTAACCCTTCGTTGTTAAGAGCTGCTTCTGCGTCGGGCACGGGGAGCATCGCTGAAACTGCTGAAACCAAATCTGCTGTGTAGTGTTGTCTTGCATCACAGTTTCTCCTGTGGTTTTTTTGTTACCCTATACACTTCCTTTGGTACCGGAGTAATGAACTGAAATGCAGCGGCTCAGCGGAGATCGCTTTGTTACTTGGTTGGTTTTTTCACTGGCAAACTGGTGTTGTCAGCCAGAAAGACAACTGGTGTTGTCTTGTTCTGTGTGCTAGTGGGCAGCCGTGAGGGTGACAGAACAAACCAGCAGACACCCCTTTTTGCTGAAGATGTCCTTCTGCTCCTGGCCTTTGCTTGCAGAGATCCAAGGGGTGCGAAACCCAAGCAGCTGAATTATTTCAGGGACCAGAAATGCCAGTCTGAATAAATAGCGGATGCACAAAGCTGTTTAGCCTGCCCCCACTGGAACTTGCTGTTCTCCCTAAGCTTGGAAGTGCATGTGCAGCTGAAGATCTTAGGATGTTCAAAAATACCAGCACTGCACTGCTTTGCTTGAGATAGGGTTTAAAAAAAGCCCAACCCAAACCTGGTGCTGTTACAGGCTTTAGTCACCCGGATGAGTGATGGGAAGATGCTGGAGATGGGAAAAACAGGGAGAGCAGGAGGGAACCCATGGCACATGCTTGTAGCAGGGCTGTCTATGGTTTTCCCGAGGTCCGGCTTGATGCTGAGGGAGAAATCAGTGTCTGAGACAGCAGTATACAGCTCACCCCTGATAAGGTGGGAGAGCCACTGCCTGTCCTGCCTCTCCCGACACCCTGTCCCGCTGGCACTGGAGGAGGGTGAGTAACACAGGTGACCCCCCACTCCACCTCGACGAGAGGCTGGATTGCTAATTCAGGATGCGTCATGGAGATTACAGGGGAGGGTGGCAGGTTTCCTTAGTGCCAGCTAAGCGCTTTGTTAAATCATGTCTTAGGGGAGGGGAAAAATAAAATGCATCCTGTAAGCCTTTGCTGCCTGCCAGGGCAGCCCCGCTTTTTAATTTGACGTGCTGTAATTAGTCTGGCCGCTGCAGGATCCTCGTCAGCTCCTGCGGGCTTGCCTGCTTCTGCCTGCTCTGTAATTGCTGCTTCAGGGGGAGAAAACTAACTAAATAAAAAAATAAAAATATGAAGTGTTTTGTACAAATCCCAAGCCGTAAATTATTTAGCAGGTGAAACAGGAATGTGCCGTGTGTTTCCAGGAAAAGAGAGACTGCACCAAAAAAATGATGCGGCGCGGCTTGCGGCTCTGCCGTGATGTGCCTTCTGCAGAGTCATGTTGTTGGGAGCCTTTTTTTATTTTTTTTTTCTTCTGAATATATTCTTGTTGGCTGATAGCCCAGAATAGGTAGCAGAGCGGGAGGCGAGGGATTGTATAACACAGCCAAGTGATTTATGTGCTTGGCTGTGCAGCTGAACAGCATTAGGGTCTCTGGTCTTTTTACCTTCAGTGTAGGAAAGCACCTTTGAAAATTCAAGGTAA
Source organism: Pseudopipra pipra (assembly GCF_036250125.1). Classification (NCBI taxonomy): domain Eukaryota; kingdom Metazoa; phylum Chordata; class Aves; order Passeriformes; family Pipridae; genus Pseudopipra; species Pseudopipra pipra. The sequence continues at coordinate 110,692,582 of NC_087551.1, forward strand.
CGCTGACTTGTTCCCTCTAACCCTCTGAACTTATCCTGCAGCTGCTTGAAAATGTTTCCTATTGCTTTGCATGCTGTGTGAGGTTGTGTCAGCCTTTCTTTTGATATGCCTTTTGTTCTTGGTATCTTATCTCCGCTGCCATAACTAATGTTAAATCCATGGACCAGAGGTATTCTGGGGGAAGCAGAGATCCTTCTTGGTAGATGGGGCTTCTCTTAGGGATGGAGCAGGATCAATGTGAAGGAATTAAGGGAATAAAGCCTTAGGATTGGAAGTCAGTAAAGATAAACAGATTTATAGCCATTGTACGGCGAAGTCCAGCTGGTTTTATTTCAGTGTCTAAACACTGGCATCCGTTTACCTGTGTCTGATGCAATGAGGAGCTGAGTTACAGCACAGCTGTAAAAATAGCACCAGGTTTTCTCTCCTCTTGCTAATGCAGCTGGTGAGTTTAGAGTGAGTTCAGATGTGGTCGGAGGCTCAAAGCAGAACATCCCTTGTGGTCTTGACCAACCCAACGCTTGCACTGGGCCATAAAAACTTGTGGAAGGGCAGAGGGGCTGAGAAATGGTTCAGAAACAGCTGCTAGCCTGGATTTTGTCCTGGTTTGCATTACTTAGAAAGGTAACTATTTGAACAAGTGCAGATTAACAAATAGAGGAGGAAAGTTTTACAGGTCAGAGCTTCCACCTGTGTGTGTTTTTTGTCTTCTCGGCGAGCGCCTGCCTTGTGCTGGAGCCTCTCAGCCTTGAAATGCAAAGCTGGTTTGAATTCTCCTGGGGTGCCCAGGTAGCACATACTGCTGAAACTCAATTAGCAGTATTTACCACCCTGGCAGGGTTGCAGTGTAAATGATGCTTAGTCTCACTGAGAAGTGTGGTGTCAAGTTTAGGGAATTATAATTGTAACTGGCGATGTGTCGGGAGAGTGTGGTGCCACCTCCTCGGGTTCTATTCCACTCCAGCCTCACTGAGGTCCCTCCCCTGGGCGTAGTAACTTGTCCATGGTCCTGTGGCTCTGGGACATGCCTCTGGGACATCCCTTTGAACCTACAAGGGGTCGCTGGCAGAGAGGGCTCCGGTTGCATGCTGTTGTTGACTGATACCTCCTGTTTGTTTTCCAGCTGCTCATGCTCCTTGGCATCGCTGATGGTCAGTCGAAGCTGACCTCTGAGCAGAATGCCATCAGCCTCTCCCCTGGCAAGTACCGCCACCTCGACCGTGCCACCAATGAAGAGCTGACCTGTGACAAATGTCCCGCAGGAACCTACGTGTCTAAGCACTGCACGAAGAGTACCTTAAGAGAGTGCAGCCCTTGTCCAGATGGGACCTTCACCAAGCATGAGAACGGCATAGAGCGGTGCCACCCTTGTAGGAAACCCTGTGAACTGCCAATGATTGAGAAAACTCATTGTACTGCCTTGACTGACCGCGAGTGCACTTGCCTGTCTGGTACGTTTCAGACGAACGATACCTGCGTCCCTTACACGGTGTGCCCGGTCGGCTGGGGCGTCCGCAAGAAAGGAACCGACACGGAAGACGTGAGGTGCAAGCCGTGCCCTCGTGGTACCTTTTCTGATGTGCCTTCTAGTGTGATGAAGTGCAAACCATACACTGACTGCTTTGGGAAAAACATGGTGGTCATCAAGCCAGGGACGAAGGAGAGCGACAACGTTTGTGGTCCTCCAGCGTCTCTTCCGAACATGTCTTTGACTTCATCGAGCACCGAAGTGGGTGAGCAGCCCTATGAAGTTCCTCCAACCGCTGATCTTCCCAAAGGTAACGTCCACCACGTAAACACAGATGTGGGTTTGGTTGTGGGATTGTGTTCCTGCCTTGGTCAGGGTTGGTTTTAGGGTGTTAAAAACCAACCTGGTCTAAAGCCAGGGTGGTGCTTTTGCTTCTTGGCCAGAAGGCAGCTGCAGAGTATATTGGGTTGCCCTCACTTATATTAAACCGCATTTAATAACATTTTCAGTGAGACTGCAGTCATGGTCAGACTCCTGGCTCTCCTGCTGTTTGGGCTGAAAGGACATCACGTTCCCCAGCCTCTTTCCCCATCTCTGTGATGCGCTGGCACAAGTCTTTGTGCAGTTGTGGTGAACCCGAGTTGGGATGCAGCAGGAAAGCCCCTGCTGCAGTCTCCCTGCAGCAGGGAGATGACTCTTCTGATGGATTCATTGCTTTTGTGCCTGTGCTTTCCTTGCTGTGTTTCACTCCGTACTCTGCCAGAGTACAGTTGAATGAGAATCATTGCTGAAACAGCCCTGCAGGAGCCTGGGCTGTCCTGTAACTTTACTTTCTTCAATTTCTAAGATTTTCACAAGTTACCAACAGTGGGGAGAACTAGGTGGAGTTCCCCATTCTCTTGCTTAATTGGGAGTGGTTCATCCTCACAGTCTTTATAATGATGCTTTAGCTGTGGCTGGTTTTGGGGCTGCTGCTGTAGGACCCCACTCAAGGTGGTACTCTGCACTCCCTGGGAAGCAGCTTCCCTACAGTGTCTCATATTAAGCATTTTAGTTAAAAAGTGCAATTTTTGATAACCTTAACACATGAGCTGGTAAATATAATTGCAAGGAAGTGTTGACATTGGTAGGCTTCCAATGCTTCACCTTTGTTAGGTCTCAAAGTTTACTCTGACATTGTTTTATCATTGGGAGAGGACAGTGTTTCCTGAACTTTGAAATCAACTGCAGACAATTACGTAAAAGTTAAAGGGTTTTCCCTGTTTGTGTCCTGGTCACAGTGTTTTGGGTAATCAAGTCAGGGGCAAAACCAGGTTACAGATGGTTAGACCCACTCTCTGCGTCAGCTGGGATGAGGCACGATCTTCAACAGATGAGTTTCCAAAATACACTGCAGTTTTTGCCACAACAGCCCTTCTTCCTCTTCTCGCCAGGCTTTGGTGGTGCAACTGGCTGGGACCTGAGAGCTGTTGGTTGATAAGGAAACTCAATAAAGATGGAAGGTAGCTCTTAGGGGGAAGTTTGGTTGCTTCAGAAACCTGTTTTGTAGTTGATGCATCTTCAACTGCTTGCAGTGCTGATAAAAAGGTTGTGCATCCTTAACAAAATCCAGTGGAGAGATACTAAGCCTGCAAATTGTTATGTATTTTTGTACTTTTAGCCCCAATATGAAATTTCACAACTGAACTAAAACTAATTTTTGTAAACTTAAGAAAGAAAAATCAACTTGCTCAAAGTTGGGAGTTTTCTGAGAAATGCTGAATATGGGACAAACACAGATTAACAATATGCCTATAATAACTCATTTTTTTTAATAAGCTGCCACCAGCCTTAACCACCAGTTTTACCTCAAAACTCCCTCTGTAACTGTACCCGTCTGTTCCCAGAGACAAACCTCAACTTCACCTCTACTCCTTCTCGCTGCCTGGCGTTGGGTTTCTGCCTGCTGGCCAAGCAGGGTCTTAGACCTGCCATATCACATCTCCGGTGCTGTGACACTGAACTCTCCTCTCCTTTCGCAGGTCTGAACTCTTCAGTTCCCGATTTTGTCCCCTCCCCAGCGCCGCGTGCGTCCAGCAGCGTGGTGGAGCCGGCACGCTACGACAACGAGACCTCGGCCAACGGGACGGACGGTGCTGGCAGGACCCTCATGGGCTCTGGCACCACCAGCCAGGCACAGAGCTACCGGCACAAGCAGACCAGCCAAGCGCTGGAGAAGCAGCCGTCGCTGGAGATGATGGGAGGCGAGAAGTCCAGCGTCCCATACAGGCCCCCCCGGCGAGGTTCGCAGAACGTCCACCAGCACTTCGACATCAACGAACACTTGCCGTGGATGATCGTCCTCTTCCTGCTGCTGGTCCTGGTGGTGATCGTTGTCTGCAGCGTCAGGAAGAGCTCAAGGACTCTGAAGAAAGGGCCCAGGCAAGATCCCAGTGCCATTGTGGAAAAAGCTATTATGAAAAAGTCCACCACCCCCACGCAGAACAGGGAGAAGTGGATCTATTACTGCAACGGGCACGGTGAGCAGTAGTGACTGGGCTTTGGAGGGGCTGCCCCCACATCCAGTGATGGCTTCTCTAACTTTCTGGGTCTTGTAGTGAGGACAAAGCTCATATAGTGGTTCCTCAGATGTTTCTTCATCCTTGGCTTCTCCTTCTTCCAGTTCCCATGGCGTGTCCCTGCTCTTGGAGGAAGGGTTAATGGAGGGAATGTCACCTGCTCGCTCCACCTCCTCTCCTTCTTCCCACTCATCCTTGGTAGAAGGCTCTTGAGTGAAGACACCTTTCTTTTTCCTTTCCACTTTCCTTATGTGTTACACTGTCCTTATTTTCTCGGTGACTCAGGGTCTGGTTATCTTTCGTGTTGTCCTTTTACCCTCACCCCATCAGTTTCTGGGAGGCTGAGTCATCCCCCGCCTCTTGGCAGCACTTCAATTTCAGGTTCTTAGCCCTAAATCCCAGCTGCTGGCTTGTGTCCCCAGCCCTTTGCCTGTGCTGGAGCCAGGAAGGTTGTCCTTAAAGGCCATGTCGTGGACGTGTACAGCTCCACGAGTGTCATCAGGTCTGCCTGGGCGCTCTTTTTAGTAGTGTTTTCTGTTCATTTAGTGGATGATTTGCTGTCAGCTTTCTGATGAGACTTTAAAGATGACATGTTGTGATCATTAAATTGGAATCAGTAATAAATTAATGGTGGCATGACTGTGAGCACTGAGCAGGGTGCGTGGTTCTTCCTCTGCAGAGCTACAATGGCAATTTTGACCCCTCCTGATCCTGTGCAGACAGCACTGACAAGTCCTTACTCTGAGCTGACGTTGCTCAACCTTAAACATCCGTTCACAGTTAACCTTTAGAAAAGCACATTTAACAAGGGGGGGCAAACAAAGAATGGATTGAACAAAGATTGTAAGGTTTAAGAGAGATCAGTCCTTGATGAAAGTCATCCTTGAGTGCTCAAGTACAAAGCAAAGAAGGTTTTGAATAGGGCGTCTTTGGTCGTGTACTCTCTTCACCTTCCTGCCGATTAACAGACCTACACTTTGTTTGCCTTCATTAATGCATTTATAGAACCGGTAAGGTCTTGTTGGAATTAGTTTTCTGCCTTCTCTTGTATTTGTGTTGCTTATCAGTTTCCTTTTAAGTCTTTTGAGTTCTTGGGCTGCAGTTTCTTAAGCTTTTTTCCTTTTGTGATAATTTTTTCCCATTCGTGATAACTTTTTCCCATAACCCCTGCACTCCATTGTCCCTAAAATCTGTGGTACCTGAAGCATGGTCCTTGAGGCTGTGGTGAATGATCTGCAATGGAGTTGCAGAGCTTCATTAGACATCCTTATTTGTGGGTGCTAGCAGAAATACCATGTGTCTTTGGCCATGATTCATTGGCCAAAAGCACGTGGTTATTACTAAACTGTATTAACTCTTTCCCCCAAGTCCTTAATTACCAGTTGGTTGAATTTCTGACACTTTCCTGTTTTCTGAAGCATCTCGGAGCAGGGGCTGAGTTCGTACAGGACAGGGATTGATTGAGAGCAGGGACCAGACCAAGTTGGATGGATGCAGTGGATGCAGTTCTGGATTCTAACCTGGTGTTTCAGACCCTGTGCCAAAATGCCTGTGCTGCAGGTAGTCCTTCTGGAAACCTACACACTGAGCTGCCTTTGTGGGCACTGCTGTGTGTTTGGTCTCCAAGCATGATTCACATTAAAGAAACCATACAAGTAAGAGAAGGTTTATGTGGTGAGCAATGAGACTGTATTTAGGTATAACCCTAAATATTTAGGTTGTAACCTCACTATCCAGATCTTGTCATCCTTTGGAGGACAGCATCATTCATGGGTCATCCTGTGCTTCCCAGGATGAGTTGTTCCAGCCTTCTCTGTCATCTGTTAACAGCTGAATTCAGCTAGTGCATCAATTTTGCAGGATTTCCAGATTGGGAAATAATCTGGATGTAATAGCAAAACCAATCTTAGGTGATAAACCAGCCTGGATGGAGTCTGGAGGTGAATAACCCCGTTACTCCCAGTCATTCGTGCAATAGTCACGCTGGTTCCCCCTTGGCGCGGGTGGCTTCGTGACTTCCTCCTGCCCAATGTCCTCAGTTGAACTTGTGCAATCAAGGCAGACAGATGAGTGCAAAACAATCAATGCTTTGTCTTGCTTTTAGTGCAAACTAAATACTGTTACATTAGCTGGAAGGGCCTTGCTCATTAGTTCTTGCTTGGTGGTGGTGCTCTGTCATGTCAGATATGGAAATTATTCTCATTATTCTCCTCTGCGGCAGTGTATAAATCCCTCTTTGCTTTTCCAGTTGGAACATCTGGCTCTTAAGACTGTTTACTTGAAAGGAGAGGTGTAGTGCCATAAAGGAATTGACCTTTCATTTAATAACTGGCTGTACAGCTGAGATGAACTGCAGAGCTGCCGTGTCATGGCTTAGCTTTCTGCTGCTCCAGCAGTGTTTGTACCAAATCATGCTTCATCCTGAAGCAGCGTTTCAGACAGGGGTGACTACAGCCAGGGCTAAACTTCAGGCTGTTGCAGAGAGGATATCTTTCCCCTTCTGTGCTGCTGTGTAGATCCCTCTATGGTAGGAGCCAGAGCAAAGCCTCCTTAGATGTGAGGACCACAGCTGCTCCCCAGGTGCCAGCCTGGTTTGTGGTTGTAATAGAGGTGTGGAGAGCAAGCAGTTAGGTTTTAAATTATGTTCTGTGGCTGGGGGTGAAGCCTCTGGGCTGGGTACTGGCAGTGCACCCACATCCCTATGACCTCCCCACCTGTAAGTTGGCAGCATACCAGCGAGGGGTTGTGGTGTTTATTGCCTGTTTACGTAGCTGTTGCAAACAGTCTCCCCCAACTTTTTCCTAGTTTACCGCCTCCTCCCTCCTAATCTTTTCAGTAAACATCTTTAACCTTCAAAAGGAAAGTCCGGTTCTGAGGTAGGCTCTGGAGCCTCTCCTGGAGGAGCTGTGCTTGGGCACCTGCCTTCACACCAGCAACCCCCCAAGCCTCCTGTGGCACCAGGAGGGCATCCAAGGCCTTGCCTGTTTGGAGGATTTTATTACTGGTTGCTTCAAGGCCATGGGTGCTGGGTAAAGCACAGTCAGGGTGGCAGAAGCACTGCTCTGTGCTGGAGCAAAGTCATCTCACTGTGCTTGGGCTCCTTACCAAAAGAGGAGGATTTCAGGGTGGAAGTAGGGGCTGAAGCTCTTCCCCAGTTCCTGAAGGCACTTGATTCCTGAATTGTTTAAATAATTGAGATAGGTTTGCTATCCTGGTCAGCAGTTGTTGTCACTGGGTGTTTCACTTGACCTCATCTCCCCGTGAGCTGGTATCTGTGCCCCATCCTCTTTCTGGCATAATACATGCCTTAAATAACAACCCAAACATAAAAATAGAAGTAGCTTGGGAGGCTGGTGTTAAAAGGACACATGTCCTTAACATGGATATGTTCCAGCCAAGGCAGCAAATGCCAATGATTCTCACTGGATTAAATGGTTCAGAGGTCTGGGAAGAGCTTGCAATGACTAGTGGCCTGAGTTAGCAGCCAGCCTACCTCCACATCTGTCCTTGTGTCCACCCACACAACAGGGGCTCTTCCCAGAGCCCTGACGTCTTGTCTACAGGGAATTGAGAAGGTAAAGCAATGCCAGCAGTGCAGCTGTGGTTGGAGAAGCTGGACCTCTTCCTGCTTCAGTTGTCTCTTACTTTGCAGCCCTGCCGATGGGAATCCAAAGGAGAAAAACAGTTTGCCAGAGATTTCCCAAGAAATTATCCACTTGGTGCCTGAGTGATGTGGGTACTGGGCTGATAGGGCTCTGTGGTTTAACCTTGTAGGACTTCTTTTTTTTTTTAGAAGATCAAGAACAGCCTACACACAGGACTTTCTTGTAAACAATCCCTTTATTTTAGCAAATACCCATTTCCTTTCTTCAGATATTTTCAGAGGCAAGGAATTGAGCTAGGCAGAAACCTTTCAATAAAAACTGAGAATTGAAGCCTGTCTCTCAAATGTCATGGCAATGCCAAATTTGCCATCACTCTATGCCAAATATGAAGATGGGCTTGAATTCTTCTTGCAGAATTTGCTGATAGTGCTGCCTTTGACATTCACACATTTAGTAGCAGGGGGATGAAATACAAAGGCTGTAAAATGTTAGAGTAAAACCTGTGTATAGAAGCAGCTGCCTGAATTGATATGCCAAGAGGCAAGAAGAAAGTTTGGTGATTTTTGTTTTTTTGGAGTCAAAAGACCAAAGAAACAGATCTTGGCAGCACTGGCCTGGCATGAGATGCCACTTCCCTTTTATTTTTCTTCAAGTCTTGTAATTGCACATTATTGCAGTGGGTGGTGAGAGCAAGGCCAGGAAGCCTCTGGTTAAATAATCAGAGACATTAAGTGTTCTGCAAAAGCTGTTTGCAGCTGTGATGGAGCTGAGGCTTGACTGCAGGTAGAAGTTCTGTGCTGATAATAAATAGCTCAAGATCAAAGTGGGGAGTTGAGGAATAGTCCTTGGCTTGCATATTGGTTGCTGAGGGACCAGGGCTAGGCCTGAGCTTGGTCTGCTCCCAAAGAAGACATTGAGGATGTTAAAGAGACCACACCCTTAATGTGAGCCACTTAGTGTAATGGTTTTGTTTGGTAGAGGTCCTTTACCCTGTCATCAGCTCCTGAACAGGTCCCATCTCGGTGGCAGGGGCTGCTGTGGAAACACACCCCTGGAGACCATCTCTTCCATCTGCAGAGCACTGGGAGGAGTGATGGGGATAAAAGCTTCACCAGCCTCAAACTGTGGTGGCCTCGAGCTTTTGTGCCCAGACCACAGGTAGGGCAGAGATGGATGGCCATAGCATCTCAGGAGGGCAGGTGTGCCCAGTGCTGCTGACATAATTGGGTAATTGAGGTTACGCCTGGAGAGGAGCAGCCCTAGGCTTGTGTGCAAACCCTGATATGACTCTGGCAGGTAGAGCATGAGATGAGGGATTAATGTCTGTCTACCTGCCAAAACGGAGAGGCAGAAAGGTGGTGTGTTTTGTTTTTGTTTTCCAAAGCAGTCTCTCCTCTGGCATCTTCAGCTTGATGATCTGCAGATGACTCCTGGTCCTCTGATGACAGCCTGTCCGCTTCCGCAGAGTGAGACCCAGGCAGAAAGGGAGCTGGTTAAATTGGAAGAGGAGGGTATGTGCCAGGCACCACAACGAATATGGATGCTTAAAACAGGACTGATTCCTCACTGGAGCTTGTTCTGCTGCATTTTGTGCTATGTTTGCTCCAACATGGGCACAATGCTCTGCTTTGGGTGGGGTGAAGCAACTCTGCATCTGCAGCACAAACCTCTGCCATAGGAGCGTTGGGCTGACATCTGATGAGATCAGAGCACCATCTTCCATGAACCGCCCAAATTAAAACATTGTTCAGGTTTCCCCAAAAATCATCTTTGTCCTTTTGAGAAGCTCTATGTTTTCCAGAAGGCATATGCAAGAGCTGACCAGGACTTCTTGGTGAAAGGGAGCCTTGGAAAATGCAAACGTGAGAGGCTGCTGTTCTGCTTAGAGAGGAGGAAACCTAATAATATACAGGTTTATCATCTCTTGTTCCTTGACCTTACTGCATTAGCACCAAAGACTGGTGCTTGATCACTTTTAATGTGTGTTACTACACGAGCCATCTATCCACAGCATGATCAGGTCTGTGTGAAGTTGAGACATTTGCTCCCAAGTCTGCTTCAAAATAGAAAAGAAAAAACCAAATTACCCCATGGCCAAAATTCCTGGGTGGCCCCTGTATTAATTTAATGAGGGATTGGGATTTGTGCCTGCCCATTAAGGTGTAGGGCCGAGTGTCAGAAGCAGGGCAGCTCTGCAGGAGAGGAGGATTGTCCTTGGAGAAAAACAGTCCAAGCCCAGTGTGGTTTTTTTGCCAAAAACCCGACACCAGTTTCTGCCGGGAGGGCTGTGATTTCACACTTCAGTAAGGCTCTCACACATCACTCCTCGAATAACAAGGCAGATTTTTTTTTTAACTTGCTCTCTAAGACTGGGGGGAAAAAAAATGCAGGAGGTGAATTTAATCCTTGGGTTGGCATCTGTGGGTGTCTGGATATTTATAAGGCTCTGGCCACGGTAGCGTGCGTGCTCAGGGCTACCAGCTGTCCCAGAGGGTTATAATGAAGATTAACTCTGCGAAAGCTGTTTAAAATTTAATAATTACATAAAATACTTATGCTGGCCATTCCCATGCAAACTGAAGGAAGAGCAAGTCCACTCTGCAGGTTCCCATTTTAGCATCCCATAGTAGTGGGCAGGAGCTTGTGTGGGTCCTGGGAGGGTTGGACCAAGGTGCTGTTACAGAGATGACTTCCACTTAACATGTGTTGCGAAGGAAAGTCTTGTCTCTTGCTGACCTTCAAGTTCCCAGGTCAGAAACATGTTCCTAACTGCATGTGGCTGATCCTAGACCTTTCTCCACTGCTTGGTTTGGTTATTTTCCATAGAGCATGTGGGAGGTGTTGTTAAGGAGTCCTTTCCTGCCTTGCAAGATTTTTGGTTTTGTCTTTAAAAAAACAAACAAACAAACAACAAAACAAGTCCAAACATAAGGATTTAGTGGTTTGTTGCCCAAACAGCACTTGCTGAGGATGTGAATCACTGGGTCCTGGGAGGATAGCAGCACTGTCCTCCCTGGTTGCGAAAACTACCAGATCGTTAACAAGTCTTTGTGAGTGTGTCCTTTCTTCCTGTCTGACAAAGGCTCTTGTTGGAATCATGGAAATGTTTAGGTTGGAAGGGACCTTAAAGATCATATAGTTCCAACACCCCTGCCATGGGCAGGGATACCTTCCACTAGACCAGGTTGCTCAGAGCCCCGTTCAGCCTGACCTTGAACACTTCCAGGGATGGGGCAGCCACAGCTTTTCTGGGCAGCCTGTGCCAGTGAATTTCTTCCTAATATCTAATCTAAACCTGCTCTCTGTCAGTTTAAAGCCATTCTGTCTTGTTGTATCACTCCACGCCCTCATCAGAAAGTCCCTTTGCAGCTCTGTTGTAGCCCTTTTAGGTACTGGAAGGTCCTGTAAAGTCACCCTGGAGCTTTCTATTCTCTGGGCTAAACAACCCCGACTCTCTCCTCCTGTCTTCTTAGGGCAACTGCTCCAGCTCTCAGACCATTTTTGTGGCCACCTCTGGACCTGATGTAACAACTCCACATCCTTCTTATGCTGGGGACCCTAGGGCTGGATGGTGGGATCTCATGAGTGTGGAATAGAGGGAGAAAATCACCTCTCTCAACCTGCTTGTCATGCTGCTTCTTATGAAACCCAGAATATGGCTGGCTTTCTGGTGGGCAAGCGCACATTGCCAGCTCATGGTCAATTTTTCATCCATCAACACCCCTTGGCAGGGCTGCTCTCAATCCCTTCCTCCCCCAGCCTGTGCCGATACTGGCAATGCTCTGACCCAGGTGCAGGACTTTTCCACATCTTCCAGACCTCATTTAGGACCTGAAATATATTTGGAGGGCAGGGGGAGGAGTTTGAGTTTCCAGTAATGTCCCTTTTTGGCAGCAGTGAATTGGTGAAATTTTTGTATTTTGGAAAGGTACTTGTGCTGGGAATTTGGGATTTCTAAGTCCTGGTTTGGCTGAGCTGTGGTATCTTGTCAGCTGGAGTGTGGATGTGCCGCATCCTGGCTCGCTTGTACATGCAGGCTCTCAGTGTGTGCTCAGAGGTAAAAATAGGCTGCTCTGGCTGTGTTTCGCATGAGTCAGGAGGATATTTGGGGGAGGGAGGTGGGCTGAGCTCAGGAGCAGAGCTGCATTTGCAGTGATTCGGAGCTTTTATCCGAATGTAGGGGAGGGTTGGGCTGCATCACCGAGGTTTTTCTGTCTGACTTGTGTGTGCCCTTGGGCTGTGCACTCTGTCTGTGATGTTTCATCCAGACAGCCTGTCACAGTCAGGATTTGTCACTGCATGTGGTGCACAGACTAATATTGCCCATCTCTGGAATACCTGTGTCAATATGTAGGTGGTGGAAGCTCCAGGTGCTCGGCTCAGATTTCTACTGGGATGGTAGGGGTCAGTTTCCCCCAGATGTTGTGGGTGAACTGGTGGGACCTGTCCCTGATGATCAAAGGCTGGAGCATGGAGCCTCCTGAAATCCAGCCTTCCTGAAACTTCATGAAGCTGTCTCTGGAACCGTGGGCAGATGAGCTGCTCACTCGATGAGACTGTGTGTGCCACAGGTCCTGGACAATCTCCTGAACTTTCCTTTCTAGCTGTATAAGACCCCTTATAAGACTTGAACTGATGTTGAGTTAAACGTTTTCTCTGTGCTGTGTCCCTTCATTCTTTGTTATTAATGGGATGAGAGAACACATGGCTTGGGAGGGCTCTGAGTATGAGATTTCTCCTCGAAGGTGGCATTTTCTTAAGCAGCACTCTTCTGAAAAACACCAGTTATGTTTGGCTTGAGTTCTGAAAATGAAAACAATGATGTCTTTTTGTTCATGAGAGGAAGGAACTGCAGCTCCTCTGTGGCCAAGCTGTGGTTAGACCTCACTGTATCTGCTGCCAGGTGCTGGGGTGTAGCCTTGGCGGGGTGGCTCTTCCGCTGCTCTTGAGTTTGCTTAAAGATGTGAAAAAATAATGGCAGAGAAGAGGAATGGCCCCTTGCAGGTACTGTACGTCAGCGTGCCAGCACTGCCGGTCACGGCCCCGCGCCACACTGGCTTCTTGCCCTGCTGGAGGCCAAATGATGCTGAAGAATTGGATCTGTGTCCAACCTGTAAATAGCAGGATTACGGGAGACCAGTGAGGCTTGTCCAGAACAAGCCTTTAAAGCCCAGCCAAGTCTTATGTGCGTGTTTGATGACCACCTTGGTGACGTGGAAGGAGTCTGACTGCTCTGACTACATCAAAGTGTGCTCCAGTGAGGCAGGACACATCTGAAGGAGCTGGAAATGGGTGGGAAAAATCTTGAACCAGATTCAAAATAAGCAAATGGAAGTCACTTAAGTAAACTGAAATGGTGTTTATGGGGAAGGAAGGCAGAGGTGAGCAGTGTCCAGAGACAGGCAGTGGAGCTGGTGAAGGGGCTGGAGTGCAAGTCTGATGAGGAGCAGCTGAGGGAGCTGGAGGTGTTTAGCCTGAAGAAAAGGAGGCTCAGGAGGGACTTTATTACTCTCTATGACTACTTGAAAGGAGGTTGTAGAGAGGTGGGGGTCAATCTCTCTGCACTGCCTCTTCAGAAAGGTCCTCCCTTCAGCTCAGTGTCTTTGCAGATGAGCTGGATGTGTGTTCAGCAGTGCTGTTTGCTTGTGCCACTCTGGAAGCATTTTTCCATTTCCAGATTTGTCTCCATTTCTCCCAGTGTGCCCTGGCTGTAGATGGGCCTGGTTGTGCCCACGTTACCATGTGTGTGCATCCACCCGTGGGCTTTACACTTGCCTATGCACAACATGTTGGCCTTGTCCTGGCTCGAAGTGGAGCTGATCATTGCTCTGGGGTTATCACTACCTTAAAATAGTAGGTGGCTACAGGGAGTAGCCCATCACAGCATTTAGAGACTTGCAATGTTAAGGTAATGGCAACTGAAATGCCACCTGCCCAGGTACTTAAGACACACGTGAATGTCCTGGATCCTTCAGATTGTTGCCTGCTCTGGACTGGCCATGGAAAACACAGCTCAGCTGGATTCAGATGTGGGGGTTCATTTGTGTTTCCATTGTCTGAGGCAACCAAAGCTGAGTCATCAATGGTGATGGTTCCTGATGGTGATAATGTGGTGGTGGTGTCTCCTGCATTTGCAGCAGGATGGTGACAGCTCTCCCAGGCTGTCCTTACAGCCTGTGATAAAGAAGGAAGACAACTCAGGCTGTTGCAAGCTCAGACCAGCTTTAGCTTTAGCATCAACGTGGCTGTGACCAGCCTTGTGTGGGAAGTGTGAAATGAGTGGGTTAAAGCACCATCTCTGCTGAGCTTGGCCATTTTACTTGGGATTGCTGGGGTCTGGAGGGCTTTGAGCATCATCTCCATCCTCAGGGTGCAGATGAGTGTGCTTGGAAAAGGTTCTCATGGTTCAGGGACTGGGGAGGACCTAGGACCTAAGATGGAGCTGGGATTTTTGCTCCATGCACTTTGGGAGGCACCTTCCCATCATGATAGGATGCTCTGGCACTATTAGTGCTCTGCATTGTTAACTCGTAGGACTTCTGGAAATATGGAAATAGTAGGATGGTAATCTTATTACATGCATTACCATTTTATTTTTGTTGGAGCAGTAATACTTGGCAGCATGCAGCCACAACTTGTCATGTAATGGTTTTAATCTTATTTTTCAAGAACAGAGGGAGCAGTGTTTTTCTTACTGACTGGAGCCAAATCTGTGCTCATGTCTGTGTCTCTTCCATATCTCTCTGGGGTTTTGTTTGCACAATATTGTAGTGGATGTAGCGAACATATGGGGCTTAAATTTATTTAATAGTCGCAAGAAAATGAGTTTAAGGTTCTTACAGTATTAAGGTAGGCATTTCCAAATTCATTTTTAATAGAACATTTGTTCTTCAAAGATTATTACGCGCCATTAAGTCCTCTGCTGCCTGGTGTGTTCTTGTGCCCTGGGATGTTATTGCCAAGGGATATAAACATGTTTATGGGCCCAGTTTATTGAACGGTGAGATTAAATATACTAAACTTGAAAATGTCAGTAGGAGCATGAGCACTTCGTCATAAATCCTGTGTGAGAACATTAGGACATAAATGTCATGTCGCTGCATAAAACCGGCGCAAATCAAGTTGCGAGCAGCTGAAAACTTTTCTCACCAGGACAGCAGCTGTAAACACTGGGATTTATCAGCATTAAATGCATGGATAGGAGCAGGTAGTACATGGGTTTTTCTTTTTCTGGGCGGATTAGGTGTGCCATGCAGGGATAATAAACCAGCAAATTATGTTATGATACTTCTGTATGACTGACGTGCATGGGAGTGGGTGTGGGCAAAGCCCCCACCCAGCTATGACGTGTTGTCTTGCTGCAGGGCAAGTGCTGGCAGGGGGACCCAATGCTGCTCATTTTATGCATGTGTGTCTATAAAAAAAATGGGCAGCATTATCTCTATCCATATACCTATATATATGCCACTCAACCCAGCAAGAATAAAATCCTGAATACAAGAGTAAAAAAAGCTCTGCAAGATTTATACAGTGAGATAATGACTTATGCACTATATATATATATCTAAGTGCATAAATCATTATCTCTCTATAGATAGACATATATAATAGGTGGTGTCAAACCTGCTCGTCCCTCTTTGCATTGCTTTTTTTTACCTTGGTGCACAAGCCTTGCAGAGCTTTTCCTGCCCTTGTATTCAGGGATTTTTTAGGGTTTTTTTATCCCCTGGATTGAGTGATAAAATCAAGTGGCAGCTGCATAAACCTGGCATTTTGCTGCTCTTATGCCAAAAGCAGTTGGATTTGCTGGTTTAAAGGACCTGACTCCAAGCCTAAGTTGTCTTTTGGGCTTCTTACTGACCAGGGTATGTGATATGGGAAGGCATAAGGGCTTGGCAGCCAGCATGGTTTGGTCTGTCTGTCCTTCCTGCACAGGACTGACAGCTAACATGGATGCCAAGTCACCAGTGGATGAGAATTTGGGATTTGCCTGAAGCACACAGGCAACCTGTGTCCCTTGAACTGAGGACCACTGGGTCTTCATCTGGGAAGCATTAACAAGACCAGGCTTAATTCCTGCCACACTCTTGTAATGTGATGGGCAACAGCATCTAATGATCTGAGACACGTCAATAACCCCATCATAAATCTCAACAGCAGGTCTGCAGCCTTTTCTCCATAGTTTAAACCAAGTCCTCTGGTTGGTTTGGGGTTTTTTGGGTGGGCTGCATCCCCCATGCTGGGTTGGTGAGCTGAGCTTTTCTGGTGGGAGAAACTTTGACTCTTACAACCCATGTGAGATAGTACATGCACGTGACTGTAAACAGCTCGGGAGGGAAGTGTGGTTGTGGTGGGAGGAGGGTGGGGAAGTACAAAATGTGGTTTGTACTTTGTGTTTCTTGGTGTTTCTGATTTAGAGCAGGTTGAATGCACCGGCTGCGAATGCACCAAGCAACGTGGGCTCATGGCTGTGTTATCTAGTTTGGAAGCGAAAACTGAAGTCTATATATAGCAGGCCTTGATAAGCTTCCCTTAAGTGAGAAGAGGTTTGGTCAAAAATATCATGAAGCTGTATCGTTTTTGTATATGTATTTTTTTATATAAGCATATATACACATATATGTAAAATAGCTGTATCATAGATTAGAATATATAAAAGTATGTGTAATATATATATAAATATATCAGGTGAATATATATTTTATATAGGGGTGTGTATATTGTATTGGGTTTGCTTGGCAAGGGTTTGGTAGCAGGGGCTGCAGGGGTGGGTTCTGTGAGAAGCTGCCAGAAACTTCACACATGTCTGACAGAGCCAATGCCAGGCAACTCCAAGAGGAACCACCACTGTCCTAGGCTGAGCCCATCAGGGATAATGATAGAGCCTCTGGGATAACAGATTTAAGAAGAAGGGCAAAAAAAGCCAGTAACTTCAGCCAATAGAAAAAGGAGTGAGAATATGTGAGAGCAACAACTCTGCAGAGACCAAGGTCAGTAAAGGAGAAGGAGTGACAACCCCACACCTAGAGCAGGTTTGCTGGCAGGACTTGTGACCTGTGGAAGGGACCCATGGTGGAGCAGGGAAGGAGTGTGAGGATTCCTCCTCCTGTGGAGGAAAGAGCTGCAAAGACACTGTGATGAACTGACTGCAGCTCCCACTCCCCATCCCCCTGTGCTGCTGAGGGGAGGAAGGAGACAGTTCAGGAGTGAAGTTGAGCCTGGGAAAAAGGGAAGGGTGGGTGGGAAGTGATTTAGTTTTTATTTCTCATTACCCTACTCTTGTTCGTTTGGTAATAAGTTAAACTAATTTCCCCAAGCCGTGTCTGTTTTGCCAGTGACACTCTGGTGAGGGATCTTTTCCCTGCCCTTATCTCAACCCACGAGCCTTTTGTTATATTTTCTGTACCCTGTCCAGCTGAGGAGGGCAGGAATAGAGTGGCTTTGGTGGGCACCTGGTGTCCAGCTAGGGTCAACCCACCGCATATTGGTACATATATGTTTACATATAAAAAGGAGATAGCAATATATCTATATAAGGCTGTATAGGGGTTTTTTGTGTCTTTGGTTGGTTTGTTTGTTTGGTTTTGTTTGGTTGAGGTTTTTTTGGTGTTTTTTTTGTTTTTGTTTTTAATCTATTTGGCTATATCAGAGCTGTGACCTGGAGCTGGGAGGTTTGGTCTAAACAGCATTAGAAATTGTTAGATTTTAGACCAGATGGAAAGACCATGGCTATGATATTCTTCTGTAAGCAGCTGATTTTGCTGACACAGCTGTTGTGCCTGCAGAGGGAAAGAGAAGCGCTCCCTGTAGTGATGGGGGCATGCTGGCTCACTTGGAAACCTGAGGTGCGCTTGTCTCTCTGGAAAAAGTGAGTTTCTCTTTGCAGCTCACCTATGCTGACCCTTCGCGTGGTTGTTGGAAAAAAAGGTGTTGCTCAGCTTGATAAAACAGGGTTCATTAGTTGTTATGAAGGATATATGGCTTTACACGAAGGTGTAACTCCTGACCTCTAGTAGACTCAAGGATAAGTGTGTTGTTTGTATTGCTCCCTAACCTTCATGGAGAAAACCCTCACCGTCTCAAACCAGCATGTGTCAAGGGCTTTTCTGAGGGAAACTCTGTCTTTTTGCTTTCCCTAGAGCAAAATTCCTACCAGATCTTCCATTCACCCAGTGCTCACCCGGTGCAGCGTCTCCCACCCCATAACTGAGTCATCCCACCGGTCCGCACTGGAAATGGCTCTAAATGAGATCATAGCTGCTGTAGGTGCTCTGTTATGGAAATACAGATCTTTATAGAGGTGCTTTGGTGACTCACCTCTTAATCCAGCTCCTGTTCCAAGCAGTGGCTTCAATGCAGGCGTGTGGATGAGCACGTGGCCCTCCTGCCCTGCTCCTCCAGCCGTGCACTGGCTGAGTACCAGGGGTTTTCCTGTGCCGAAGAGTGCAGGAAACTTCACAGATAAATTATGTGATTGGTTTTAGAGCACGCTGGGGCATCTGACGGGTCTGTCACCCTTTATGTGCATAGGCAGCTGTTGAGCATGCTATGGGTTGTGCTTCTCTGCAGCATGGACTCTGAAAGGTCTTAAAATAATAATAACAACAGCAAAATCTCAAAGACCAACCCGAGAAAAGCAAAGCATGGCTATTTGGGGATGAGAGAAGCTTTGCTAAAGCCTGCAGAGCCCCGTGCCTCACCTGTAGCTTCTCTGCCCCCCCGCAGGCATCGACATCCTGAAGCTGGTGGCCGCCCAGGTGGGGAGCCAGTGGAAGGACATCTACCAGTTCCTGTGCAACGCCAGCGAGCGGGAGGTGGCGGCTTTCTCCAACGGCTACGCGGCCGACCACGAGCGTGCCTACGCCGCCCTGCAGCACTGGACCATCCGTGGGCCCGAGGCCAGCCTGGCCCAGCTCATCAGCGCGCTCCGCCAGCACCGCCGCAACGATGTCGTGGAGAAGATCCGCGGCCTGATGGAGGACACCACGCCGGTAACGATGGGCTGTGCTCCGCGTGGGCTGGAGAGCGTGTGGAGGCAGGGCACCCAGCTGTGGCCTGGAGCTTAGCTAAGAGCTTCGCTGGGCTCCATCTCTCCACAGAGCTCCTCAGGGGGTTTATTTTAAGTTGTACATTGCTGTTGAGCAAAGTTTTGCCAAAGTTTGCTCAAATCTTAGTCAAAGTTTTGATGAGCTCTTAAATCCCGTGTTGTGCTTTGCACATTATCCTTGAAGATCACCAGGAGGACCTAGTACCTGAGCCCTTGTGTCAGGGACATGGAGGAAAAAGCATCTCCCTTTAAATTTGCTCTTAAATGCTGTAATTAAATGCCATGGATTTTGTGAGAAGGGCCAAGTATCTTGGGTACTAAATGATGCTTCCTCCAAGATGGTGACCAGTAGCACTGGGGAGTCCATGCAGCCCTCCAGAGCTGTTGCCTTTTGGCAGCCCTGGCCTTAAAACAACCTGTCCCATATTTTGGGAAAATAAATAAATTGCTGCAGAATATCCTGCAGTAGGTTCTCAGCTGGGTGTAAGTTATTGGAAGGTGCCTCAGTGACCTTTGCAGTTTATTTTGGCCACGGCTGCTTTACTTGTTTCATTTTTTTGCCTCTAGTAACTCAGTGGTCTGGAAGCATTTGTAAAGGTGATGGATGGGGCTTTTTCTGAATGTGGAAGCCAATGGGACAGCATAGGGGTGGAAGTGGGGGAAGTTGAGGGAGGGGTCTTCTCCCTAAACTGGTTGCTGAAACATTTCCTGTTGCCTCAGCAGTGACCCAGACCCAAACGGGAGCAGGTGGGTGCCTGCTGACCTCTCTGGGCACTTGATGGGGGTCTGGCAAAGTGGACCTTGACAGACAGTAAAGCTTATGGGGCATAGCATTTGTTAGGGCAGGGGATTCCCAAATCCTGATTTGACCATCGCAGACTTCACCCTTTAAGAGAGACTGTGGTCCCCTCACTGTCTTGCATATCTTAAATCACTTCACTCATAGTATGAAACGTCTTGGTCCCTTGTAACCATTGTGTGAAATCACAGGGTTTGAGGCACTGGCAGACGCCCTGGGCTTGTGTTTTTGAGAGACCCTGAGTCAGGTGTGTGCCAAGCATCACCCTGTGTGCCCTGCCCAGATCTTGGATAGATTCCCTTTGCCAGCTGCCCCAGCTCTCCTGCTCCCATTCAATTACTGGTTTTTCCTTCCAGCTCCTGGTAACTAAGCAGCTTGTCCTCTCGTTGATGGCAAAAAGTGAAATTAAAAGACCAAGACAAAACTATGGTTAGAGAGAGGAGGGAGGCAGAGAAAATTGTCATTTTGCATATGTGAATTAAAGTTTCTGGTATGTGCAGTGTCTCAGAAGGACACCTTGTTCTCTTGCTCTTCTGGAGTAGGTAGTAACCTCTGTCCTCCTAGTTATTGCTTTGAATTCTATGGCAAAACGCTGGGCAAGGACATCAGATAAAACCTGGGGCTTGTTCATGAGAGTGATGCCTAATTTACAGACTTGGGCTGTGCAGTGCTAAATGCCTCTAAGCTTTGAACTCTTTTGGCCAAGATCATCAGGTTATGCTTATCAAATAGCACAAAAATGGAGGTGGTAGCTCCAGGAGCAGGGTTTATTGTGTGACTTGTTGGGATGGTGGACTCCTGCTGATGGAGTAACCACAGGCTGTGCCCATAACTCTGGAAATACATCAAGCGGATGCTCCAGAGAATGAGCAAACCCAATTCTCATGGATAACTGTACACAAGTCTTCTGGACTTCCCAACCACCTTTTCTGTGTCTCTTTGTTTTTCAAAAGAGTGTGGTGGTGTATTCTCCAGTGTCCAGCAGCACCTGGACTGTGGTGGTTCCCCATCAGTTTCACTTGTTTTTCTAGAAATGGGTAAAATTGGGTTGTTGATCTTTTAAGCAGGTGGCTCAAGTGGATCCACATGAGAAATTTGACTTGTTTCAGCAAAGGAGTTTTTTAACAAATTCACCCAAGCTGGCACATCCTCTTTCCCCATGCATCTGATTGGGGTTTTTCAGATGAGTGTCCCTCATGATCAGCCTTAGGAGTTGGCCATTCCCCTGCCCTGGAGATCCTGAAGCTGTGTGTGGGATGTCAAAGCCTGAAAGTACCCAGGGGTGCACATTCAGCACAGCAGCACATTGTGTTTCTGCGAGGTGTTACCTGCTGTAACCTGTCTGCCTCCTCTTCCTGAGCTGGCTCCTGCACTGTCGATGTGGGTGGTGATAGAATGGCTCTGGGCGGGATGCAGGAAGCCTGTGGGAAGCAGCTTGTGCATGGGAGACAATCCCTGGAGAATTGTGCTGACGGTTGATCTGCATCGCAGCAGTCCAGGGAGCCAAGAGATCACTGCCAGGAGGAGGCAGGGAGGTTGATCTTTGGGTTTTTGGTTTTTTTAATCTGCTGGTTGGAAGGTCTTTAATTAGAGCTAATTGAGGTTTGACTCATGCTGATTTGTCTGTCGAAATGCAGACAAATTGAGGCAGTTTTTCTCCACACCAAACTGGTTTGATCCAAAGGACTGGGTCACCCTGTTGGTGGCTGGCATGGGCCCCTCCAACTCTGCAGAAGTAGTCTTGCAAAAAAAACCCCAAAACAACAACAAAGAAGGTTGTGAATGTCCCATGTCTGGAAATGTTCGAGGCCAGGTTGAACATGGCTTGGAGCAACCTTGTCTAGTGGAAGGTGTCCCTGCCCATGGGAGCGACATGAGCTTTAAGGTGCCTTGCAACCCAAACCATTCTGTGATTCTGAGTAACAGCATGATGCCCTTGGGGTGACCTGAGCCAGCAGCAAGTCTCTTAATGCATGCTGGTGTGTCCTACATGAGCCCAGGAGGGATGGATGCATGGGTGACTGTGCTGTGTGTGATGCTTTTGGCCCCGCCCAGCATCCCTGGGTGCAAAAGAGTTTCCCCATCCCTCCCCTGATGCTGTGTCATAAGAAAGCACCAACACCCTCAACTCACAGGTAAAACTTGTGTTGTTGAATAATGTAGTTCTCAGATGGCAAATCAATACCCTAAACGCATCCAGCCTCCCTTCACCGGCCCGTCCCACCCACTATCGCATCCTTGTCCTAAATCCTTTATCTGGTGTCTGGCTTC
This sequence comes from Pseudopipra pipra, assembly GCF_036250125.1. NCBI lineage: Eukaryota > Metazoa > Chordata > Aves > Passeriformes > Pipridae > Pseudopipra > Pseudopipra pipra. The sequence continues at coordinate 110,714,330 of NC_087551.1, forward strand.
GCCTTGTAAAACCTATGGAGGCAAAGCTGCTCTCTCCTGTAGAGCCCTATTCCCTTGGCAGCCTTTTGTGATCCGAAATCCAAATATTTACAACCCTTGAGAGGAATAGGGGAATTAATCAGAGTCTATGGAGCGTTACAGTACGTGGCATGAACATTTTCCTTCAGGTAATGAACAGCTCTGCTGCAGACTTGCCGGCTTTTTTAGCTGTGGGAGATTATGCTGGTTTTGCATGGCGCTGGATGAATTTAGGTTAAACCGAGATTAGCCCTCTGAATCATTTTGCTTGGGGTTTTTTGCCGCTGAGCCAGAAAATACGGTGAGAGCAGCAGCTGTGGGAAGGTTTTTTTGGGATGCTGTTAACTCACAGGGCTCCTGCTAAAGCCTGGCCTGGCCATTAATGTTTGTTGGGCTCAGTGTCTGCAAAATCTCTCCCCTCGCAGGCAGGTTTACTGGACAGCAGCATGTGAGCCTGGGCACTGCTTAGCGAGCACGAGCACACCTCAAATTAATGGTGCTGAGAACAACAAAAGTTAGGGGACAGAAGGTGGGAGAAAAAGGGAGAGGTCTCTCACTGCTATCCCAGCAAATTGCAATTCTCCATTTTTGGGGTTGAAATCAGAAAAGCTCAGTGAATTCACTGGTTATGAGATTTTGTTTTGTGGTGCATAACAGCATTTTGCAGCTACCAGGGGGGAGTCTGTGCTCACCTGGGCTGGCCTGGGGTAGAGCTGGCACAGCCGGCCGTATTGGCTACTCTTGAGTGCCCTGCTGTGAGCAGTGCTTTAAGCTCTTATCGTTTTATTTATGGCTCTGCTGGCCTCGGCTGAAATGTTTCAGGGACTGGATGGAAGGGAAGCAAACAGCCTCAGTTCAGCAGCGCAGCCTCAGCAAAGCTGAAAAAAAAAAAAAATGAATAAGGGAGATGTGAAAAGTGGAAAGAGGAGGCTGCAGCCCTGAACCCAGTGAGTTTTAGGTTCCTGGCTAATTTCACCTTGTGAATAATCCCATGAGTCAGCAGATCTGTTGGGGCAGGGGCTGGTGTGAGGTTAAGCTGTGAGGAGAAGAGGATATGAAAGCAGCCCCGTGTCCAGGCTTGCAGCTGTGGAGGTGCCTTGTGGCTCCTTTTCTTGCTCTTTCACAGATCAAAACCCCGAGGTGAAAGGGGTGGTTACTGAGCCTGGAGCAGCGTTCCTCAACTCCAGCCACTGTCAGCTCCTACCTATCCCCTTCATTTCCTCTTTTGGCAACACAGAACTGGGCTGGGCCCAGTAATTAGGAATTAAATTTGTACTGTGTTCACTTCATGTGTCAGCAGTGGGAGTGAGGGTGAAGTGGTTGGATGGATTTCCCAGCCAGAGGAGGCTGTGGTCCGAGGGCTGGGAAATGCCCAGGCAGCCAGGAAAGGAACAGAATTTTCCTTCTGGACTTGCATCAGGTTTTATTTGAGGCACAAAGCTGTAGGCTGAAGTGGCCAGAGCCCTGGGGAAGGGGTAGGGCTGGTTGAGTTTTGCTGGAGTGGGCATCACTCCAGGTTTGCTCTAAACCATGGCTTGATTGGGTTTGAACTAGGCTGGAAATGTGCAATAAACAAAAATGTAATTATTTATAAAGTAATACAAATATAAATAACATAAACACAAAACCAGAAACTTTACAGATGCAGTGATATTGGAAGTTTCCCTGCTGTGGTGGCCACATCTACTGGGGTCTGTGCGTTTGCAGTGTAATGGGTTTGGGTGCCTAAGAAGAAACTAGAAGATGGTTTCTTGTACTAGCCAAACTGAGCATCGACTTACTCAGCCTGTAATTGGGTTTGGAAACTCTTCATCAGAATTTCATCAACTCTTCATTATGGTTTGAATTGAAAAAGTGGGTAGGCAAATCTAAAGAAAGGAGAAACCACCAGGAGCTCTCCCAGAGACAGCATCTCCTGCTTGGAGAAACACTTTGCCCACAAATGGCCAGGACAGAAGGGGAAGAGCTGCTTCCTCCGTGGGTGGCTGTGCTTTAGTCTTGGCATCTAAACCTTCCCCAGACCCAGCATTGCCCATTCTGGGTTGTGTGGGGCTTGACTTGAGGAGCTCTTCTCCAGGGCTACTGTGTGTTGAGGGATGCAGCTCTACCACAGAGATGGGTCAAGCACTCTTCTGAAACCTGACTGGTGATATGAAAGGCACAGAGGAAATTTAGGCTTTCCCACCCCAGCATCCTCATGCCCTTCCCATCCTGGCAAAGGGCTTGCCTCCTGCTCTGCAACACCACACAGTATCACTGTCTCAGCCACCTCATTGAGACCTCCTGGCCTGCCCAGTGGTGTTTTACCTGCCAAGATCTGGTCTGCCCTTACGGTGGATCCCCAAACACCATGATCACCATGAAGCTGTTGATCCATCCTCCCTATGCCTGTGGGGACCATAGCGAGAGCATCCCCCCCCTCAACACCACCCTGTGCTGGCAGCATTGCCTATTCCAGGGTGCCACCCAGCCCACTCTGCTTCTTGTGCTGGGGCTTTTCCTCCCACATCCCCTACAGAGGCATAACAGACCTGGGAATAGGGCTGGTGTCAGCCGGGTGTCATCTTTTGGCAGGGAATCCGGGAAACGGCTGCCTCGGTGCTAAATTTATCCCCCCCACATCCTGGAGGGTGCACAGCCACCTTCGGCAGCACCAACCTGCCACCGGCTTTTGTTCCCGCCTGGTTGCTGCAGGAGAAATTACTGGGAAGCATTGCCTGAGGGAAGGGTGTTTTTTAGTGCTTGCTGCTGCTCCTTCCTAATATTAGCACAGCAGCTGCAGTTTCTGTTTGTCTGACTTAAGCTTTTATTGCAGTACTGTAAAATGGAGGCAGAAAATGGGACCCACCAGTTCAAACAGAGCTGTTGAGAGCAGCTGTGGAAAGAAAACAAAGCCAAGCCTGTGTCTTCTTCTGCCTCCATCCCCTTCTGTCCCCTTTTCTTCCATTTAGGAAGGACCTTGAGATACCCTGAGCTGCTTAGAGCATCCTCCCACATGCACTGGGATCCAAGAGGTGCTCGAACTGCAGTCTAAAGGGCTGCAAGTATACTGGAGCTTTTAGGATTTTTTTTTTTTTAATTAATATTTTTTTGGCATTGAAAATCTCTTACTGCAATGCTCAAAAAAAAAAAAAATGAAAAAAAGCTGGCAGAGAGCCCCAGTACCACTGATGGGTCTCAGGAGGCTGCTGATGTGTCAAAGCCACCACGGTGCCTTTGGTTTCCACTCTGGACTGTCCATCTAACAGTGTCCCATGTGTCTGTCTCTGCAGGTGCAGATGCAGCCTCAGTGGCAAGCGCAGGACCCCGGCAACGAGGATGTAAAGGTGAGAAATTCGGTATCTTTGGAAAGGCAAAAGGGCTGCAAGAGGGGTTTTTTTTTGTGGGATTTTTTCCCAGCCAGAGCTTGGTTTCACTCAAGCACCGTTGTTCTTAAAAATAGGAATGGCCAAGGTGGTTTCAACAAAATGAGTCACAGGCTATGAATAGTGTGTTTTTAGACCTATTCCACAGGCTTCACCTCTCAGCAACCTTCTGCATTCCCTGGTCTTTCAAAGCCCTCATTCCCACTTGCTTTCTTACCGTGGTTTAAATATTAACACACATCCGAGCATCCTGTTTGCTTTGCCTCAAGCTCGCAACTGTTCAGCTATTTGGAAAGCCTTGGGCTCCCGGGATGGCTACAGCAAATAACCTCAGGTGATTTTGTCTTTCCTAGCCTGTTTTAGCAGCTGTTTAATTAAACTCCAAATGAGTTGGTTTGGGGAAGGGCTTTTCCCTTCTGCTGGGATGATAGAGCTGGGGCAGCTGTCTGCTCCCTGCTCTCCCTTGGCCGATTGCTGCTCAGTCATCAGGCCCCTTTTTGGGAATCAGTAGATGAGTTTGTTGTTGGATATTAAGTAGATGAGCTGCACAAAGAAAAACTAACCCTTAAAGCCTGTGTTATTTTTAAAGGGGATATCAGAGCATATTACAATTTGGAAAGCAGCCAGCTGCCGTTCTGGTCCTTCCCTTGCTATTCCCCCTTAATGGCAATAGCTGATTCTCCATGATGAACTGTTCTGGAAAGGGAGTTTCAGAGGAGAAGGCAGATTCTTTTAATTAAAAATTAAAGCTGACTTTTATTTTTAACGTGCCTATTGCGTAATGTGCTGAGCTAGAACAAATCCTCCCCTGTTTATTTTCAATGAGGGGAGAAAAAAACCCTTTTATTCTACCAGGAACAGACTTCAATGTTAATTTAATGTGAACTAATGGGCGTCCCAGCAGACATGTGATTTGTGGGTGGTGAATTCCTCGACACGGATGAGGAATGTTCGGGCACATCCATGCCAGTGCGGAGGTGGCTCAGCAGCTCCCTTTCCCACAGCCTTTTATCCCAATTTTGCATTTTATCCCTGGGTACTAGGCAAAAGTGTGTTAGCAGGAATAGCCTGGTCTTTCCTCTGTAGAAGGAGAAAATGAATGTGAAATGCTGTTGGGAGAGGGAACTGCATGTGGACAGGGCTTGAAATTCTGTTCTCTGGCAGGTCAAGCAGGGATGCAGGGTTTGCAAAGATGGTTAATATTGGATGGCCCTTAAAGCAACCTGTTTAGAAGGACCTGGTGACCTGCAGAGGTACCCAAGCTGCCAGCCAGGGATGGAGTGATGCTGCCCAGGGCACCTCATCCCTTCAGGGAATGGGAACAAAGAAATGCTGTGCTTGAGATTTGCACCTCGAGGGGATGTTGGGAGATGGAGGAGGGTAGATAATGTTGGCTGCTGCCATGCAAATGGGAAGGAGATCCAAGAAGGAAGATGCAGAGTGCAGTCAAATTAGGAAGTGGGTTCACAATGGCACCGAAATCATAAAATCATGGAATTGTTAGGGTTGGAAAGACCTCTAAGGTCATCAAGTCCAATTGTTAACCCAGCACCACCATGTTCACCCACTGCATCATGTCCCCAAGGCCACATCCACAAGTTTTTTTAATGCCTTCAGGGATGGTGATTCCACCACTTTTCTGGGCAGCCTATTGCAATTCCTGACCACCCTTTTGGTGAATAAATTTTTCCTAATATTCAATCTAAATCTCCCTTGCACAGCTTGAGGCCATTTCTTCTCGTTCTGTAACTTGTCACCTGTCACTTGTCAAAGTGCTGCTTCCCAGCAGTGCTTCCCAGCAGTGCTTGTGCCTGTGTCTTTGGGACTGCGGAGCCAAATGCTTGCCCTTGGCTCACATCAGAGTAGGAAAAAGCAAAGGCACTTGAGTGACATTGTGGTCAGTGCCACCTCCTGCCTGTCCTTCCTTGCTCTGAGCTTATAGTCTGGTGAGACAGACTTCTCCATCAGGCTTTAATGGGGTGCTCATGGGAACAAGGGCAAACAAAAGGGGCAAACAAATAATTAACTCAAAGTATGACCAGTGTAGCTGGTGAGAGCTGCAGTGGGGATCACTGAGGGGTCTCACAGCTCTTGCCCTGCAGCCCTGGCACTGGTTGGAGCTGTGGAGCCAGGCTGTACCTTGCTTTCAACCAAACAGTAGCTGTGGAGCAGGTTTTGGGGAGAGCTTCCTTGTTTGGGCATCGTCACCACTTGCCCCCAAGAGCTGTGCTTTGGGCTTCAATAAACTGAGGGTGAGAAGGAAAACTGAGCTAAAATGCTCTGCTGTGCTTGAAGGCACCATCCTGGTGCAGTGGTTGGTCCTACCAAAGGTACCAAGGGTGCAGGGTTGTGTTACCCCTCCTGCCTGATGTGCCAAATCCCGGTGCTGATGCCCAGCCCGGCTTTCCAGTGCCTGTTCTGGGACAGCAGGTCCTCTGGGACAAGATGGCCACCAAATGCAAGGACCACTCGCTGAGGGTGGGCTGGGGCATGTTGGAAGCCAGAATGCAGATGGTTTTGAGTGTGAGCCCATTGCATGGCATCTCCCCCAAGTTAATTTTCCCTCCCTTTCCTCCCCCCAAAGCTGGAAGGTGACAAGCTGGCGCTGCCGGTGAGCCCCAGCCCGGTGAGCCCCGCACCCACCCCCAGCCCCAAGCCCCCTGAGGCTGCTGTGCTCACCGTGGAGCCCTCTCCTTCTGAGAAGAAATGCTTCTTCGTGGATGAAGCAGAGCCCCTCCTGCGGTGCGACTCCACCTCCAGCGGCTCCTCCGCGCTCAGCCGGACAGGCTCTTTTATTACCAAAGGTACCAAAATCAGCCTGGCGGGAATGGGAGGACTGAAGGGATGCCACGACATGTCCCATGTGTGGTCAGCACATGTTGTAAAGCTGCTCAATGTATGATATCATTAAAAAAATAACTAGAAAAACTGGCCCTCCAGGATACGTTTATCACATCCTCATTCTAGACCAGAGTATCCTGTTGGCAAAGACAATAAAGATTTCAGACAGAAAAACACCTTTAAAGGCTTTTAACTCTTTGAATTTCTGCCAGGGAAGTTGTAGCATCCCTGGATGTTTCTCCTGACTTTTGCTATTGCGTTGGCCTCTATGTTATTTTAGGAGTTGAAACCAGAGAATGTAATTTGTAATTTCAGGACTGCCTTTTTTTTTTTTTTTTTTTTTTTTTTAAATTTTTTTCACTCTTGCTCCTGTTTGTTGCAGCGTGTGACTTGGGATGGAAAGTACTGTTAGCCACCTCCACTTTTTTTCAGAGGGTTTAATTTACCATATTTAACTTGCTGCATTTAATCAGTCTTTAACTTCTGATGAAGGTGAAACACTGAGCTCAGTCAATCTACCAAATTTATACTTGGGTGCATAAATAAAGCTGACCCAACAAAAACAACTTGAAAGTGCAGAATTCAGCTTTTTTGGCTCCCCTCCTGCCCTCACTTTTCTGCACTCGCCATTTAGCATTTACAAATGCTGTGTTTGCTCTTGCAAGGTCCTGACTGAGGTGCCTCAGCAGCACTGGCTTCTCCATCTTCTCCCCATCACCCTCCACCCTTTCCCTTAGATATCCTTGTGACATGTCCCTCTCCAGAGGTGGCACCAGGGGATGGTCCGAGGAGAACAAACCCTGGTTAGCAGAGGTTCCTTAAGGAGTTTCTTGACCACCCTCTCCTTTCCTCCTACAGAAAAGAAGGACACTGTCCTGCGCCAGGTGCGCTTGGACCCTTGCGACCTGCAGCCCATCTTTGACGACATGCTGCACATCCTCAATCCTGAGGAGCTCCACGTGATAGAGGAGATCCCGCAGGCCGAAGACAAGCTGGACAGGCTATTTGAGATCGCTGGTGTCAAAAGCCAGGAAGCCAGCCAGACCCTTCTGGACTCTGTCTATAGCCACCTTCCTGATTTACTGTAGGCACTGGGTCACCACACACTCTCCGAATATCTGCTAGAGCTAGCTTGGCGCTCGTTAAGATGAACGACAATATGCAGGCAGGTTTTGTTGTAGAATATATGGCCAGTATTTTCGTTGAGGTGTCCTTGGTTTTTGGAGGGGGGGCAGTTTGCCAGCGTTGCACCCCTCCACCGTAACTATCGCTCTCAGTCCAAGTCTCTGCCCCCTTCCCGAACCTCTCTCCTCCTTATTCTTATTCCAATCAGATCAGCCGATGCACTTTAAAAAAAAAAATCTGACAAAAAAAACGCAGTTAATGAACTAAAAGACCATGAATCTGGTGTAATTTAGCACATGAAATTGGGGATTGCTCTGTAACCCCCTTCCTCTGTCAAAGCTGTCACTCAGAGTGACCATCTCCCATCACCTCCCTTCGCCTTGGAGCAGTAAATGGCAAAAACACGCAAAAAAACCCCCCCAACTGTTGCTGGGTACTGTCTCTTAACGCAGCTAAGCTTCCCACCCAAGCTGACTTTTTTATTAATGTACTATTGTTTGGCTCATATCCATTGCTGAGATTTTACTAGCACGGTTATTTATTGTATGGTTTTAACCCGGACAATGCATCGCGCTCCTATTACGCTACAGCAGAAGCGCTTTAACCGCAAAAGAAAAGGGTCGAGTCCCACCAACCTCTGAGGTGATGGAAAGATCCTTTGCCTCCAGTCGAATGTAAGGAGTTATCTTGCCTTGTGGGAATGGTGGGGCCCCCAAGGGAGCCAGTGCTGGACGTGGGGAGGCGAAGGTGGCCGCCGGTGGTCCCGCTCTCCTCGTGCTGTAAGACTTAAACCAAGCTCTGCTTTTACACTCGTGTCTCTTGTTTTTTATACAGACGTGGCCGATAAGTTCTTCGAAGACCTTACGTGGTCTCTAATAGTCTCTTCAAATCACACTTCACTTTTTATTAAAAGAGGTTTGGGGGGGGGGAGGAAAAGCTGCATCGTAAGAAATCTGTCTGATTATATTTGCAATTATTATGCTCCCGTAACGAACAGTCTGTACTACGTTCAATCTGAAGAAGTAATGATACGAGGGTGGCATGAGCTGCCCCGTGGGAAGGGGGTGGGAGTGGGGGAAGAGGGAAATGAATTGAAAAATTGCCTTCCAGTGTACTAATTTATTAATAAATACTAGGTGTTTGTTATTTGACATGATTCTGCGTTAACCTCCTTAACAGCTGCTTCTGCTTGGGGACCCCTGGGTTTGGAGCAGGGTCTTGCTCAGGGGGCCCATGGCAGGGTGATGAGAGAGATTTTGGAGGTTGGGGGTGGTGAAGAGGTTGTCTCCTTTAGCTTTTCCAAAATATGATTGCTTTCTGTTGACAGCAGTGCCTTGAGTCCCCACGGTTGCTGCTGGAGCTCTCTGCAGGTCCCCGCCCTGCGCCAGGGTGGGGACGTGTGTTAATCCCCACAGCGGTGCCAGATCAGATGGCTGATGGGGCTTCCAGGGTTGGTTTTTGCAAGCTCTCAAAGGCTTTGCAGGCATTTTGGGGAGGCTGAAGTATTAATTTTCCAGGATGCAGCTGCTGTGCTGAGTCACTCCTGAGCAAAGGTCTTGCAGTTACAGCATTTCTGTTGCTGTTACATTACCCAGGTCCTTAAAGTCTCTGCTTCCAAATAACTCATCCATGTTATTCTGTCTACAAATGGAAAACTTAATGGGACAAATGCTTCTGGTTTATAAGACTGTCATTTTGTTTACTTGGCTCCAGAGTGTTTTCTGTTAACTACAGTGCTGTGTTTTCTTTCTGGCTGGCATTGGAAATTGCTGGTACAGGACTATACATAGGTGCAGGATTAAAACTCTTTGACACATGGACAGATGAAATATAGTGTGAAATAGCAAGAGCCTTTATTGGGAGTTCTGGGATGGAGTTTTCCCTTGCTGGCAATGAAGCACTGAACATTTGGTGCCTGCAATGTGTCTTCAAAGCATCACAAAGAAATAGTGAGTGTGGCTCATGTGCCTGGCATACACCGTGTTGCTAAAAGCTGTATGCTGAGGTGGAGCCCAGTATGAGCTGTGGGCAAGTGGGTTTTTTTACCTCCATGTTGGGAGCAGTGGTGGTTGCTGTCAATCCACCTGGGCAAGAACTGACAAGGGGAGGGAACATGTGCAGTTATGGGCTCAATTGATAGCTGGCTTTAAATTATCCTTTCCAGGCTCTGGGAGCAAGTCCAGCTGGGAAATTAAGAATTTTTCCTTTTCTGGTGGGTCAGGTTCTCCTGTAAAGCACTAGAGCCACCAGGCTACCCTCCCAGGGAACCACCAGCCCTATCCTGCAGCTCTGCTTCCCATCCTGGCAGCTGCTCACATTTTCTGATGGGATTTGAAGGAAAAGCGAAAAGAAAAACAGTCGTGGGAAGGACTGAAGAGCCAGCTGAAGAGACACCACAAAGCAGGCATGTTGAGGAGGTGCCTTGGCCAGGAGATGCCAAAAAAGTACAAGGAAGCTGGTGGGTTGCATTTAACTCATCTTGATGGCAGGTTGTGGAACAGGCCAGGATTGGAGCAATCCTTAGCTCCATCTGTGCTGTGCACACTTCCAGCATTACTCTCTCCTTTGTTTGCACCTGGATGTTGGCCTTGTTCCTGGCTCCATCATTTCAGATTTTCAATCTTTTGCTGTATGCCTGTGTATGTGTGTGAAATACATTTATTTGTTATATATTTATATAAACATACATATTTATATACACAACATAAATTTTTTTATATTATGCTATTTATATATATTTACATATTTTTCTATATTATCACTATGTATTTTTACAGGTGTATAATATATAAATATTTTCTGTCTCTGGGGGTGTGCAGGGGAAGTGTCTGAGAGCAGCTGAGCCCCATGTACAGGCAGGGTATTTCCTGGACACGTGGGAGGTGTGAGGAGCCACAAGCCCTGCACCCCCACCCTTCCTCTTGGGCCAGCTCCCTTAAGCATTAAGAAAATAAACCAGGCAGGTGGGATCGATGGGTTCATGACCTGGAGGCATAACTCCATGGGAGGGGAGACTGGACTTGTTCTCATCCTGGGCTTATTTGAGGCATTGTGGGCAATGCACAAATTGTGCACTCTGCAGCACCAGCTGTGATGTGCAACTCAAATGGGTCAAGTCTTTGGCTAAATGGTTAAGCAGAGTAAAGATGTGATATAAAGATCTTTATAAATACATGCAATATCCATAAAAATGCGTTCTATACAAAATCTGCATTAAACGTACTTGATAGTGCATTGCAGGTGAGAGTTGGGATTTGGCCCTCACTTGGCCTCGCTCAATTATGGTGTTTGCTCCTTGTGTGGTGTCTCCACTTCGGAACAGGCAAGAGGGGTGGGAATTTGGTGCTGAGGTGGCAGTCCTGGATGGCAGAGCCTGTAAAACCAGAGCAGACAGGAAGCATATTGAGCACAGTCATGCCCCCCTCTGCCTGCTGTGGGCATCTTGCCTCAGAGCAGAGACAGAAATTTCTGGTGTGGGCCACACAAAACATCAACTGCTCCAGTCCTGGATGGTGGGGCTTGGACACGAGGTGTGGACATTGCATCTCACCCCGAGGTCACAGTGTTTGCTGGGACAAAACGCTCCAGAGACACCTCCAGCATGGCCTGGCATCCTCAGGACAGCCTGGCTCTGCTGTTCCAGTGCCTTTTAATTCCTCCAGTGGAATTGAGGATTGAGATTGTAGTTTTTAACTCTTTTTTTTTTTTTCCCCATGAATTGCAGGTGCTCTCTGCAGAAGAACAAGACATCTTGTACACTTTCCTCCTGCCTCAGCCAAATTGGAGTTTATCCTAATGGGGAATTAATTACAAGCCTCTGGGTGTGGCTGCTTGTGTCCCGGTTGGAAAAGCACCCGGGGCTCCTGGGAGGTCATTCACCTCTCTGGTTTTTTGTGTATCAGCCAATTCTCTGTGGATTGCAACAGTGTCTGCGTAGGAGGGATCGTCTGTGCAGCCTTTTGTGTGAAGAACCTGCGGGGAGATCCGTGGTGATCCCGCCGGGCATCCTCGGCGGGCTCTCTGTGGGGCGTGGGGCTTATTCGGGGGTGGGGTGTCTGTGCCCATCACACAGGGCCAAGCTGTGCAGTGTGTGGGAGGGAGGCAGGTTGGTACAGGGACAGCTCTCCCCGAAATCTTCCTCTGGAATCGCTTGGCCTCAAGCTTTTACATCACGAAGGCTTTGCAGCTGGTTTTTTCTTCTCTTGGACTTTGCTCCTGTGAGTGCCGTGACAGGGAAGTTTCCAGGGCAACTGGTAGGAAATGGGAAGATGGAGGAGAGATAAGAGGAGCCATCATTTATGTATTCATTGGATACATGCCTGGTGGCACCCCCCGAGGTGTTTTATCTCACCAGCCTTTAGGACACGCCTGCTGCTTCCCTGTGTGAGCATCCATGAGCTTTATAGTTTCCTTTGGGATGCTGTAATTTAATTTTCCTTTCTTTCTAGGGTGTGTAGGAGAGGAGGGACCTGGGGGATGATGGAGGACCTGCCTGTTGTGGCAGCTACGGGTATTTCTGGCAGCTCGGGGTTGTTGCACTGTACCCCAAGCCCTTGTAGCCAATGCACCCTTGTATCTCTGCTCCTACTCCCCACTTTCTGCTCCAAGCCCCTCAGGGACCCCTTGGCTGCCACGCCAGCTTTATCTGTCTGATCCCTGCCCACTGTTTATGAGATTACCTTCACTTTGATTTAATTTGAAGGAAATTAGTTACTCTGTAAGCATGCTGGTCTCAGAATACATTTCTGGGCACATGAGCTTTTGCCAGGATCAGTCAGGCTCAGCAGGAAACCAGGACCAGGGCAGGACATTAATCTGCCTGACTTTGTTTCTGGCAGCTCTGATCTCTCCAGGCTAATACTTGGCGAGAATGATATTAACTAAACCATTGATCTTCCAGAGTCTTTCAGTAGCTGATGAGTGCTTTTTGTGGTAACTGCTTCTTCTCTACTGATAATATTAATTTATTTTAAAAATAATCAGTTGTCTTTCCACTCTCCTGATGAACAGAGCTTCAAGTGCCTGACAGCTGAGGCTGGCAGGGTTACAGTCATTTTCCAGGTGGGGAAACTTGAAGAAGAGAGATTAAACTCCCCATAGGCAAACTGATCAGAAAAAAAATCAGGATAAAATTCAGAGAAAAGTCTTGCTCCACCAGCCCCTGCACCAGCCTCCCTCAAGGAGCGTGTGGGTGAAATTTGGGATGTGAAGCGCTGCAAAAGGGGAAGGGTGGAGGCAATGTTCCCAAAACATGCTTTCCATTAATTAATTTGCCCTTTAAACTAGTTTTTGAGCTGGAAATAAATCTGTGGGCCTGCTGGCTCCCTGGTTAGACCATTTGCCTTCCTCTTGCCCCATTTCAGCAAGCGCAGCTGGGAGGAAGGCCAAGCTCCAGAGCTGAGCCAACAGCCTCGTCCTCCGTCCTTAGTACCTGTTTCCCCCAGAGAAAACCACTCACACCTGCCTTTTGCCCCAGCCTGTTCTGTGTCCCCAGAGCAGGGATGGTCCTTCTCTCTGTCCCATGGAAGGGCACAGCATGGCAGTGATGCCCGAATCACTGAAAGAAGAAAGACACGAAATCAAAGCATTTGGCTTTGCAGGCAAAACAATTCCACAGCTCCAGGGAACTCACACCTGGAAATCACAGCTGCCCACGACTGGTGGAAACCTTCCCATCAGATTCCCTCAAAGGAGGGAAGGAAATTACAGCTGTTGAATTGCCACATAGCAAATAAAGATTTCAGCTGAGTAACAGCAATTTTTTCTTCCTTCTGTGTTTTTTACTCCTATTCTTCCTTTCCCATGGACCAGCCCCCTGCATCTGGCCATCATTTCTGTGGCCAGAGGATGGTGAAACAGGCATTGGCAGTGACGGGAAGAGGATGGACTCTCGCTCTGCCAGCCTCCAGGATGGGTGGCACCTCCCAGTTCTGCTGCAGGGAGGGAGCACCCACCTGCCCTCCACTCCCCAGACAGGCCCTGCAGGCCTGTGAGTTGGCCTGGGCTGAAATCAGGCATGGGAACCACCCAAAAACTTCAACAGTCTCGACAGTAAAGTTGAATTAACCAGCCCATATGCAATCAGACTCCCTAGGGAAATGTGGGAACAGGACATCAACCTTTTCCCCCACCCCTGCTGCTGCCATCTTATAAAATTTCCTTTTATAAAATGACATTTAAACTTGAAAACGGCTTTTTCTTTTCCCCCCTCACCTCTGCTTTTTTCTGATCAAATAGCTGGAAAGTTTCTTCTAATTAAATGTGTCCATGGACTGATAATCCTGTTTTGCTCTAGTGTCAATATGGTCCTTTAGCTAAACTAAATATTTTCTCTGCCTGATATTTATACTTCCCTGGCTGCCCCTTAGCTCCTCTCTGGAGTATTTGAAGACTGTGATCCCATTCCCTATCTTTTATTTTTTTCTTCTCTGGGCTTTGTTTTCTCAGGGTTTTGTGTCATGCCTGGTTATTTAAGGGGTTCCCATCCTCAAGCATCTGCTCTCTTTCTCTGGATGTTTTCACACTTGTAGCAAAGGTGAGGAGGAGAAAGCAGGTATTTTCCCACCTCCCACAGCTTAACCCAGCACAAATCATGAGCCAGAGCCCCTTCTCCTTGAGTGAGCAAATCCATCCTTTCCCATCAGACCCTCTCTGGGTCAGTCAGTCTGAATATAAGGAAAATCTTCTTTACTGTGCAGGTGACAGAGCAGTGGAACAGGCTGCCCAGAGAGACTGTGGAATCCATTTCTCTGTAAATACTCAAAACCCACCTGGACACAATCCTGTGCAACCTGCTCCAGGTGAACCTGTTTTAGCAAGGGGGTTAGATGATCTCTAGAGGTCCCTTCCAACCCCAACCATCCTGTGATTCTACGTGGGAAATCAGGCCAGTGGATGGTGCTGCTGCTGTTGCTGGTGGTCTGGACCTCAGGGTACCATCCAGGTACATCCAATGCATGGAGAAAGCCATATGCCATCAGCACATATCACTGATGGATACTGAAATACCATCCACTTCTGCACTACCTCAGGGATCTTATAGAATCACTGAATGGTTTGGGTTGGAAGGGACCTTAAAGATCATCCAGTTCCAACCACCTGCCATGGGCAGGGACACCTTCCACTAGACCATGTTGCTCCAAACCCCATCGAGCCTGGCCTTGGACAGTTCCAGGGATGGGGCAGCCACAGCTTCTCTGGGCAACCTGTGCAAGGGACTCACCACCTTTATAGTAAAGAATTTCTTCCTAATAACTAATCTAAATCTCTCCTCTTTCAGTTTAAAAACATTCCCCCTTCTCCTATCACTATCTGTCCTTACAAAAAGTAACTCTCACTCTTTTTTATAAACCCTCTTTAAGTAAAAAAGGTCACAATGAGGTTTCCCTGGAGCCTTCCCTTCTGAGAAGATCCTTATTGTCCTCACACCAGTGGCATTTGCTGCCAGGCTGTGGTGATGCTGAGTTTGTGGGCTTTGTCCTTTTGAAATCAGGAGCCTTATCCCCATGGGTTTGCTTGCACTTTCACTGCACTTCCATCAACCTCCTTGTCTGGACTAATCCAGCCTTCCTCTCCTCTAACTTTCTGTGATTGTGATAAATAATTTATGTAACAGGCTGAGTCAGGATTTGTTGCCTGGTATAAAGCACACAGCCTTCTGCAAAGCATCCCTTCGTCTTGCCGTTACTGTAGAAATAGGGACACTAATATAATAAGCACGAAATAGCCCTGGCTCTTCTCCCTCCTATGGTGACACAAATTGGGGGTGACACTTTCTTGGTAGCTGCAGCTACTTGGTCGTGCCATGAGCGTGCAGGATGAGTTGCCAAAGAGTTGAATCAGCAAGGTTTTCTGGACCAGGCAGGGAAATAAAAGCTGGTCCAGCAGGGACCAAATTCTGGCAAGTCACTGGCACATGTAATCTCTGAACTCACAAGCGTGGGCACGTGCTGTGGAAGAAGCTCAGTGTGCCCCTAGGACACCTGAGCAATTCCATGCTGGGGGGAAAAAAGAAAAAGCTGTTTTGATGGCAAAAATAAAAGTAACCTGGGTTTTCTGCACCTCATACTGAAGGACCCCCATGTAATTACTGTCATTTTCCACTCCCTTTGTCTTGCTCTGCTTTCCCCTGCTCTGTGTCTTACAGCTGCATCCCTGAGGACCTCAGTGTGGAGGGATGTGGAGTGGGAAGGGCTGGAGGGGGCTGTTTTTCTGCATCCACTGCCAAGGTGATGTACTCCTGTACATAATCCCTGTGGATGAATAATGCCAGCAGTGCTTTGCTGCTGCCATGGGTGGCCATGTGGGTCACAGTCAGAGGCAAACACCCTGAGCCACAGGTGCTCTGTCCCATTACAGACTCCTCTGGAGGAACCAAACTAGGATGGCGTGCCAGATTTTAAATGGATAGATGTGTGTCTATGGAAGAGACAGCGATACAGCACCTGCCTGCATCCTGAAAAAGCACTCAGCTTCACTAGGTTTGGCACACTTGCCTAATGTACAAGAGCCACTGGGGACTCAACCCTCCAGTTCGGGGTTTGGGTGTTCAAAAGGGAGAAAACATTTTCCCTAAGGCAGCAAAACCTTTCCTTTGGGGTTAATGCCTCTAACACCGCCCTGGTGTTGCCCAGGGAAAGTTGTGGAGTCTCTTTCTCTGGAGATCTGGAGACATTCCAAACCCACCTGGTTGTGTTCTTGTGTCACCTGCTCCAGCTGCCCCTGCCTTGGTGGGGGGGTTGGACTAGATGAGCTCCAGAGGTCCCTTCCAACCCTGATTCTGTGCTCAGTGCTGCCCTAGGGTTGGGTCCCCAGGCCAGGTCCCATCTCCCTTCTCAAGTGTCACCCACTGGGGTCTCCATATGAAGGCCACAGGACAGTGTTTCAAACTCTGGGAGTGTTTCCCAGTCAGACTAATTGGTTAGTTGCCATAAAAAATCCATCACTGCCATTACATAGCAAACCTGCACTCAGGAAAATTCTTGATGGACCTAGGGAAACTTCATGATGGACAAGTCACCCAAAATAACCCCTCATTTATCTGGAGTGCCAGCAGCTCCTAGAAAATGAGCTCCACAATTAACACTGAGGCATCAGCACCTGCTGACGCAGCACTGCTAATTATAGAGCCAGGGCTCAAGCAAGCACAGCACAATTAACAAATCTTAGACGAGGCTGCAAGAGGCACAAGAGCTGCTGGGCTCTCCCAGACTCCCTCCAGGCTGGAGGTGACAGCAGGATCCCATCAAGAGCTGCCCCACCACGGTGGGGTCCCATGGTGAGTGGCAGGGATTTACACCCTGCTGCTCCAAGGGTGACGTCTGGGCTGATAGTCCAGCCTTTAATACTGGAGCAATAAATTGCAGCTGCCCTCCCGGCAGCTCCAGCAGGAGGGAGGGAAATGGTGGGAGTGTGACATTAAGGCTTGCAGCACCCATCACCTGCGTCACTCATTGACATTTTTCCCCACAAGGCTTGGTTAAAAAGCACAAGGTGTAATTTTCAGTGCTGAAGTGTTGGCATCTTACCACCTCTGATCTCTAAATGTGCAGGCATTTTCTTCCGGAGGAGACTTTTTTCTGAAGATAAAAAGAAACACATATTTTGAACAGAGTAAGCAGCTGATTTCCTGCACTTGCTGGTTTTTGCAGCATCTGTCAAGCTGATGTTATCACATTAAAATCGCCCCATAGATTTCCCATCCTCAAGTTCTGGGAAATCTCCATGACCAGCACCACTAAAGCATCTGAAATTCCTCATTAAAGGCTAGAGATAGTCCCTGTGCCCCAACACATGATTCCCAGTGCTGCTGTGACTGGTATCAGCCTGGGCACCAATTCCAGGATGGATTCTGAGAAAGTTAAGTGGTCCTTTTTAGTAGATTCTGTTGTCATAGGACATGGGGTAATGATTTTAAACTAAAAAAGGTTAGATTTAGACTGTCCTCTTTTCACGATGAGGGCACAGTTTGCCCAGAGGGGTGGTGGATGCCCCATCCCTGGAAACATTCAAGGTCACGTTGGATGGGGCTCTGAGCAACTTGATCTAGTTGAAGGTGTCTCTGCTTCTGGCAGGGGGTCGGACTAGATGACCTTTAAAGGTCCCTTCCAGCCCAAACCAGCCCTGTGATTTTGTAATCTCTGACCAAAGGGCTGAGTGGGAGTTGTAGGATCTCTTTGTGGGATGTAGATGCTCAAGTTGGAAGTAGCATCAAGCCCCATAAGGCTTTCCTGGGGCACATGGTGGTTTGGAAGTGGACATCCATCTCCATGGCTGCAGTGAGCAGGCTCTCCAGTGTCCTCCAGCTTGGGAATGGGTCCCCATGGGGTTTTGCTGGGCATTTCAGATGACCTCAATACCCAGGAAATAGCCACATTGCATCCCCTTCCACTCCTCTCCAGTGGCTCTCGGCGGTGTTGGAGCTGGTTAATGGGTTTGATATTTAACTTGTTTCCTCAGTCAGGCGAAGGCAGGAGAGGTGACTCAACAAGGTCTCACCCTGGTTCAGCCAGGAAAATCACGTCCTATTCTCTTAGCAGGAAAAGTACTTGGCCACAAACACTTTACATCTTGTTGTGCATGGAGGCATCTGCTTCTCACCCCAAGTGGTGCCACCTCCTCTGACCCCTACGACGATGGGCTAAGAGCTGGCACAAATGCACAGGCACAGCATTATTGATGCACACAACTGCCCGGGCTCCTGGCAATTTCAAAGGGTGGCCCACATGGTGCTTGGGACTTCAAAACAACTCTCCTTGTTCCTGGGATTGGGCTCTCTCCATCCCACTTGAGCAAGGAGTTTGGGTCTGTGCCTGTCTGTGTGTGTGCGATTGCACATCCCCATCACCACTGCTTTAATGAATCTGAGGAAACGAGCACAAAACCATCGAGCCGCACCGATTTTATGTCACTGCCAGGTTTTGCACTCAGCTCGGGAGCCAGGCAGATAAAATACAGCTCGTTTTGTTGATGTCAATGAGGTTTAAAACTCGAGGCAAATTAATTGCATCTGTATTTTTTTGATCCTTGAAGGCAATTTCGTGAGGCATTTGCTAAAGATGCCACTTAAGGAGGAATTTCCTAACTGCACAAGTTAATAACTTTAAAACTGCTGCTCAGGCTTCCTGCAAATGGGGCTTTGTGCTGCAAATCTCTTTGAGGCTCATAATTCAATCCTATTTAGAAGCAAATTTTCTTAGATTTAGAGCAATGAATATTTAAATACTACTGGTTGAACAATTTTCAATTTTTAGATCATTTCAAAGCCAGGAGAGTTTATAGCATTCGGCTACTCTGCCACGCTTTAGCATCTGAACCTTAGCTGACTCTTAAGCAGCTTAAGCAGCTATAAAGGGTTAGAGTAGTTTAAAGGGTTAGGGTAGTTTAAGCAGAATATCATGTTTTCAAGGCTTTGGTTAAAGAAATGGGAGTTCACAGGCTGTCAAGCTGAGCAGCTCCAGATGAAGGACCTGACAAGCCTCGCTAGAAAAGCTCTCTGAAGCACTTGGTGTGTTCTCTGCTTTCAAACCTTGTCTATTTTACTTTTTTCTAAGAAAAAATAAAGAAGAATAAGGAAATGAAGCGAGCATGTTGAACATAGACACAAAATGCAGAACATAGGCAGAATGTTTGGGAAGTGCTGTGAAGGTGGGTTTGCCCTGACAAACAACTTGTTTTGTTGCTCCCTGTATTTGACATTTTTCCTCAGTACAAACCACTTCAAAACACAGTAACGCTCTGAAAAGTGGCAATGAAAAAAACACATGAGCTTTGCTGTGTTCATGTTTAGCTCCTTCAATGTCAGATACGAGCAAATTAAAAATCGAAAGATGGGGCTTTTAAAAACTCTCTTGCAAACCCAAGCCGGTTCTGGCATTTGGCCAGGGGGATTATTTTTGATGGCAAAGCAGACAAGGGGAGAAAGAGGTCTTTTTTTTTTGCAAGAGATTTTTATGCCAGCCCTAGCCATAGAAAATTACCTCTGTGTGCCGTTATAATTTATTTCTTTTGACTAAAAGCCATGCGTGTTCTAGTATGTTGCTCCATCTGTGCTGTTAATGCTGGACTGTGCAAAAAACTGATTCAGGTTTTGTCGGATACAAGAGACAGCTGAGGCAGAGGGGAAACCCCTTAGCTTGGCATAAGGCAGATGGATGAATATGGGGATCTGTTTCCAGGTGTTTCTCCAACTGCACTGGCATAAGGAGAGCATCTGTGCTGGCACCAACCACCCACACCTGTGCTACAAAAGTGAGGTGAGAAATAGTGCAGCCCAGGTGAGCTGCAAAGGCTCTGCTGGGGCTCTCTCTGCTGCAGCTGCTTTACGTTGGTCAAAGGGTTATAAGAATGTGACAGGGCTGCTGTACTGGATCATCCCATGTCCCAGTCCCTCACAGTCCCATCCCTGATACCAGAACCAGATGCCTGGGAAAGGTATAATAATACCTAATGTCATTTCCTCTGCAAACCCTTCTGTCTCAGACAGTTTGTGGCTTGGGGAGAGCCTGCAGCACCTGAGGTCTCTGTGTGCTGGGAGACCCTTCATGGGTTTCTCTCCTGTGACCACTCAGGGTCCTCTGGAGAAAGCAGGACCAGCCTTTGCCACCCAAAGCTTCTGTGCCAGACCTTGTACCAAACACTGGCTGATTTGTCTGTTTTGAGCCTGGCAACATCTGCTGATGCCCTTATCTATCTATAATTTATTTTTAATTTTATTTGCCATTGGCTGAAGCTCTGAACAGCCTGTCCTCTCCGAGTTTCATAAGCCTCACCATGTTTCCCCTCCAGTCACCTCTTTTCAAGGACAAGGAGCCCCAACCTACTCATGTTTGATCTTCCCTGCATCCCTTCTTTGAACTTCTCCCCTTCTGCCCATGGTGAGCTGTGACGATGGATGAGGCAGGGCCACGTCCACATCAGGATTATACCTTGACAGCAGTAATGCTGCAGAAGAAAATGCTAGTCCTGACCAAATATCCCCTCTGAGGCTCCTGCCAGGAATTCCATCAGGGATGGGATATTTAGCATCACCACAGTAGGATCCAGGCAATCACTCAGCTGGAAAAATAACTCAGGTGCTGTGTAATGAGATCTGACAGAAATGTAGCAGTAAATGATTTAATTACTCAGCCTGTTTCAGTGATGGTGCCAGGATGGATGCAGCGGTGCTGGGTCCCTGCAGCTGACAGCAGCATTCTCCTGGAGCATGCCTGGGGCAAGCCTGTGGCTTGTGACCTTCTTGTACCCTACAGAATTGAATTATACTGTAAATACTGAGATTATTAGTGGTATAGCTGATGTATGTGCATGTATACACTGAAATATTCCATACACTGAGGCCCCAGCAGTCCTATTTTTCCTTCACTTTCTTCAGCATCATTTCTCACTTCCAAACTGCTCCTTCTCGTTCCACCTTATCTCCATGCCCTCTTAAAACCCTTTTTTTCCAACAATAACATCTCTGTCCATGACTATGATATTCCCACCAGTTGTTATTTTTCTAGTTTCTGTGGAAACATACAAAAGACCTGGGTTTTTTTCCGAGGAGGCACTCAGCACTTCCCAGGAATTGGGTGTCTTCAACAAGCATCCAGCCCCTGCTTTAATATTGGCTCTCCTGGGACACATTTCTCCACGACTTTGGGCTCTAGGTTAGAGTTAGAGCACCAGATGTGCTGATTTGGCAGGATTTTGTACCCTCTCTGAAGATGGCGAGTGGAAGATCCCCTTTTTTCCTACAGCACTTTGCAAAGATATTGTAAATAACATCTGCATCACCAAAATTAGGACTTTCCTGCATTGCCCAAGATTTCTGGCTTGTGAATCAGCTCCCGGGACAAACTACCAGAAAACTTCCCATCTGACCTAAAACACCAGCTGGTTTCATCATCCCAAAAGCTTTCCAGGAAGCCCCAATTTAGGAATTAATGTTCCACTTCCCTCACCCAGTCCATCGTCCTGGCCTTCCCAGCAGTGGTCAGGCTTGGGAGCCGCAGACGTCAACACAGAAATGAGTCGGAAAATGCACGATCTGGGCCGGAATCCCTTGTGACGGGTCTTTCTGCTGGGATTTTGCAAGCAGATCACCTCCAGCTTGGCCGGAGCAATTCCCAGCGTCTTTCCGAAAGGTTTTCGCCCTCTGGAGGCTGACATTAGGAAAGCAAATGCGAGATTGAAAAAAAAAAAAAAAAAGGGTCGAACTAGTCAAACTATACATTTGCAGAAATGCAGCCCCCATGAGAATAAATCTGCAAAGAGCTGGTGGGCTTCAAAGTGCTTTTACTGAAAAGCTGTCCAGGGACTCCTAGCAATCATAGAATCAGGGAATGGTTTAGGTTGGAAGGGACCTTGAAGCTCATCTCATTTCGACCCCCTGCTGTGGGCAGGGATACCTTCCACTAGACAAGGTTGTTTAAAGCCCTGTCCAACCTGGCCTTGAACAGTTCCAGGGATGGGGCAGCCACAGCTTCTCTGGGCAACCTGTGCCAGGGCCTCACCACCCTCACAGTTAAGAATCTCTTCCTAATAACTAATCTAAATTAGTTATCATTTAGTTTAAAACCATTCCCCCCTGTCTTAGAGCGAGTCACTCTCATTTTTTTATAAGCCTCCTTTGGGTACTGGAAGGTGCCAAAAGGTCTCTCCTTCTTTTCTTCAGGCTGAACAAGCCCAGGTCTCTCAGCCTGTCTCAATAGCAGAGGTGCTCCAGCCCTCTGAGCACCTTCATGGTCTCCCGTGGACCCAATACAAGAGGTGCATGTTTCTTGTGCTGAGGATCCCAGAACTGGAGGTGGGCAAGGACAATTCTGGCATTGTCTCATTGGGTCCCCAGAGGCACTGTGCTGAGCCTTGGCTTCCCCATTCCTGCTGCAATAGCACTGAAAAATGTCCAGATAAGGTTGAATCATTTTGCCTTGACAATTCCAGATGAGACCTGCTGATCTGGTTCATTTTGCAATTATTTTATTCCTTTTTTCCCTTTCCCCATCTTTGCAATAGGTTGTGCATGACAAAGGATTACACAGAGGCTAAAATGCACATGACATTTCTCAATCTTCAAAATTAAATGTTTGGAAATCTTTTTGAAATCTCCACAGTTTGTTGTCATCAAACACAGCTCCATTTGTTTGCTTGCAAATAGAACCACAGGTGAAAAATAGTAATTTTTTTCTTGATGCAAGATATTGGAGGGAAAAGGGTGACACTGAAACCATGAGCTCAGGTTTGTTTTGCACTGGACTTGGTCTAGCAGCATCTACATATCTGTCTGATTTTATTTCCCGATGTCTTTCTGCCATGACTTCATCCCAGTTCCCTGGAGACTCTGATAGATTGTGAGGTCCTTCTGTTCCTCTGGATTTTTCTTGCCATCCTCTTGTATATTCTCTGTCAAGCTACACACAGCTCAGCCTCAAGAGTCTTGGGAGAACACAGACAGGGCTGTGCATGGAGGCACAATGCCAAGACATGCCCGATGAAGGCCGTTGTCCGGGCGTGGGTGATGTGATTCAGTGAGCTGGAGGCAGAGATACAGAACATTCCCTCCCAACTCTGTTCCCATGCAGTTGTATTTTCCCTGTATTTTGTGTTTACTCTCTTCCAGCCAGCCCAGGTCCTTGCACACCTGCCAAAACAACAGCTGGAATCCAGATGTGTGAACAGTAGCTAGCACCTAACTCCTGCCAGTGTCAGAAACACCCATGGGTGCTGACACAGGTAAGGAGCCTATAAAGGAATGATGCTCCTAAAAATTGTTTTGGACCTGGATATTTTTTCTAGAACACAACTGGAAGACAAACTTTTTAGCTGGGGACAAACTTTTTAGCTGAGCATGTTGCAATAGGACATGGGGTGATGGTTTTAAACTGAAGGAGGATCAATTTAGAATAGGTATAAGAAGTGTTTTTTTTAATCAGGATCGTAAAACACTGACACAGGTTGCCCAGAGAAGCTGTGGATGCCCCATCCCTGGAGGTGTTCCAGGCCAGGTTGGACAGGGCTCTGAACAAACTGTTCTAGTGGAAGGTGTCCCTCTTCATTGCAGGGGGCTTGGACTAGATGACCTTTAAAGGTCCCTTCCAACCTAAACCATTCTATGATTCCAGAACATAAAGCACAGGGGCCCCAAGGATTATCAGATTTCCACAGCCTCAGAAGCATTTGCTTGTTGTTTCTTACACTTCTGTCCATTCAGCTATAAGAAAGAGTTACCCACCTGTGATCTGCAGACCTCAAGAACTCAAAAAGCTTCTGTATTCCACCAAAATGTCACAGGTCTACATCACCACCCATGGCAGGGAGAGAAGATGGGCAACATCAAGAACCAGCAGCCTCTTATCCTGCCCAACTTAATTCCCAATCTCAACAAGGTGCCCACCTCCACCTCCCCAACATTCAACACACATAAGAGTCAGCTCCATCCCACAGGGCTGCTGAAAGGAACAGCACAAACCTTTTCCAAGGGGAAAAACAGAGATTGTGTGAAAACAAAGTCCAGAGAGGAGAGGGATCATAAGGAAAACCTAGATGGGATTTTCCACGCTTTTGGTCCTTGACCCAGAGAAGTCACGAAGGTTTATACAGTGGCACTTGTCCAGTTCTACAGAACAGGGTTGGGTTGGCTATTAACTTCTCCATGGGACTAATTTGACTTCCCATTCCTGAGCTTGTCGAGGTTGTGCTCTGCTGTCACTACGGGGTCCACAGGTCACTCAGTCATCCACAGGCTGCTCTGGGCCAATATCTTATCACTGTCCAGGGCCAACACCAGCCACCATGACTCCTTGGGGCCAGCACCAGCAGGCCTGTGCAGGGTTCAGCTCAACAAGCTTTGATGTTTCTTGGTCCCTCAGCACCTGAACCCACAGCTGTGGGTTCAGCACTCTGTGTCTTCATACAGGACTTGAGGAGACCTCCAAGAGAGACTCTTCTCATGCTTGGATAGGCCTGAACGTGGGAAAAAACCTTGTACAAGGTAAACCAAAAGAAAAGGAGAAAAAAAATCACTTGTCTCAATTAAAAAGCAAGACCATATCTTACTGTGCACTATTGAGGTTGTTCTCTCCTGATCCCTGTTTTAGGGGGTGTGAGGGCAATTTCGGCAAGTTGGCTCCCTGAGCATGGCACTGGTTGTGGATGAAGGCTGAGATATGAGATTTCTCCCTTTTTTTCAAGGCTATTATACAGTGTCCATGAACCAAGTTAGATTTTAGAGAAAGAGACAGATGTGTCACTGTGCAGTAGAGGGACAAAGCTGGGACAAAAACTCCAGCAGTTCTGGAAAACATCAGGAGCAGGACAACATCAGTTTAACTTTTGCACTACCTGTGCATCCCAGCACTTCCTAATGCCAGCAACACCATTCCCAGCTCCTGGAGGCAGTAAATGACTTAATAATTTAAAACTGTGCTCTGCAACAGAGATAAACACACTTTGGTGGAGGAGTGGAGGTAGATGCATTTCAGTGTTGCAGTCCATCTGCTGTGTGCTGAGGTTGTCACATCGAAGCAGAAGCCTGGAGGGCACTTTCATAGCGTGTGGTGAGAGGGCACAGTCACAGGGGTGTGATCACCACTGCAGATTCGGGGTAGGCTTTGTCAGTACTTTACAGGGAGCCCAGGAAGGCGCCAGAGATGTTTTGTATTCTGTCTGCAGGGCTGGGATTTGTACAGCTGAGCAGGTTTTAATGTGATGTTTTCCGAGGCAATAGATGTGGGAGCCTAAAGTGCCACTGTTACAAAACCCCAGTCCAAGTGAAGGCACATTTTAAATAAGCAATAAAGATGCAAGACCAAGTCAGTACCAAATAGCCGTTCCACTGGAAGATCACAAAGCTGTGACCAAGCACAACCAGATTTTTTATGCGTGTTAAAGTAATTGGAAATTTGCCATCTACTTGTTCTTCATCTTATTAAAGGACCTGCTGCTATGAGGACACATGGGGTCATTTTCAATGTTTCTAGCACTCTGCACAATTTCTTGGCCGAGATTCACATTGTTCCAGTAAACAGTTACCTGGTTGTTTACTGGAAAAGCAAGGATTTCAGACCTTCTTTGGAAGACGATTTTATCATCTTACACATCATTTTGCACTTGGATAAGCAGGTCAGCAGCCAAAGCTGGAGCCAACAATAGGGTCTGCTGTGACCTTACCTCCTGCCTCGACCATCACTGGTATGCAGGAACAAGGAAACCAAGGAGTGCACACACATGGCTGAGTCCCTGCAGCTTTATCGTGTTTCCTCATGCCTGATGTGCACATGCCATATTAGCAAAATGTGCAGATTTGACTCAGCTTGGCCTACACTGAACATGAGTCGGAGCCCCAGCGAGTAAACAAACCCATAAGTCATCCTCCAGCTGAGCTGCCAAGAGGCTCTTCAATAGCCGGGCAGAATTCAATGGGTGCCGCTCTGCCAGACCGCGTCTGCTGCCCGCCGCTAATGGGGACAAATCATCGCCACGGAGCTTCCCTTTGGTTCATCTCAGTGCTCGTGGAGAGCTGATCCTGCAGTCTGACTCCCAGCTGGCCCAGACACGTGAGAAGGAAGGGGAAGGTCACTTCAGAAACGGCAGCACGACTTTGCCTCGCTCAGCCTGTGGTCGCTCACGAGGCAGAATTGCACCATCTCGACGTGACCCCTGTGGGTTACACCAGAGACACGGACGTGCCATGTGATGTCCAACGCATTTCAGGAAGCAGCTGGTGCTTCCACTTAGTCCCAGAAACTGACTTTTGCCATGGTCACACATGAGCACTGTATGGTGCCTGGTTGAGTCATAGCCCACTGGGGTCCATTCAGGTATCTCTGGGTGACACCTGTAGTGTACAGGTACCCAGCCCTTCTCAGCTGGGCAGCTCTTTGCCTGTGCACAGAGAAGAGGAATCAGGTTTGTGTAAGAAGTGAAATCCAAACCCAGGATAATTAAATGATATTTTTCCCCATTTCTAAGCTGTTTCTGACCTATCATCATTTTCTAGCTCAGTCCCTACGTGTCCACTGTGAAAACTGAGTGAAGGCAGCTGACTTCCTAGAATCATAGAATTATAGAATTTTTTGGGTTGGAAAGGACCTTAAAAATCATCTAGTTCCAACTCCCCTGCCATGGGCAGGTAACAGCTACTCCAGCTGGTGTTACCCCTCAGCTGTGAGCTGCAAAGGTCAATAGAGTTGGGCAAATGAGATTTTTTTTGAGAATATTTTAGCCATACCTGCCATTCTGCATAGCCTCTGCACATCATTTGTGTGCTGTTTCATGTCCCATTAATGGGGCATATGTGGCACATCACACTGCTTGCAGCAAGAACAGGAGCAGGAGCAAATAGCATAGAAAGGATAGAAAAGATGGTACTGAAGAAAAGGACGAAAGAAACTATGAAAGACAGGAGAAATAAAAGAGAACATCAGTAGAAAGCTACAGCAGAGCTCAACAAGGCAATGGCACACATCCCTCTGGGTTCATTAACCACTAATAGGATTTATGAGAAGAATTTGTCACACTCTTAGGAGTACTTAGGAAAATGAAAAAATAATCTGGAAAAAATCTTACACCCTATAAACATCTATCCTTTCTAATGAATACTTAATGCTTGTTAAGAGTGCAGGAAGTAAAAGCAGCCAAGTGTAAGGCGATCAGGCTCCAGTTTGAGGTGAAGACACTGAGGCACATAAGGACCTGGAGTCCTTGGCTCACACAGGTATTTAGGGCTGTGTAAGGTACCCTGAACATATGGCCTGGCCTCCAACCACCACTCAGTGGATAGTCATGTCCCACAGGTGGACTCTGGAGCCCATATCTCTGTCTCTGATGCCCATGAGCACCTCGATGATGCTTGAGATCTTCAGTGAAGCAAAGCAGTGGAGCTTCCATGGGCTTTTTACTATGGGTGCTGCAAATCATAGGCCAGGCTCAAGGGCAAGAATGGTCACATCCAGTTGCAGGGGATACCACAACAAGGATGAACCCAAATCCTCCACTGTAGCAGGGACATTCTAAAACAGCTGCTGAGAATCCAGGAGGTGCTCGCCCTTGCTTGGGTAGTGAAACACCAGGCAACAACCTCCCTGAAATCAGCTGTGACACCAAAGCCAGGACTGGGGACACTGGGGGTGTCACACTGGGGTGATTTCTGTTGCACCCCTGCCTCCCCCACAGCGCTGAGCTCCTCAAGGTTTTCTTCATTTCTTCAGGGCTTTAGGAGTCCTAAATACAAAGCAATTAAGTAATGCCTGAGGCATTTTCAGTGCCCTGAGCAAAACCACTGAAAATCCTCGGCTTTGAACACGAGGTGGCAGGCTGGCCCCGGGATGGGGAGCAGCCAAGGCAGACCCGGTGGCCGGAAATGGTCCTTTGAAACCACAGAAAGGAAAATACTGGTCCTTCTTGTCACCTCCCAGAGAAGGGAGGAAGAGCACAAGGTTCCTGTGGGGCTTGGAGTGACTTAGGAGAAGGAGTATGTGGTGAATGATCACGTACCATGAAAAGATGTGAAAAAATCTTGCCCAAAACAACCTACCAGCTTGAGAGGATGATGACTGAGGGAGGGATGCTCACGTTCTGTTTGTGGTGACGGTGGGGTGCTGCCTGGAAATTAGGTACTGGCAGCACCCTCAGCTCATCTGCTTTATTGGTTTGGCTACCAGGATTTGGGGCCAGACTGGAGAAGCACAGTCAAGAGCTGCTTCCAGATGTTTGGACCAGTGAGCTACCTTTGACACTGGTGTTGGCACCTGAGCACACCACACTAATTGGCCTGATGCTTCACCTTCCCCTTGTCCAGCTGAGAGCATCCCCAGCTCATTAAGCCAATTTGCATACAGCTCTGTGTGAAGTCATTAAGAAGTTCCAGGCACATGAGTGAAACTGGATGAAAGCTTCACTGGAGGGAACAATCCAAGGAAATCCCAGTGCTCGAGCTCCAGTTTGCCTCAACAGAGGGAAATTCAATTAAGAGCTGATTTGATTTGTGTTGCTCAGAGAAAAGCCAGCTGACTGGGTGTTGGACATATTTTTGGCTCTGCAATAGCCATAAATACCAAGGATTGTTTTAAGCAGACTGGAACAAACACACTGGACCAAGCCCATCTCTGTCTGCCAGCTGGGGAGTCAGGGTGGGCAGCAGAGGAGGCACAACTGCCCCTTACTGATGGAGAACTGATGTGTAACTGCTCACAGGGGTTGCATTCCCCACACACCCCTCTCTGGGAGGAGACTGCAGATTTTGCCTGTGCTGGGTCTGTCCTTCTCTCTGCTGCAGCTTGTTCATGCCTTCCAGCCCCTGCGCACTGTGTGAGTCCTCAGGGACCTGTGCAGTTTATGGCACTGGAAACCCACCTTCTCACTTCCAGAGCTTTTGATCTTGCAGTTGCCTCCCTGGGGACACCGAGATAAGGACAGTCACTAGTTATGATCAAGCTTTGCAGAAGTGATTAGGTATCCTGTGTTACTCATTATCTTCCTGTTAACATTTTCCTTTTCTTCCTTTGAAAACCCACTGTTTGTTAAATCAACTGATTCATCCTTTGCCAGTGTACTGGAGGAGCAGTGCCCAGTTTGGTTTCCTTCTCCCAGATTTTTGGCTGGGATGACTCAAAATGGGTGGTTTCCTAGTCATCCCTCCCATCTGAGCCCACCTCTAGTGGGTACCTATTAAATCCTATTAACTGCTGGCTGCCCTAAAGCCTGCGAAACTCACCCTCCCTGTGAGTGCTCAGAGAATTTTAGCTCTGGCATGCCAAGAGCTGCTGCACTAATAAAATTAATGAGAACTTTGCTCCCTGAACACAAGAGCCCAAGCACAGCTGTGCTGCTGCATAAACACGAATCAGCTCACCCGACTCCCATGGGGACCTTGTCTGTCCCCAGGGTCCCTCTCTGCCCGAAGTTGCTCGTGGACTTGCAGCACTAGGCAAACTCCAGTTCCTGCTCGTATTGTGAACAGAAAAGCTGCACTGAGCCACATGCAGCTTCCCAGGAGCTACATCCATGGAGCAGGATGAGACCTGGAGGCACAGCCGGAGGTCCTGCTTGATCGCTGCAGAAAGCACAGGGCACATGGAGCAGCCCGGGGTAGCAGGGAGCAGGCACCGCTCAGAGACTTGTGCAAATGAGATGTTCATTAATTCCCTTAATGCTTCACATGTGAACAGGGAGTTAGAGGGTCCTTCTTGAAGGAAAACTCATTTGCAATACAAAGCAGTCCCTTGGGTTGACAGCACAGAGCGTTTCTTCATCTGCTCAGGGAGCAAAATGGAATTACACAGCTCCAAAAGGGAGGAATGAACTGATTTAAAAGGATTTGTCCTTCACATCTAAAGAAAGTCTTTGGAGCTGTCCCTGAGGTCCCATGAGAAATATCTGTGTGAACCTCTTGCTCGTCTGAATAAAACAAGGACTCTTGGTAGGACCAGGCAAAATTCCTCTCTAAATATAATGTTTAACTGTGAGGATACAAATTTTCTTGCTGAAACCACCCAAACAGGAAAATTCATGTGGGTGTGTCCATTTGACTTTATTTCCTCTCCTTTATGTGACACACGAAGGCTTGAATGGAGCTGATTGTCTCTTCTCCTCATGGTCTTAACTGTGTCCCCTTCTTGTCCCTGCCCTGTGGCATCTCCAGTGCTCAGCCAGTTCCTCCATTTGCCACTTTGCTTCATCCCACCACACTGGCTACAAACCAGCTCAGGAAACATCTGTGAGGTTTCCTGCCAGCTCAGTGGGCTGAACCTACTGCCCCAGCAGGGCATCCAAGGGGTGCCAAGGAAGGTGAAGATGCAAGCAGCAAGGGCAGTCAGACTTGCTTAAGAGCAGGGGTGAGCTGCTAGGACAGCTTGACTGGAGCATGCCATGCAGTTCTGCTGGGGCTTTTGCCAGCTAAAAGTTCTTCTTAAAATTGGGAAGAGGGTCCAGGAAGGGCCAAGCAATGATTGTGCTATTTGGAATATGTTCCAAAGACATGGAATATTGCTGAGGACTTAGTGCTCCATGTCTTAGTTTCCTCAATTAAAAAGGTTTCCAAAGGCTGGCTGGAGTTGCCCAGCAGATTTTGAGCCTGGTACAAAACTCTCAGGGTTTCTGTAGTAATTCTAACATAAAAGTGGTCAGGCAGGCTCTCACTACACAACTACAGTGAGAGCTAGACCTATCCTTTTCAATGTTTGGCAAAGAATGCATTTAATACTAAGTAAATATTGCATTCTTGGAACCATTTCCCTTTAAAAAGAGCAACCGGGATGAAAGGCTTCCCTGGCTCTCCCTACTGCATAAAAAGGCAAGGTTTATTTTCTTTCTCAGCCGAGCAATGCTGCTGGATACCCATACCTCAGGTTTTCCTTCCTGCTTCTATCCTGTCTGCTTATCAGGGAATGTCACCTGTTTACTCAAGACAAGACAAACAGAGTTTGCTCACCCGATGCCTCTCAGAGACATCCTATGAGCATCCTTTGCAGTGGGAACCGGACAACCTGCAGCCAATACCCCATGAGCACACAATTCAGGCTGGTCAGGTTTGCCGTGGTTTGAGCTGTATCAATGTGTGTTTCTATGCAGAACTGATGTGAAAGCTGGGCTGTGCTCCACAGAAGCACCTGACCAACTGTAAAGCTTGGAACAGAAGGAGAAAGCAAAAGCTGCTCTCCCCAGGAAGCAGCAGGGACTGGCGCCTGTCCCACCCGACCTTGATATTTGGCCATGGGAATGGATATTGTTGCCATATGTACACAGATTAGTGTTGCCCCATTGCCTCTTGCAGATGGATGGGATTAAATGGGTAGGAAGGGTGTGGTAGTGGTCTGAAGTCCTTGGCAGGAGTAAAACCCACCAGCGGTGAGGGGCTCTGGTCTGTGCTGGCTGGTGGGAGCAGAAATTATGTGTCCAAAAATTCCTTTTGGACACATCCTGCAACACATAAGAGAGAGAGTTCCCCCAGCACCCACAGCCCATCTACCCCAGGAACACAACCCTGCAAAATCAGCAGGGCCAGAGTGAAGCATTTAATGAAGTCTGTGCTCGAGTCACTTGCCCACACGGCTCCCAAGGTCATGCCCACAGACTCCCTTGTGTGCGTCAGCAGCATCATACTGTGCCCTGCCCCTTGGTGCTGGGACCATGAGGATAGTGGATTTGGATGAGCCTGCAGTGTGCTGAGCCAGGGGCTGTGCAAGGGCTCTGGGGAAAGGAGAGAGCAGAGGATGTGCCACCTCCACCCAATGAAGTCATCCTACACTGTTTCTCTTTCACCTGCTGCCAGTGGCACCCCCTGTAAGGTCCCTCCGAGGTGTGTCAGGGGACAGCATGTGTCCTTCTGCATTCCTCGATGGGGTTAGGACAGGGACAGTGCTTTCAAGTGCAGACTAGTCCCAATAAATTTATCTTGCCAGCTTCCCTTTCGTAACAGGAAGGATAGCAGGCAAACAATAAATGCAGGAAATGTACAGCTGACCCAGGCAAAGGTAGAAGGTTTGCTCTGGATCAGCCTTGTGTGCAGATGGGAACAAGGAGAAAAGCCAGTGCTGGAAGCTGGTGATTCATCTTCATGGACTGTTTTTTAACTGAGAAATGCCATTTTGTCACAAATAAAGCCTTGTGGAAGGGTGTCTGAGTCCACGAAACTATGGATGGAACACTGACAGGGTTACATGTGCTAGAAACCAGCTAAAAAAGATGAGAGAAACCATCAACAACCTTGGATAAACCTATGTTTCAATCCCAGTATCATTTATTAGATAATTAAAATGAAGGGGTTTTTTTTTGTTTCAAAATATTTTTCCTGTATTTCCTTCTCTTAGAGACCTCACTAGAGATTCTCATTTAAGGTCCCAGAGCAGGATATATGTTTTGCAGTATGTGATGAATTTCAGCTGGCGGGAAAGTCCAGCTTTCAGCCACCTCTAATCTTGTCTATTTTCATTCTCCATTCTCCAGCTCCTTGGACAGATTGGGCATGCAAAAAATTGAACCAGAAGAGAGCCTGTGATGCATCAGCCCTCCTGTAAGGGTCAGCATGTTCAGTGTTCTGGGATTTGATGAGGAAAAGTGCCAGAGGAGGGGCTCCACTTGCCAGTCCACAGGTCTAGTAGCGCTTTCCATCCACCCCTGTCAACAGAGGATTTACACTGATGCCAGTGAAGTTATGTTGGCACAAAAGTGGAGTGAGAGGAAGTTCAAGCTAAACATTTCTGTCCTTTCTGTTCAGCTGGGACCAGTGAGAAGGTCAAACCCATGCTCAATATCAGCTGCACTTGCTGAATGCCCACTGTAATCTAAGATTGGGATTTATTTTCATGTACACAGTCCACTGTTGATATTTTTTTCTCCGTTTCTGTGCTAACCATTCAGAAAGAACCACCTCTGTGTTGCACTCAGAAAAGGGCTAGGTGTGTTGGTTAATAAACAAACAAACCTTTTCAATCCATAAATGGCATTTTCAGGATGCATTAACCTGATAATTTGGTATTGCCCTGCCCTGTGTTCCTCTTCCTCTCTTGAAGGAATTTTAGGATATGCAGCAGGAGTTTTCCTTCCAGATCTGCTCTACAGGTGACATGTCTGTACTGGGCTATGATTCCACAAGCTTCTTTTTTTAACTTCTAAAGGTGAGATCCAGAAGGCTATCTGGAAGATGCAGCCCCAGATCTTTAACTTGGTCAGGGCAGGCTCCCTGTGTGGATGATATCTGGACCTGATGCAGGCTGAGCTCCTCAGGAGGGGACTCAGAAACTTGCAAAGCCGAACATGGATTTACCCAAATAAGTACTGAGCAGGCAGAGTTATCTGTAGACTTAGACAGTGGCTGATGAAGACTTTTAGAGTACTCAAGAGAGGTACTGACAATGGACACAGAAATTTGCAGGTGAAATGGTGATTAAGTATTGACATCCCTATGGACACTTAGTTTTGTCTCCTTTGAAAAAGCACAAGGACTTTCCAGCCAAAACTGTTGTTGGACACAGCACTTCACCCTTATACCTGTGCATTTGGGATATCTGCTGGTGGTTCTGATCTGCAATAGAATTCAGTTCCTTAAGACCCATGTATCTTGAGTAAAAATCAGCTAATGGACTGATGAACACCATGGATCAGGCACAAAGCAAAGACCTTGGAGGAAGTTTATCCAACTGCCACAAGAACTTAATAGTGCAAAAATTCTACCAGATGGTCCCATCTTGTGAGGGATGGGAGTGGCATTTGTCAGCATTCCCCTGATAAGCAACTCAGTTGTACCAGATTGCTTTCACTTTACCCAGAAAACAAACTTAACCCTTCCTTAATGCTGTCACAGGGCAGACTTTCCTCATATCACAGGGCTATAAGCAAACAAGGAAATCTCTATTAGAAGATGGGAATTCAGGTGAACTACCTCTTTCCTTCCCGTAACACTGACAAAAGCCTGCTTAAATGCTTCTCCAATAGAGCCAGGATGTCTTTACCCATTGCTTTGGCTCCAGGCTAATTGCTGTGCCCCACACCCTGGTTACTGGCCTGGGCTTCTCTCTCCAGAGTCCTTAAGGTGCAGGAGCCTTTGAGACTCTTCAGCAACCTCCCACCTGCTTAGTGTAGGACTGTAAAAAGAAAAAACTGTCTTATAAACCATAGAACTAACTTTGTCATGCTTTCACTTTTTTATTGAACCTACTTTTGCTGATATCTCTGGTGGTGGTGAAGTGACCCATTCACATTAAAACACTCATTTGCCCCACTCTGTCTCTCAGAGAAACTGTGAGATCAGTCTACAAAGTGTTAACAAAGGAATTAACAAATGTCATTATACACAAAACACACGGCTAAAAATCCCCTTCCTCAAATCAGTTTTCTTCTCCCAGTACTTATTCCAGTTTTCTCTTACAAGTGCTGTGGATATCTGGCTAGGGGACATTTGTGACAATGTTTTTTTCTCTTCAACAGGACAAAGAGTGTTTCTTGTCCCAGAGCAAGGAAGGACAGCAAAGAATAATTAGATTTAATAAAAAAAATAGGTCTGGGAGCTGGACCTGTGATGATCTCATTTATGTCTGCAAAGGAGAAAAAAGACCAGATTCACGCAGGAAAAGTGCCTTTCATGTGGAATTGTACCAAGTACGAAGGTTTCTGTATAGCCAGAAGTTTCTGCTTTGCCCAGTTATTTTCAAGCCCCGTGTTATGTAGAATACAGCTTTGCAGAGCTCTCCACACCCAGACCTCTTGGGTGATGATCACTTCTTATTGGTAGTGCACAACTGAAAAGTGTTTCATTGTCCATTGTCAGAAGAAATGATGGGAAAATAGTCCATTGCCTGGACCCATCCATTTTAAACAGAGCCCAGCTAACCCAAAGGAAGCTGTTTGAAGTTCCAGAAAGGGATGGGTGGGCTGTGCTTTGTGGGAAGGGACTCAAAAATCCCTGGGGGAATTACTGCATGTATTCTGCTAGGGAAATCCAGCGATTGCATGAGCACAAAGGCTACCAGTAACAGGCCTTTCCCACTTCCTCCATTGGTTTTCACAGGAGCCCAATGAGTTCTCCATCATTCTGCAGAAGTCCCTGCTTTGTCCTGGGTCTCTGCACTGGGATTTCCTACCAACTACAAAGGCCCTTGGTTGCCTATTCTCAATAACTCCTTTTAGCAGATAAAGCTTTTTATAATCCCAGACAAAACATGTTGTTAAAATCACAGCCCACTAAGGCACCCAGATCCCTAATTTAGTAATAAGAGAGCTCCAGTAAGTCTAAAAGCTGAAAGAGTAGGTCCTTTATTAGGGATGTCAGATAGCTGTATCTCTGTCTAAGCCCAATAATGAAGAAAAGTGGAGCACTTCATGTAGGAAAGCAGCCAGCTGTGATACAAATACGTCAAGTATTAGTGAATCATGTCGAGGTTTAGATGTATGGTTGACTGCTGGGATGATAAAAAATATGGACCTCTGCTTTTAAATTAAATTTTCCAGCTTCAGTTTCTTACATTTTATTTCTGTGCTTTTTTTTTTCTCTAAGATTAAATATCCATTTAGCTTTTTGTGCATTCTCAGACAGATGATTACATTACACATTTTTGTAGTCATCATCTTCCTATGATGAAATTCATACAAATGGGGTAATTAGCCTTAAAAAATCCTCATTATAAACCCAAATCACTTAAACCTGAAAGAAACTCTTAAAGCTGGGCAATGACAGTATGCAAGTGAAGTACTCTGAATACCCAAATTAATTGTTCTGTCACTGCAATGAATTCCTTCAGTGAAATAAAAAACAAAAAAAAAGTCATCTTCAGGGACCTTGTTCATGCAGTAAATAGTTTCAGTTGACCTGGCTGCAGTGAGACAGTCCAGAGCATGTCACTCCTTTTGGTGTGAAACCATGCAGCCTTCAGCTCTACAGTTAGTTCTAAATATATTCCTCAAGTCAGATGTATAATGAGACATTTCATTACTTCCTTCCTTCTCAGCACATTTAGAGCAAAGTGAGCCAGGATTTGCTCTCCCCGATATGAGCAAAGGTTAATTCTTTGCTGTCTGCCAGGAGAACCAGGACAGCTGAAATATCCCTTTATTGGCCCCCTGCACATTAGAGTACTGCAAGTCATTGATGTCATGACACTCCTTGATGACAGGACAAGCTTGTGATATCCCCAAATACCTTCTACCTCATGCCTCTGGTGACCCATGGCATTAATTTGTGTTGGATATAGGTACTGAGATGGCCCAGCCAGCTGCAGAGTCCCGTAGTGCTCAGTGTTGTACAAACTGATTAAAGTTTGCCATGCAAAGACAGAACACAGGATATATAAAAGAAGGTGACTGGATTATTCTGAGGTCCTGCAAGACTTTCCCAATCTCTAAAACAGATTAATCCAAACCGAGGCATAACTTGCATTTACTCATGCTTTGTCAAATATCCAGAGTTCAAGCTTTCCTTATTCCTTTCAAAATTTGTATGTCAAGCCTAAGCACCATTCTGGACTCTGGTAAATGGAATTGTTGCTGGATGATGCAGTTTCTGAACTGCACCTGTCAGCTCTTACCTTGAAGTCCCAAGAGCCATTCCATTTTGCACAATATAACAACACTTTGATTGCAGCAAGGTCTTTTCAAAAGAGCAGCATTCATTTCCCTTCACTGGAAAGGCCAGCAAGGTAAATAGCTGCTCTTGACTTGGTCTTCAAGGCTCCTATTAGTCAACAGAGAGAATGAGCATCTCTAGTCTGACCTGATTTATATACTTTCTTCTGAACTGTTTTAGGTATTTATCTAACTGTTCTCTAGAGCACTCATTTCTCTCCACTTCCCAGATGTGACAGCAAAATCTGCCCCAGGCTTTCTTGAAGATTTTAAACTTATCTCTGTGTTGAACAGGAACAGTTCTGAAACCTTGGAAAACACCATGGACTTGGAAAGCAATCCAACTGAAAAATTCAGATGTGAATAGAAGCTGGGAGAACGAGACTCACCAATAGACATACTATTAGCACTTTCTATATTCTTTGAAAATTAATCACTCAGGTTCTCTACTTTAAAGGAGTAATCATTCTGTCACTTTTAACAAAGTATCACAACAAGATTTGCTTTTCTAGATATCCCAAACATCATATTTTACTTATACCAGCCAGCAAAAGGAGATAAATAGGAATAAAACTTCCAGCACTAGGCAGACAGAAGGAAATGAAACTGAAAACCCCCTGAAATTAAGTGACTGCTGTTAGATGTAGAGGCTGCAGGTAAATATACTCATAAATCAACAGCATGTAAAAAAAGGGTACATGGTCCAGGCTCCCTTTCTTGTCTCTTTCTCTCCATCTCTGTTGCTAGAAAAAGAATGTGTCAATGACCACGTTGGTGAGGGGATTTAAAAGATGTGTGGATGTGGCACTTGGGGACACAGTTTACTGATGAACTTGGCAGTCCTGGGTTAATGGTTGGACTCCTCAGTCTTTGAGGCATTTTCCAACCAAAACAATTCTATAATTTTGTGATTCTAAGGAAGCCATTACACTGTCCTTCATTTTATCAACCTAACCAGGACTGAGCTTCAGGGCACCACCCCCACCTTCCTGAGGTGCAGTCATTTGGCTGGTGCTTGAAAAACCCACTCTGGGAGCTCCAATGTGAGGCAGAAGGACCTGTGCAGCAGAGTTTATGGGTTATTCCAGGGGTAGTTATCTTTGTGGATGCTTGAGCCTGCCCAGATTTCTTCTGCACCTTGACAAGGAGCCCTTGTGCCACAGATGCACTGCTGGGATGTTGATGAAGACAAGCTCCTTGTGAAATGGCTCTCCTATATTAATTTGCAGAGTATCTCAGCACCTCTTAGCATGAAATGCACTGTAGCTGAAAGTTTGAGGAGCATCTACACAACCTGGGCTCCAGATCATTAAGTATAGTGACAGCTAAGGCTCTCAGAACAGTTTACCCTAGGGAAAAAGAAAAAAAAAAGTAATTTCTTTTAGTTCCACACCCCGATGACCAAAAAAGTGTTTTGCTCATCTCGAAATCACACTCCCCAGCAGCTCTATTAGCACCCCCGCCCAAGTGTCCCTTACATCCACCTTCCCCCTAAAGGCAGGAAATCACTTAGAAAACATTTCCCAGGTTCCTTCCTGGCCAGAGGTCATCTCCGTGTTTCGGACCAGCAGGAATCACCGTGTTCTCTGACACAACACCGGAGAAGGAAGGTCTGTCCTGCCCATCCAGCACAGTGCTTTCAAGCTCGCGTTTTTTAGCTGCAACTCCACCCCGTGCTGGTGGAAAAGGGATCAGTTCCTACTGATCGCAGGAAAGGGAGGTCACGGGGTTTGCTTGATTAAATCACCACGAGCCAAAAGGTTCTTTCTCTCTTCTCACTGAGAATTGCTCAGAGGCTGTTTAATTTGTTCCAAAAAGAAAAACAAAACAAAAAACCCAAACCCCAAGCCCAACCACCAACAGCACACACGGAAAAGCAGGTGTGTCTCAAGATCCTGGGAAAACAAAGGGCAGAGACTGAGGCAGAAAGTGACACTTGGATGGGAAGTTCCCATCCCAGCACAAGAGGACAAGTTTGGAAAAGGCTCGGACAGGATCAGCACTTATCCTACAGGTATGGATGATGTGTGTGAAATGCGGCATTCTTTTAACCATTTGGGGCAGGTGAAGGCGGCTTGAAGGAATGTTCAGGGCCAGATTCTGGCTTTGCAGAGCTTTGCATCAGCAGTAAACCTGCTGCAGGAGGACTGTGATCGGCACGTGTGTCGTTCTGTGGTGATTAGCTGGCAATTTTCTGTAGGAAACTTTTGGCTTTTCAAGATGTGAATTAAGCCATTCAAGCTTCTGACAAAGTGCTGCTGCCTATTCGCTTGGCTAATGAATGTTAATAGAGGCTGTGACTAGTTTAAGCTCGGGGCTGCAGAGGTGAAGAGGGACGTGCACGGAAATGCCGTGCTGATCCAGACTGCATTTATTACCTCCTAAATCGTGCTACAGAGTTTCAGAAAAAAAAAAATCAACTGCAACAGCATCCAGATTTTTTTTTTCCACTTCGTTTTATGCTTACAGTGGCTGGGATTTGCAATGCAAATGCAGGCACTGTAATTTTGTCAGCTGTGTAGAGCTGTGGGTTTGTTTCTTTTAAGAGCAATCTCTTGCATCTGCCTTCAGTTTCATATTAGGTGACATTCGCTGACAGGGAAGAGGGACTTGGGGCACTTGTGGGCACAAGTCTTCAATCATCACATTTATCTTGTTTCCATTCTTTTCTATCTGTGTTTTGAGCTGCTTAAATGAAAGCCAGTTTTATAGTGTTCTGTTGGAGTGCTGATGTGCTGCTGCCAGTGCTCTGTGTCAGGGGGGATACAGGGATGCTTTCTGATGCTTTCACCTCTGTTGATTCCTTTATTCCCAAAAGTTCTGCTCCCTTTCCAAACATCTACATTTCCGAGCAGTATCCACTGTTTGCTTAAATGGCCATGATTCAGAAAGAAACACGGCTTTGGTGTCACCTTGTACAACCTTGTTTCTCTCTTCCCATCAGTGGGAAGGTGATGCCCACTGGTGCACAAGGAGCTTGGGTTTGGGGAAGAAAGGTGTTAATGTTTGAATGCTGTAACTCTCACTTCCAGTGACAGTTTTATGGGAGGCAATGAGCTTGCAACAGGCAAGGGAATAGCAAGGGAAAGGATGCTGAGAATTTGAAAGCCCGAGGCTCCATTTTTCCTTCCTCCATCACTTGCTGTTGCATAATGAAAACGGTATTTCTCAACCCATAGATTTTCCTCTCATCCAGAAAATTCCTCATCATCACTTAACCTGTCCTGAGATGTCTGGCAACATTGCAGAACAAAGTGATATTTAAGGAAATTTAGGGGCAAATCTTTAGCATCTGCACAGCAGTGACACTTGACTGAACTCAGTGATGGCTCAGCCAGCTCAGAAGGAACCTGGCGAGAGTATCTGGCATCTGTCATTATTTAGCTTTCCTGGATTCATCTGAGTTTGCCTCCAGTGATCCAGGTTTAAAAAACAAACAAACAGAACATGCGTAGGCTCTGGAAGATATCTTTGTCCTGATCTTCTCGGTTATTTTTATTTTTTTAACACCTTTCAGACGGGCTTAATAAAGCAGTTTTCCGACATCTGAATTGGAGACGTGGGAAATTCCTCAAACTAGGCAGAGCTTCCTCTCATTGTTGTAACACAAAGGACCAGTGCAGCCTTTACTAGAGTTCCTTTTTTAACCCATTCATCTTGATCAAGAACACTTCCCTGCTGCTGCTCAGGGCTGTGATTCGCAGTTTGCCAGAAGACAGCAGACAAGCATGGATGTGAATTGCATCGTCCATGAGGACATAATTAGTTTTGGGGCTCTCTTTGCACATCATAAATGAAATGCCCTTGCATTTGAAGCTGAAATTATTTGTTGCTGGAATTAATCTCAGCCTCATGTAAGAATCATGGCTTTTTAAAGCAAGTGGGAAGAACCTACAATAAAACCAAACTCCTTGCAGAAAACCATTTCCAGTTTTCCATGAAACAGTTTCTTAGGACTGTGATCACCAGGAG
Source organism: Pseudopipra pipra (assembly GCF_036250125.1). Taxonomy (NCBI): domain Eukaryota; kingdom Metazoa; phylum Chordata; class Aves; order Passeriformes; family Pipridae; genus Pseudopipra; species Pseudopipra pipra. The sequence continues at coordinate 110,754,685 of NC_087551.1, forward strand.
AGGTTCAATTGCCATTCATGAGCTGATCCAACATAACTGCATGATTATGCAGAGTTTATTTCTTAAATGATCTTGCATGTGGCTCATCCTGCCTATGGGCAGTTACCACCCTTCAGCTAATCTGATCCAGCACCTGCTGTGCTGGTAATGGAGCAGCAGCTTGTCCCCCTTATCTGTGCTCAGCAACATCCTGAACGAGGACTGAGCCAGCACTGGGTGAGGGCAGGAGCTGTGGAGGTTGTGAGAGTGGCCCTGGAGGGGTTGTGTTAGGAATGTGAATGAGAGTGAAGGCACAAGGTGGATGTGCAGGAACAGGGAAAACAGAGATTTCAAAAGAAAGATTTACAGTGGCTTTGTTTTCTCTCTGATGGAGGTATGGTCCAGTCCATGTTTGGTTTTGTGGTGGTTTTTGTTTTTGTTTTGTTTTGGTTTGGTTTTTTTCAGAAAAGAGCAGCTCCTGCAGAGCAGTTAACTCAGTGTAGCAGGTTGTATAGTAATTACAGTGCTATATTTGCATGTTATAATGCTGCCTCAATGGACTTTGTTAAGGAATTTTTGACTACATTTACAGGCTATTCTGGGAGCTTGTCTGCTTGCAATGGTGGGAGATGTTTCACTCCAACAACCATCCTATGACATGACATGGATGTTGTAACCTTAATCCTACGTCTCTGCACGTAGTCCATACCTTTTCTCCAAAATTCAGTTTATTCCTGTGGAAGCCTGCAATGCATTCTGCCCCAAAGCCCTCCCCTCTCCATCATAATTCCCACCTGAGCAAGACAAGCAAGATGGATGTGCTGGGTCTGGCTGGGATGGAGCTGATGTTCTTCATAAGGTGCTGTGTTTTGGATTTGTGGCTGAAGCAGTGTTGATAGCACACCAGTGTTTTGGCTATTGCTGAGCAGTGCTTGCAGAGCATCAGGGATTTCTGTTTTTTCCGCTGGCTCTGTAGTGAGTGGGATGGGGGTTGGGAGGGGCTACAGCTGGGAAAGCTGACTCGAATTCACAGAAAGGATGTTTCAAGCCATATAACATCATGTTCAGCAGTAAAAAAGAGTGATGGGGGTCAGGGTGGTCTTTCAAGGTGGCCACTGCTTGGAGACTTTCTGGGTATACCTGTGCTTTTGGGAGGTGGTGAGACATTGCCTTCATATCACCTTTTTTTTTTTTTGCTTTCATCTTTCTTTCCCTTATTAACATTTATTTATCTCACCCCACTAGTTTTCTCAGTTTTTCTCTTCCTATTCTGTTCTCCATCCTGCTGGCAGGTGAGGAGTAAGTGAGTGGCCATGTGGGTGCTTAGCTTCAGGCCAGGGTCAAGCCACCACAACAGAATATCTAGCCCAGCCTTTAGACGCCTTCCAGTGGACCACTTTTGAACAAACAGAAGGTTTTTCCCAGCCCAGAAAAAAGCCCCTTTAACTCCCTTGTGCCTTCTCAATCATCTGAGTTGCACAAGGTAATACTTGTTTCAGGAAGAAGTCAAAGGTCAGTCACCCAATATTGACCACTCCTGGCACTGAAGTTCTCCATTCTGGATGAAAGGGGAGCTGAGTCTCATTTGCCTTTTAGGTATTTCTACAGGTCTTGCTTTATGAGGCCATTGGTGCAAGCACTGATGGGTTTTTCCTGCACCAGGGTCTCTCTAAACACCTTGTGAAGCAGAGACAGCAAATGCCACCCTTGTTTGGCAGCAGAGCACTGAAGCACAGACATAGTCAGGGTCTGCTTACAAGGCTGGCTGCTGCCAACCCAGGCTCTGCTTTAACCCACCTCAACAGGAAAGAAAATACTGTGGCAGGCCAGGTTTGAGGATGCCTGTGAGTAGCAGAGCTGTATGTATCCCCCATTTAAATCTTAATACGAAATATTAATTTCCAAATGCCTTCCCTCAAAACATAATAGAGCTGTGATCTAGTATGTAATTTACTGTCCTCGGAAATTCCTCAAAACAGCAGAGCTTCCCCCAATTGTTCATGCACAGAGGAAAAGCTCTACTAGAGTTCCTGCTTCGGCTCAATCCTGTGACCAGAGGCTTGGCCCTCCATGGCCATCAGGCTGGGTGTGTGAAAACCATCTTCATTCCAAAGATGTCCCTACGTGCCTTATGACAGGCTATTCACATGTCCCTTGCTCCTGAAACTGTTTTACTGTTCCTTCTTGAGAGAGAAATTCTTTAAATTCCTTCATGGTGTTGCTAGAATTTGGGTTGACTGATCCTGTGTCTGAGATCCCGGATGAGGCTGTGCCTGCCTTAAGTGTCTCTGACTGTAAGGCAGGACTGATGGTACTTCCTTCCTTCCTTCCTCTTGTTATCCATCCTGTTTTAAGTCTATGGCTTAAAAAGTCCAGTTGCTGTTCGTAACCACTGTCCCTTATTGCAGTAGGGACACACAAAATGTTAAAATCATGGAATCACAGAAGGGTTTGGGTTGGAAGGGACTGAAAAAATCATCTTGTTCCAACTCCACTGCCATGGGCAGGGACACCTTCCACTAGACCAGGTTGCTCCAAGCCCTGTCCAACTTGGCCTTGAACACTTCCAGGGATGGGGCAGCCACAGCTTCTCTGGGCAACCTGTGCCAGTGCCTCACCACCTTCACAGTAAATAGTTTTTTCCTAATATCTAATCTAAACCTACCCTCTGTTAGTTTAAAGCCATTCCCTCTTGTCCCATCACTCCATGACTTTGTAAAAAATCCCTCTCCAGCTCTCTTGGAGCCCCTTTGGGTACTGGAAGGGGCTCCAAGATCTCCCCAAACCCTTCTCCTCCCCATGGCTGAAAAGACCCAGCTCTCCCATCCTGTCTTTATAAGGAGGTGCTCTGTGTTGTTACTGAAAATCTGCCTTAAAAGCTGCCTTCTCTTTTCCTAAATGCCTTATTTATGGACAGAGTTGCAGTAGTTGCCCCAGCAATGTTCCAGCATCATAGTACCAAACCTAGCAAAGGCTTAATCCACCCAACTGCAGTTAATGGAAGCTTCCCTTGTCCCTAATGTAAGTACATGTGCTTTTGGGGGTGCTGAAGCAGAGAAGATTCCTACTGAAGTAAGACCTAGATTGCCTGTACAGTCAGCAGAGAGAAACACAAGGGCCTCTGAAGGCTTGTCTCTACATGCCGCCAAAGTGGCACCAGCCTTGTCTCATTTAGGGCAGAATATTCCTTTTGTTGAAATGCAGGATTTACCTTAGGCCATGCTAGGATTGGGAGAAACACCTGTCACAGCATGAGTTAACCCTGAGGCCATCTGTCAGGGCACAGCTCACCTCCAGTGCCTGAAGTCTCCTTTTATCTCTCAACAAGGCAGCCCAGGCTGTACCATTGACTGGGAATGGCCCCTGGCCCATAATGTTCTTTAAATCATTTCTGTGAGTCTTGGCATTGGCCTTGGCTGAGACAGGGAACATGCTGACTATGGACTAGATCTCCTAGAAGAACAGGGCAGGCAGAGACCCCAGCAGGTCATCTACCCCAGCCCTGCATCTCCTGTTTGTTTAAGCTCTCTGAAGGCACCAGGAGCTGGAGAAATGCCATTCCTCTGCCCAGATCAGTGTTGAATCTCATAAGCAAACCTGCCATCAGGTGCAAGTTGTCTTTGCATTGCTGGTTTTTTATGCTGTGTGAGCCCAACAAGCACCTTAGGGATTCACAAATCAGGATCATCCCTGGTCTCAGCCCGAAATGTGATGTAATTTTGAACCAGGATAAGCATGACTGAATTTTATTATTCCTTAAAGTCTTCTGAACATTAGTAAAGCAAAATAGTCCCATCTGGGTTGATGATAGTCTGGTTTGATCTGACACATAATGCCAATGATGAAGATATAAGAGTTCTGATGATTTTGAAAATATTATAGACAATGTTTAACTTCATGTTTAACAAAATTTAGCTTCAAAGAAGTTAAATACTAGCACTATTTAGTCTTTCTAAGTTATCCTGTGCTCTGGAAGACAGACCAGTACAAAAATAGTAAAGATGGAAGTGCAATCAGTGGAACAACATGTAAACAATTATTTTTTTTTTCTCTCAGGCTTGATCATTACAGAAGGCAATTAAGAGATATGGACAGCAGAGACCTGCCTTCACCATTCTAGGGGATTTCCCTCCATTTATATGATTCTGTGTGCGAAAGGTGGATGCTATTTTGTACTTCTACATTTTTATTGCTAGGTGTGACAGGGCAGGCCCTCAGGCAGGAAACTCCCGCTGTCCAGAGCAGGATTATACAAACTCCAAATGGCTGACACCTACACAACTTACAGGAGTTTCCTATACAACCAGCTGTGTTTGCAGCAATAACCGGAAAAAAATCAAGAGGTTAATAAAATGAAATGAGCAGGAAGCATGCAGTCATCAGACTTTCTAGTACTCCAGTCTATAGAAGTAACCCATGTCTGGCCTGACTTAGGGACCCAATCCAAAACTCATTGAAGCCCATGGAAATTCCACTGCAGCAGATGTTGTTGGGCCTCGCTTTTCACTGTATTGATATGGGAGTACGTGGAGAGTTCCACCTTCCCTGTACTCAGACAGTGCTGAGCTTCAAATATCTTGTTTTGTTACTTCTAGCTGTGAGATAGGCCTACATCCAGCTGCAGATGCTCCAAAGAGCATGAGGAGAAGAAGGGAAAGTTCATGGTTACATCCCTTCTCTCATCCCAATCATCAGAGGCGAACAAATGTACTCTGGTGGGTGCTTTTCCACAGCCTTTCAGTTGCGTGCAAAGAGCTGGAATAGCAGGGTGGAACTCATTGTTTAGCTTTCTTTTTTTTCTTCCATTTTTTTTTCTTTTTTTCATTATTCCTTCTACAAACTCCAGCATGGAAGTCAAGCAGGAGCCCTTAGCTGGAGTTGAGAAAAAACCTCCTGAGTGGAGGTGAGGAAGAAATACCAGGAAGAAGACAAGAGATGGGCAGGTCTTTCTTTTTCCAGTAAAGTACTGATTTAAAGGCCATTTCACTTTCATTTCAGCTATCACTGTTTTCAGCCTGGCATATTAACATGCCATGTGTCATGGGCAGCATTCATCCCTTCACTTATGGTGTGCCAGGACATCTGTTTGCGCACAACTAACATAAACAAAAACTACCCCCCTACTCCCCTCAGAAACAATACCTCTGCTCTTGTCCTCGACATCCCTGAACATCCCATCGAGCTCAGCCCCCCGCACCATGCTAGGCATAAAGCTGGAATAGCACAGTTGCTCAAACATCACAGAGAAAGCATGCCACAGCCTGTTTATTGCCTGTTGGAATCCTTATCACTAAGCAGTTCAGTTTGGAGTCCTTGATTAATTAGTGTTTATTTTATTTTTGTTCTCATTCAGATGTGTTATCTAAGGTCAGTGCAACTTCCCTTGTCCCCCCTTTCCCTTTTAGCCAACTCTCCCATGAAATATTGTTGTGCCTGGGTGTGTATTTCTTAAAGTCATTGTATGTTTTCTGTCTGAAACAAACATTGTCTGATCATCCAGCTTATTACGCACTACCCAAAGGTCATGCTTTATGCAGAGAAAGGAAAGCTCTTCTGTTTTGGCTGAGGAATAACAAACTAGACAGGCACTGAGGACAGGCACTGAAAACAAGGCTTTAGTCCCACAGATCGAGCCTCTGAAAATATGTTCTATAGCTGTTTGAAAAGGGTAAACTAAGGCTCTGTTGCTATAGGCTCTGGGCAGCCTTGGAGCTGGACTGTCCTGTGCCAGTCACACGTCTCTCTCTTCATACCTTCCAACCTTTGGCAGCTCCTGGTTCCTCTCTCCATGCATCCTTCACCACCACAGATCTCACAGCACCATAAGCCTTTCATTCAAAATAGCTAAAGGGAGGCAGAGCTGTTTAAGCCACAGGAAAATGCTGGCATGGGGACAACAGAGATTAATTAAGTTCATATAAAACATATAAAGCGCATTAAACATATAAAGCCCAATTAGAAAGACACAGAACAAGTACCAAAGAGGTGGGAGGATTGCTGTGCTAGAATGGCATAGGACTCTTCAGCCTAGGCAACTGATGGGGAATATAAACATGATGTCTGCTGCTATGAGGCCACAGAGAAAATATGCACCATCCAGTTTGACAATTAAGGACCAAACCTGACCCTAAGAGTTGCAGATTCAAAGCAAGCAAAGGAATTCAGACCTCCTTGCTCTTGGAAGTTATGGATATGGGACACTCTCCTAGGTTTTCTCACAGTTTACTTCCTTTGCACAGCTTGAGAGGGTATTAGGGTTGTTAAACACTAAGGACTTGCTTTTGCCTCCAGAAGTCCCTGTACCTCTGGTAGCCAGAAGTGGAAAGAACATTCTGAAGATGTGCTGCTCCAACCTTACTTCACTTTTGTGAAATTCTTCCCAAGGACCTCTGCTTTAGCCCATGTTGGATGTTAAGCAACTGGGCTAAAGAATCCTTGGATCCAACCAAGGGCAAATCTGCTTATGGCATTAAGTGACTAGTACCCATTAGAAAGGATGGGGAATGGTCTCCAAGTGTGAAAAAAGAAGTAAAAGCACAGAATTAAAGGCTTTTACAATGAGACTTGACACATACCTTTAAGGCAGAATATGGCAGGCTGACCACATAAGGGGCTGGTGGCCTCAGTGACTCAGGATGTGTCTTACAGCCTGAGGAGAGGGCCAAAAGCTGAGGCTGTGGACTGATATTCACCCCACAGCAAGCTCTGCTGGTTGAGGATGTTTTCCCTCAGAGTTGTTTGTTGTCCTCTTCCTGCTGATGCCAAAGGTATGTTCGCCTCCACTTCTGCACAAAAGGAGCCACATTCCCAGACAGAATGTAGAAAAGTTTCAGCCAACAGGAATAAAATACCTTTATCTGAGATGGCTGCATGGAGATGGATAACTGTGTATTCTAAAACAGAAGTACTTGTTCCAACTTCTGCATTTATAACCCCTTACCAAAGAAGTCACTCCAGGATGAGTGTTTCTTTAGGTCCCCTAATCAGTTAGTTATAGACATTGACAAGATCCCCCTCTCCTTTTCCAGGCTAACCAGTCCCAGCTCTCACAGCCTCTTGGTGTGACAGAAGCTCCAGGTCCTTAATTATTTTCGTAGACCTTTACTGGACTCACTCCAGTGTGTCTGTCTCTCTTGTACTGGGGAACCTGGGAGCTGAACACTGTGCTTAAGATGCATCCAGAACCAGAAAATCTCATCTTTGAGTCTGATATCAAATGAGAAATGTTGTCCCAAAGACTCTAGAAAGAAGACATTGACAGGATAAGAGAGGATTCCAAATGTGTCTGGCTGTAAGAGACAGAGAGTGGATAAGTCAGACAGAAGGATAAGGTGGAATAGGCCAGGTTCTGCTGGGTGAAGAGAGTTTTTCTGAGCTAGGGATCCCATGTAAGGAGCCACAGGTCTGTGAGAATGTCTGTAGAAGCAACCTGGCCGCCAGACATGGACTACCAAACCCTGCTGTGAGGGATTATACAGCATGTCAACAACATGTTATTTCTGTCTCTGATGTCTCTTGATCATGCTACCCTGGTGAGGCCATAAAACCCATGCACTATGTGGCCATCACCTCCCTGCCAAAGACAGAGATACTTACTCTGAAGAAAAATCAGTTCTCGGCAGCCCTACCTACTAAACACAGTGACATGGCTGTAAGTGCAGGTGAATTGTTACCTAGCCCCAGGGGAGAGGCCAGACAGAGGTCTAGCATTGGTGTGGTACCTTCCCAGACAGGTCAACTGTACAGATGACCAGAAATTGAGACAGTGTTAATTTTGTGCCAGATGTGTCAGACTGTTTCTTATCTTCCTTCTTCCCTGAGTTAATGCTTAACCAATAACTGTGGCAGTTGATGCTTATTCATGCAAGAATACCCTCACTGATTTGGCAGATCGCTGTTCTCCAGTGACAAGGAATAAGTCCAACTGTGAACTGTTCTGGGAGGGCTAGGACAAGGTTCCAGGGCTGGCTGGCACTTTCCAGAATGTGTTAAAATGCTCACGGAAAGTTCTGTCGGCTGCTCTCAGAGTATTAGGAATGCCTGAAGGATGTGATAATTTGGCCATTCAGCCAGGCAGTATTTTCTGTGCTCTCAATCATCTGGCTGAGTGGTTCCTATTCTAGCTACTGTTCCCTGCAAACATGAGTCCTGCAGAGCTGTTTTCTCCTTGCAGGAAGTCCTGCTTGGTCATGGTGTGATTTGAGCTTGATCTGCAGATAGCTGGGGCTGAATTATTTTCATTTTCCATGTAGGCTATTTGGGTATGTAAAAAGGTCATCACCAATTCACAGGAAAGCTTACAGAGAAATAGAAAAGTCATAGGTCAAGAAGAAAAAGCATATATTTCATGAACAAGGATGGAATATGTGAGTTGATGTAGAAAAGGATGTGAATCAGAGCCTCCTCTGGAAATATTGTTTTGGGGAAACCCTAGATAAGGCTACAGGTACAGTTTACCTCCTCTGTGCTTAAACTAGTGGGAATATTGTACTGCGGAGGTCCAGAAAGGAATTCCTTAACTTGTCTAAGATAGAATCATAGAAACATTACATTGGAAAAGACCTCTGAGATCATCAATTCCAACCATTAATCCAACACAGCCAAGTTCACCACTAAAACATGTCCTTAAGTGCCACATTTACATGTATTTTTAAGTACTTCCAGGCACAGTGATTCTACTACTTCCCTGGGCAGCCTGTTCCAATGCTTTACCACCCTCTTAGTGAAGAATTTTTTCCCAATATTCAATCTAAACTTCCTCTGAAACAACTTGAAATCATTTCCTCTTGTTCTGTTGCTTGTTACCTTGGAGAAGAGACTGACCTCCACCTCCACCAGAGGTAATTGGAAGAGATCGACCATCTACCTTGCACCCCATTGCCACAAACTCGCATGGAGGTAGAATCAAAGACTCTCTTCCATGTCAGCAGTTTTATTGCCTGTTCTTAAAAACCTCCACTGAAGGAAACTTTGCAGATGCCCTGGGTGGCCTAATTTAATGCTTTTAAATGTTACAATTACACATTTTCCATAATCACCAGCGTATTTAGCTTTGCTTCAGATTGTGTGACTTCACTTCATCCTTCACCCAGCTGTCACTGTGAACACACATGTCAGTCCTCTACCAACTGACAGGCTGTAATTGTGTCCATATTTGAGTTTTATCCCATCTAAACTGAACAACCTGTTCACAAGATTATACTCTGATCATGTCTTAGCATTCATAAGGCTCTCCTTTGGATGCTCTCCAATGCAGCAACATCCGGACACAGCGCTCCAGCCAAAACATCAACAGCATCACGTAGAGCACTTCTGTTATCTCTTAAATGAAAAATATTTGTTAAAAAAAACCTAAGAATGAGATTTGCCTTATTTTGAACATCATCACCATGAATTTAGGTAACAATCTTTGAGTGGCTGAACACGCAAAATTCAGACTCAACACTAATAAGAATTGCAAATGGTGTAAGAACCTGCAGTGTTGCATCCAGCTTCTGAGAGCTTCTGGCATCTTTTTATGCATTTGGATACACAACTGGATTTGGTTACACAAATTGCTGAGGTTAGATTGTGGAGATGAAACTGAAGTGTTAACAGCTAGGACTGGAATGAAGGTAGGTGAGTCAAGAGGGCTGTATGTTAACCTAATTTCCAAGTTGTTTCCTCGTTAACTTTCGCTTTGAACAGTATCTCTAATGTTGCACCTATGTGGGAATGTTACACTGGTCTATTTTGTTCATGCCAGATGAAATGTGTTCACATGCTTTTGTAAGTACACGTTTCCATTGAATTACAGGATCCACGTAGCTCTGCCTTGTTTTGAATGAGTGCTCCTCATTCAGAGCAGTTGTCCTCTAACACACCTTTTGCTTGCTTTCCTGAGCCTGTGAAGGTTAAGTGCAGTCTCAGATGTTTAAACAAAAAAGTGTTCTGGAGTTGAAACTTTAGAACTTTAAAATCCAGGAAGTTCACAGTTTTTGGTGACATGACAGTACGGGATTAATGAGTACAGGAAAAAACATCAGAATGATCAGGACATCCCCTGTGCTCGCATACCAAGTTGATTACATACCTAAAGCTCTGGCATTGTGTAATTTTCACATTCTTCTGCAATTTAAACCAAGATTTCTCATACCTTTAGCCTGCAGTTTAATGGTACAATGTCTTGAGCAGAAACCCTCTTTTAAGAAAGCCTCACTGACCTTCTTTCCCATTCCCACACCCCAAGGTGCTGTTGGTTAAAATTGTTGAAAGTCACAGCAATGCAAAAAAAAAGAAGACACCAAAAAAAAGGAGGAGAGGGTGAGGGAAAAGGAGAGTTTAACTCAGTCCAGTTTTCCAGTCAAGTGCTGTCAGTGTGGAAAGTGTGGATCCACCACAGCTAACTCAGTCTAAGCCAAGCCTGTCCTCCTCTTCACCTCAGCCTCTGCACTGGCACTGCTGCTTGTCTAACCTGCAAGCAGTCAGCCAAGGGAGCAACACTGGGTGAAAATAATGCAGCTTTTTCTGTAGGGACAGACTATGGACTGGTGTTGAACAGCTTGCCAGGGCAGAAAGTAAGAGGGCCTCTTTGTTCTTATCATCCTGCCCCATCTGCCAACCCCTGTTCCTTCTCCCTTCCCTGCTTGGGGCCACTTATCTGCTCCTCTCCTCGCTTTGGCCTTGGCACTCACTGGGCCCTTCCTTCTCTAAGCTGATTAGACTTGCTCAGGTGAAAGCAAGCTTGACACCTTATTGCTGCTTTAGTTTCCCATAGGGAGCATCAGTCATGTCAATTTAATCACCTTAAAACTGCTGGAAGAGGCTGAGGTCTGACTCACCACATTGCAAGCAGTAGCCAGTGACGAGGTTTGCAGACAATGGAACAGACCTATCTCATGAGTTAATCGCTGCTTAAAAAATAATCCCCCACAACATGAACTTAATCCCAGGCTTTTCCACAGACATTACATGAGCTCAATGTGTCACTGCCTCGTGCACTGCTGTGGAAACAAATTCTATTGATGAAGTGGCTGTGATCAAACACTGTACAGAGAAGGGCCCCATTGTTACTTGGACAGATGGTCCCTGTTTGTGCAGTGGGTTCCTGGCTCCAGATTTTGTTCCAGGTAGAAACATACATAACACTTCAGAGTTTCTCTTGGTTTCTTGGAATTTCCTGCTCTTCCCCACCTTTCACAGTAGCCATCAGAGCCATAGGTCTGCATCTCTGCAGAGCTTCTCCAAGGGAATAAACGTGTGTCCCCAGAGCTTTCCAGGCACAGTCCACAGCAAGCATGCTGCCAGCTCAGACAGGGAAATCTTCAGGGTTTTCCTCCTCTATAATTTAAGTCAAAGCCCACAAACATTTTTCCATAGCTACAAAACATGATTTTGCTGCTTTCAGTCCTCAACACCCTCTTTTGTTAGAACAAAGCAGGTGAGTAACAGCAGCGGAACAAGTTAGTCCACTAATCTGCAGATAAGACACTGGAGGACTCAGATGAGTGCAGGGGGAAATAATGAGTACTACCTGATGAATGGTATCAGGAAATATTTCCTCTTAAAATGCCTTGTGGGTTTTCTGCAGTGGCATATCTGCTCAGACACACACTTGAAATTTGAGTGCAGGCTCTAGAGACAAGTTCTTTTCTGGGCAGCAATAACTTGTTCAACTAATTATACAAGTTCCTGTGTCTTAATTTCTCTTTGAGAGAGCAACCTGGGCTACAGTAGAAAGCAAAGGATGTTTAAAATGGATCTAATTAGAAGATCTTCTCTTTGAACGACCTGAGAAGGTAAACCATGTTGTATCTCTGGGTGTTGTCTTTATTTTCTAAAACATGTGTGGTGGTAGCTATTGTGCTGGGTGGCTTTGCAAGAGAAGGTGTAATTATTTTGCAACATTCGTGAAAAAGAGAAGCTTAGAGGAAAAGTAAAAAGAAGGTCATGTAGCTCACCTGTTTCTTCTGTTAAAGTGAGACTTTGCTATTTACCTCTAAGAATCCTCTGCATTTTAGAATTAACTTTGAACAATATTTTCCAGCCTGAATTCTGTGGAGAATAAGAGATTTCGTAGTAAATCTTGACTTCTTTAGCTCTCTGAGGCTTTATAAATTGAAGTTACTTATTGCTTCTCAGGAGACAGTTTGTATGAAAAATGAGGAATGTGTCCACACAACTGCTTTACCCACTGAAGGCAGATAGATACTTGGGAATTTGCTGACTGAAAAAATTTACAGCAGTGCTTTATTCATTAAGAAATTAAATGAATGAGGGGGACAGCCGCATTACTTGAGAAGAACATTAATACTTTTCCCTATTTGCAATTTGTTTGCTAGTTTTCTGGCTTTCTAGATCCTGGCTTGGGATGTTTTGGAGTTTTAAATTGCTATCGAAGCCTGAGTAGCACCACAGTTCTTACATGAGTTGTCCTCTATATGGTGTTTTACATGTACAATTAACAGGGCATTTGCTTTCAGCTACATGGTCACACAAAGGATGTGTCTGAAAATAGAGGTGACCCATAACATTTGAATATGAACACAAGTCTGGGAACAGTGCAAAAGATAAATGCAAAACTGTACCAGATATTGTTTAACTTCATCATAAATTTTGTTTAATGACCTTTCCCCTTCCTATTGTCTGTTTCATCAACCCATCACCTATGTAATACAAGTTCTTTGTACAGATTGAGCTATGTTACCACATGCTGTGAACATATGCTGCACATACAAACCTACCAGAAACCTTTGTTTTGTTAGTGCCTCAGTTATTAAGTCATGCCACTAGCTCAGGGAAAGCTTATAATGTTTCCCTCTTGATCCAGTTTGATCAATCATGGTCTTGGGTTCAGCCAGATCCGTGGAAGTCTTGAGTTACAAGCAGATGATGTCTCCAAAATAGAAAAGCAGTGTATTTTGTGGAATGCTGGGTATACTGACAGACAGGCCCAGGAAACTGAAACCCCCCTCCTGTAACAGTCTTTTTTTTAATAGATTTTGGGGTGGGGTGGGAAGATGTTCTGAATCACTGTGATGTCTTGCTTTCTGGTTATACCTGTATAGGAGTATAAGAGCAGCTATATTGTGTTAGCTCAAATGTCTACATAACAGTGGCATGTTCTGTTTTGGTTTGGTTTTTTGTTTAAATTTGTTTGGTGTGTTTTGCTTTTGTTCGGGTTGGGTTCGGCTTTTTTGGTTTTGGTTTTTCTCTCTGTTGCTATCCTAAAATATCTTAAAATTAGTTTTCCTTTTTCAATTACATCTCGAAATTCAGTTGACATTTCTTCAGACCCCATTTCTGAGTGGTAATAGTCAGTTCAGTGTCCATCACAGAACACATAATGTCACGATCATTTCTTTCTGCCTTACACTTACTGGTGCTGAATTTCATGAACTTCATGACTGAGTCACTCAGTATCCTGTGGCTCCAGCGCAGATCTTCACAGGCAGACTTTCTCAATCATGTGAAGTTTTCCACAGTGTTGTATCACTGACCACTGCCTTTTCCACATCACTTGAGAACAGAGGGTAAGATACAGGCTTACACCACATTCCTGCAGAGCTCTGGTGATGACATCTCTATATTGGAATAGAAAATAATTTATTCCTACTTTTGTTTCCTATGTTTCAACCAGGTCAGTATCCAGGTGAAGTCTCACTCCAGATGGATCTCCCTAAGAACCACATTCGGTGATAAATCCCTGCTGGATACCCACACTGGTGACATCAAGTACTATAACTCATTGCCATCCTCTTTCAATTCCCAAGGTGAGACCAGAGATCATTTTGATATTAAAGTTTTCTGTCGTGGTCTCTTCTGAGCTAGAAAGCCACAGCAAAGTGCCCTGCTTGCTTGGGAGCACCAGCTCTGATATGCAATAGTGGCAGTAAGCAGCCACTGCCAATGTTCATTATCATCTCAGGAGGTGCTGATTTTTCTGCTTTCACCTTGTGATTCACAGCCGTGCAAAGCCTGAGTTTGGATGAACAGCCTCTTCAGTGCAAAAAGATCATAATTTTACAAAAGCTCATGACTTTAATCAGGTTGCTGTTATCCACTCAGGTACTGTTCAGTAGTACTCTTAAGAGTCTTTTCTCAGTGCTTTCCTCTCTCAAAATGATTTTCACAATCTGCCTGGGTTCTGCCTTTTTCTGTAGCTCTCTACTAGCCATTAATTCTCGAGGTAGGGAAGTGCTTTGTTAGGAATAGCCAGAAAGTGCATATTCATAGCAAAATATGTATTTTTTATGTATTCTTCACCTCCCTTTTTCTATTCCCTTTTGGTTGCATAAATGTGTCAGCATCTGTTATGAGGGTCCATGCTTGTTTTACCTCTTCCTTTGTGTTTCATCATCTACTGTGTGAGTAAATTAGCTTAGGTATTAATGAGCTGGAAAAGGTTATTTTTTTTCTGGGTTTTGATTTCAAGCACCACATTATATTCTGGTGTGTCAGTATTCTTGGGTTCTAGGTTACTTATTTATTAACTCCAGTGCAATTAATGGAGATGCATACTAAAAACTCAAGATAACAGGTACTTTTTTTCCAAGGAGATACCACTCTTCATTGTTTCCATTGTTATCCAAGGCATAACAAACATGCAGAAATCTCTAGCTGAGTCCAAGGTGTTGCTACAGCCCTCTCCTGAGTGGGATACAGCCAGTAGCAGAGCTCTCCCTCTGCAACAGGACAGGCCCTCACTTACAGCAACATTTCTAGTTGTTCCCTCATGTCCTGGCTGTGCATTTCCCAAGTACCACTGTAAGGAATACTTGAAGATCCAAAGTCAACTTTCCTCATGGCAGATGGATTTCCAGCACCTCCTTTATTCTTGTTAGGAACCTGCTTAGGACTCTGCCTTCTCCAAGCAATTTCTTTCTCTTATTTTGAGTAGCTACAGCCAATATGAAAAAAAAGGAAATATGAGGGAAACCATCTGATGACAGTGGCAGAGGAATAATTACAGGCCTTGTACCATGCCTTGCCTTGGATGGAGTGAACAGGCAGAGTGCGCTGAAGGAATCTGAACACACTGTTTTTGTAGAGTATGCTGGTATTTCCTACTGTGTGAGTCAGCTGAAAATTCCCTGTTGTTTCATTATCTTTTCAGGTCACACAGCGAGGTCACTGGAAAAAATGCCATCCCCAATCACTGCAGGTCTCCACTGCCTGGTTCTGCTGGTCTCAGCCTGCTGCCAGACATCACAGGACTCAAACTTCAAACCATTCCGATATGTAGTGAGTATTCTTTCCCAGCCGCATTAGTTTTCATTTGGTCTCTGCTTGTAGCACCTTGTTGCTCTCCTTCACATCCACAAAACCTTGGAGGAAGTCAGGATAAGACCAGGTAGAGAAACTGAACCCAGAGTGTGTAAAAGAGATGGAGAAATCCAGGAACTGCGCTCTTCTTGCTCCCCAGTCTTAAAGCCTCTTCAGAAGGCACTGAAAAAAACACTTCTGGTTTCTCACCTGTGTTAGTCTGCAAAGGATTTCAATTGCTGTCCCTGGAGCTAAGCTTAGGTAACAGTTACGTGGGCATTGCTCCTGGATGGAATTCACCCATCCTATGAGAGAAGATCCAAATGTATCTTGCCTAGAAGTGACATGTCAACAAAACTAGCTCAGGCACAAAGGTGTTACAGGTGGGGGATAGGTGTCTCACCACTGTCTTGACAATAGGACAAGTCCACAAGACCAAAATGCCACTCCTGAGTGATTTGTGTTTAGATGTTGCTCTTGGACTCAGATTTCACTTCAGTTTCCCACTTTTCTTGATAATCCTCACATACCTCTTTTGCTTCATCTGTAGCAGGAATTATGGAAAGCTGTTTTGTGCTTCATCCTGTGTACGGGTTTGTTAACAGACAGTTTCTGCACAAATAGTCCCTAACAAAAAGAGGAACAGAGAAAGCAAGTTAATGGAAGTTAATATAGTTAATATAGTCTGGTAAATAAAACTAGTCTACAAATCTACCTACTCTTGGTCATCACTATTATTGTTAGACCAGAAAATACTTCGGTTGTCTTCTCCATTGTGAGAGAATGGGAGAACTTCCTTTATTGAGCAGGTTGAAAAGTGGAAACATGAAGAGGAAGATAGAAACTCCTTAAGCTGTTTCTACCACTATCTCCTGTCTTGGCAAACCAAGATACGTCTGGTTCCAGCAGCCTCACCTGCACTTCAGTAGATGTCTAATAGTGACCAAGTATCTTGTTTGGTCTGTTTTTTTCAAGCAGTCTCCATCTCAGCACTTAAGAGTTTTCATGAAAAAAGCAACACCTTTTTTTTTTTTTTTTTAATCATCATTGATCCATGGTACACCCTGCAAATGAGTCATTATTTAATGGTGTGAAATATGTGAAGTATTTAGGAACATAACAACACCCTTCAGTTATTTGGGAGAATAATTGAAAAAGGAAACCACTGAGTCCAAACCTGGAGTAAGAGGTGGATTGCAGTGGGATTTCTGTAATTCTGCAGCCAACCTCTAACACGGAGGTCGTACCCCGGCAGTGCAAAAACTGCCAGGGTGCCTTGGGATCTTCACTCCGACACAGCTGCGGCACAAAGCCCAGCTCTAATCACACACCAGATGGTTCCTTTATGTAAAGAGATGACTTAAGAGTTGCCAAGCTATTCACCCTTTCTGTAAATAAAGGTTTCAGTAGGAATCAAGAAACTGGCAAAGCTGCAAATTTCCTGCCTGCGTCTGTGCTTGTTCTTTAGCCTTTCTTGCTAACGGTGGTGCCAACGTATTTTTAGGGCACGATTGAAAAAGATAAGATGGTCTGCATCTCACTTGGCTGCAGCCTGCATAAACCAGTCATACTGAAGCTGTGCCACCACTGCCCAGGTCAACTGTGTGTTACTGATGGCCCAAAAGTAGCTGACCTGGCAACTGAGCTGGAGCCAAGACTTTTCAATCCTCTTTCTTTTCCTACTCAGGGTGGCTTTGCTGCTGCAGAGATGGAAGCTCAGAGCAAAGAGGAAAGAAAAGGGTGATGAGAGTTTGGTTTCTGAATTCAAAGGCCAAGTGGCTGGGTTTCCCAAGCAGTGGGACCACCCCCACAAGTCTGGCCCAGGCCTAGGGGCATGTATCTGCCCCATAGTGGGGACTGCAGCCCAGACACAGAAATCCTTTTCAGCTGGGGCAGTTGCCTTGCAGAGATATACAAAGAGGCATCTGCAAACTCAGTACATCCCTCAGCTGGTGTTTAACCCTTCCCTGCTAGGAAGATAGAAATATTCTGTTTAAAGAGGAAGATGGGGTGGAAGGTTGGAGAGTTGGGACCAAGAGTGGTGGGAAAAAATTGCCTATGTCATTATCTTCTTCACTAATTTCTTTTGCCAACAATGGCAGCTAAAGCTTTACTTTGTTTTTCTCACAGAGCTTCACTTTCTGTTTTTTCCACAGATTGACAGCATGCTAGGAGAGGAAAGCTTCCACCCAGATATGCAAAGGCAGAAGCGAAACGGTACGTACACAAATGTATGGTAATAGAGCAGTTTTCTAGTAAACCAAGGGTGAAATCACTGTTAGGGACAGCATCTACTGATGTCCTGAACTGGGAACATCAAGGGGGAGGTGTTGTGCTTTAACCCCATTGAAGCACCACAGTGCCATTCACTCACTCTCCCTCTGTGGGATGTGGAACAGTATCAGAAGGATAAAGTGAGAAAACCCATGGGTTGAGATAATGACAGTTTACTCAGTAAAACAAAAGAAGGATTCATTTGCTACTTCCCATTTTTGGGCAGGTGTTCAATCATTTCCAGGAAAGCAGAACTCTCCAGGTCCCTCTGGATGGTATCCCTTTGATGACGTATATCAGCACAGCTTCTCTGCAATTGAAATACCAGTGTAGAAAATACCCTCCCCAAGCTTCTTAGTAGGACAGGGGCCACAAGATAATCCTGTATCACCTCAGGCTGTGGCTGACATCCCATCCACTTACTGACTGGAAGGAGAGACGAGATGAGACAATTTTTCTCTGTATATATTATGCCACTTATATCTTTTTCCTATCACTCTGAGACCAAAGAAATCTGGCTTTTCTCAGACAAAACAGATAAAACAGAGGCAGAATGTCTGCTGAGGGGGAAGCAAGAAGATTCTCTAAGCAGAATGCCACCAAAGTTACCATTAAATAGCAACCAAGAGCCCAAATGCCAAATCAGTTTTTGATTTACCTTTAAACACAGCTTTGCAGTGAAATTCTATTTCTCTTTCAGAGTATATTTTTGACGTTCCCCTTCCAGAGTACACGGTTGACATTGAAGTAAGCCTTACAGATTCATCTTACCTGCAGCCAATCAAAGAGTATTTCAAAAATCTTACAGTTCCAACAAACATTTCAAATATACAAACAACAATTTCAAACATCCACGTTACAACAGGTGGGTTAGTTATTGATTTTAATATTCTGGATGATGTGTTATTTTGTCAGTATTTGATATCTCCCACTTCTGCCACCCAGCACACTTAGAAATCAGCAAAACTGAACCATCTCTGCTGCCTACTGAAAGATCCAGCAAGACTGAAGCTCTAGCTTCAAAACAGCATGTTTTGTTATCTGTGTCTTACCACTGCTCTTTATATAATGTTGGCATTAGGAACAGCTCTGAATGCTTTTCCTAAGGAAGGGACAAAGCCAGAGGAAGCCTGAGCCAAAGGATCCTGCTCCAGTTTGACTAACAAGCAGTCTGAGTTACTTTCAAGTTTCAGGAAGCTGGGACAGCGGTTATCAGACTGTTTACTTCCCTCCTCCTGTATTTGGGACGTAATTCGCTGTAAGAGGCTGTACTCTGACCCTGACAGAGACAGGCTACATGAGATGCAGTCTTTTCCTGTATAACTCACTTAACTTATTCTTACAGGGCATGATATCAGGCAGGTTTTATTATATAAGCTGGGGTTGTGCAACATCATATCTGAGTAACTAGTACAAACACACCAATCATTTACAATAGTAGAGGAGATTTGGTACCTCCTTATCGCTGGCCCATAAAACAGTGAAAGGAAGTGTTTAGCAGTTCCCAAAACAACATGCAAATGGATCTTTTAAAGGCCTTCTGGGTCACATGCAATGTGTAAAAGTAATTTTGTTAATATCTTGCTTTACAAATGACACATTAGGAGCAGAAAAAGTTACAGTCAAGTATTTTGTTGGGGTTTTTTTGTTGGTTGGTTTCTTTTTTTTAGTGTTTTAAAGCATTTTGTGGTAATGTTACCTTCTGTCACACAGCATCTGTCAGGACATAGTCAGAACAACACAACAGCTGCATTCTGAATGATCTTGCTCTTACAGTCTTTAAAAGCTGATATATTTGCTTTCAGCCCAAGTAACATAGAAATATCCAATCTGAAAAGTATCATAGGACCCTGGCCAGTATGCCAGATAAATTTTTAGGATCAGGCCTCATATTTCCATTCGGTTACTTAGAAGTTATTGATCAGGCTTACCACTGTACCAGTCTGGTTCCCATTTCTGTTTAGTGATTTGCAATTAGTAGAGTAAGATTTGCAAGTCTTCTGCTCATCCTGTTTGCATCATTCAAGTGAACTCACAAGAAGGGCAACATTTAATTGGGACCACTGTCATGAAGATACAGAAAATACGTATCACCATTCCCATGGTATTTCTCTGTCTGTCTGTCTGACAGTCTGCCTGCCCAGTGGTGAGAAGAGCAGCCGTTGTTCCTGTGAAAAGGGATATGCCTGGCCAAGCAGGGTGTGCAGTGACATGATACCCTGCCCTTCTCTCAGCCTGGAACCTGCCCTGCCCTGTGGCTACATGCAGAAAATGCCTTTCTATGGACCTTATTGTGAGCCCCAGACTGAAGGTAAGGGGACACAATGCTGAACTCCATCACTGTACAGCTCATATACTGGTAAGAAGTCAGAATAGAATAGTGCTAAAAGATGGGATAAAGCAGCATGTCAAGACTGAGCTGGCTGCTACATTCCCTGTGAACGTGGAAACTGTAGAAATGGTCTAGAGCTCTTCTCCTTGTGATATGGGCCCACCTTGACCCAACTTACTTGCAGATATTTAGTGCCATTTGGATCCCCAGCTCCTGGAGTCATTCACATGCCTCTTTGTGACTTTCTGCTTTTGCCAAGCAAAGGAAGTTTCATCTCATCAGATTTTCACAAATGTGACCAAAGTGTGCCAGAGTGCTCAAGAGAAGAGAAGGAACTAAAAAGCCCAGCACATGTGTTTGATTTTATTTCATGAGTCCTGTGACAAGGTGCCCAGGAATTTTTAGGAACCTGACTGATGAATGGATACTTAGGCCTGACAGCACTGGGGTGGAGTACTACATGTTGTCTCTGCAGTCCAAGACAAACACCCATGAGGCTCTGCTTCTTATTTGTGATGGAGCAGCATGCAGAGACACCCAGAGGCAGCACTAGATCTGGAAGCAATCCGATATTGTCAGCATGCCCATTCCAATTAATTCTGCTTGTAGGCAATGCTTCTATTACTTGGCAGTCCCATATCCATATTGCCATACTATTTCCAGGACTAGAGCTAACACCTGTTTCATGTTGAGGTTGCACACCCCTTAGAAGTCCAGGCCTCTGGATCCAGAGCTCCTTCACATGTGGTATGGACATGTCCTTAAATGAACCCAACATAGAAAATTCCAGTATCTCTCTAAGCATTTTACATTATTTTGTACTCACTGATGAGTCTCCACCCAGAATATTGCCCTCCCAAAGCACTGGGGATTTTTCCATTCATTGCAGGGAAACATAGGTGGAGATTCATCCTGTGTACATTTCACTATGTAAAAGTTAAGTCTCTGATCAGTTATTCATCCATATAACATCCTCATATCTAGAGCAATGTAGGAATTCAACCATTTCAGGAAAGCTATCATCTTCTGAATGTTTCATCTTCTAAAGATTTCTACAGCTTTGCATCAACTGGAAAGGGAGTCTAGGTATCTAGCAGATGGCAGACACATAAATTAGTCATAGAAAATTAGAAGAATCACAACTTTCTTATTATACAGATGAATCTTGGCAAGTTGCAATTATTTTAAACTTAAAGAGGGTAGATTTAGATTAAATTTAGGAAGAAATTTTTTAAGATCAGAGTAATGAGACACTGGAGCAGGTTGCCCAGAAAAGCTGTGTATGCCCCATCCCTGGAGGTGTTCAAGGCCAGGCTGGGGGGTTGGACTCGATGATCTTGAAAGGTCCCTTCCAACCCAAATCATTATATGATTCTAGAATTATTAAGTTAGAAGAAAAAGCTAAGAAATCACTCTGTAAGCATTGCTTCTGGTTATTTTACCTTTATTTTTATGTCTTTCCTTACAGACTCATGTGGTATGGGAGAGCCCATTGTAATGTATATGTCAGTCAGACTCGGCATAGACTTTCTGGATGATCTCAGGGATTCTTCCTCTATATTATACCAAAAATACAAAGCTGACCTTGAAAAAGCGGTAATGACTTTAGTTTTTCATCTCTGAAGGTAGAGAGCCCTCTAAGAAGTATGGTGTTTACCCTAAGTGTCTGGGACATAGGGTGGCCTGTCACTGTGTGGGGAACTGGGAAGTATGCAGCAGTGGGAGATACAAGGTGGGCCAAAGCTGACTCCATTAAAAGGAATAACAGTATTCCCATTGTTTTTAATACACTGGCCAACCAGGAAGTATTCAGGGATCTTTTCTATCTAAAGCATGGGAAAAAAAATCACGTTATTTTTCCAAGCTTAAATCCATGGGAACACACATGGAATGAAACCATCAACAGACATTTACCCCGTGACAGCAGTGAGAGCACCAGGCCCGTTCTATCAGATATGCTGCATGCTCATACATCAGTCTTGAATGGAGGGTTTCCTATTTTAAGCGCACTGGAATAATATACAAAGCACTTACCTCATGTGGTATGTCTTTGTTTACAGTTTAATGCCAGCTACAGGTGTTTACCAGGCTTTGTATCGGCAACAGTGACTGGTTTCAGGTAAGTAAATAGTTTCATTTTTTCCTGAACACACCAATCTTTCTGTCCAGTCTCAAGGAGACACGAGTTAGCAAAGGCTACGTTCACTCTGGCTAGAACCCACTCCCATTATACACAGACTGAATAACAGTATAAATGCTGCAAAGGAAAGCCCAGCTATGAGCCTGGAAATAGGGTAAAATTCGACACTCTGCAAGAGTCCAAGAAACATAGTCATTCTCCATCTAATTCAAAGCCTTTTATGGGAAAGACTGAGTTCCACCCAAAAGGGGAAAAGGATGCGAGTAATCTTCACATCATTTCCTAGGTCATAAGGAAGATGAATTAGTACATTGACTCTGGATGCAACACTGCATAAAAGAGATATTACTTGTGCCCACAGATATTTAAATGCAGCTGTATTTTAGGTTTTCTAAGGAGAGTTTACTAGAAATAAACACCAGACGAGGAAGATGTCACATAAAGGTGTTTGTTCTTAGGAAAAAGCTGTAGCACAACCTTCTTGTATATCAGAGCAAGTCTTGAGTCCCAACAGGAGCCTTCACAGGTGAGCCCAGTGAAGCCTTCCCAGCCATATAAGATGGGTCACCACAAATAGAAAACAACTAATAGACAAGAATATTTAATTCTGATGCTTTTCTCGTTCTTGTATCTGTTTAGTCCTGGAAGTGTTTTTGTGAAATATGAAGTAAAAGCAGGACCAGCAAGCGCCAGTCAGATTGATAGTTCCAACAGAGCTGTACTACAAGTTCTAGAACCATTCTACCAGCCAAAACCATCTACCTTCACAACAGAAGTGCCTTGTAAGTTTAAAGCTCTCTCAGTACTTTCCTTCAACTTCTACTTTAGTATTTTTAGCCTAAATCACGTAGCTTCCTTATACTGTTGATTATTTGGTACATGGCCTTCAAAACCATTTGTTTCTCTGGCTGTATCTTTTTATCCTTTGTCATCAAAACTTAGGACTTTCATGAGAGGACCATGCATGCAGTACCTTCCATGAAAAACCAAAGCCTTCCAGCTACTCCACTGGACTTGATGATCTTAGAGGTCTTTTCCAGCCTAAACTATTTGATGATCCCTGATGCAGTCTCTCTGAAAGGGAGAGAGATTGAACACCCTTAAGTTCACTTCCAGAACTGAGACAGCTCTTAGCATGTCAGGCTGCCAGCACTTCCTACTCTTTGGAGCAAAATTAAAACCTCTTGCAGTTTACATGAGAACACATTCCCCTTGGCTTCCTTGGCACATTTTCCATACTGCTGCTGGACAATGTGTTACAATTCAGTTGCTTTATCAAGTGCTCCAGAGGTGCTGTACTCTCAGAGTGCTGGAATGTCTGTCTCAGAGGATTACTTCAACCTGGTTGCTTCTCCTCCCAGTTTATCAGCTTAGAAAGCAGTGGTGGTGATATTTCTAGCTCTCTGCATAAAACCTGCTGATATCTTTGGCCGAAAAAGATAGGAAAAGAATACACACAGGGAAAATCTCATGGCTTGTATCAGAGGTAGTGCCCTGCCACTGTTGCTGGGTGCATATTAGTTGTGAAACACCTGGGAACCCTGTAAGATGAAAGACACCACATAGTCATGAGATGAAATGACAGTAATGCAGAATGTTTCTCTCTGTTTTCCCAGATCAGGTAAATTTCAACGTGGAACCCTCGAACATTTTTGAAGGGGATACAGTAACACTGACCTGTGAGATAAATTCAGCATTTCACAGTGTGACCTGGTATCACTTGGATCAGATCATCTCACCCAGCTTCCGGCGTTCAATAGAGATGACTGTAGAAACCAGAAGGTCGATCCTTAAAATCACCGATGTTACGATGGAGGATTCTGGTATGATTTTATATCAGTAAAACAGCAGATGTAACCACTAGTGGGGCTAGTTCGGAGTTACAGTTTTACATGTGTTGACATTTAGGGTTTTTTGAAAATCAGAAACATGTGAACTGGTGGCATTTTGCTGGGAGGACTTATTAGGGGAATTATTATGTATTATCAGAGTTTGGACTCAAGTTCCCACTCAGTTCTCTTTGGTCCATGAATTATACACTCAGCTCCAAAAAGGGTAGCCTGTGGCCAGGTATTCGGGCACACACATGTGAGGTATAAATCATGAGTCCAAAAGTCTTTGGACTGAGGATGCCCTGAACCTTGGTGTCTCTATTCTTGTGTAAGTGGCCTACTCACTTGGCTACCCTGTGGGGAAGGGGAACCCACATACCTAAAGTATGAGGGAAGTTTGGAGCCCTGATCGCCAGTTTCAAAAACAAGGCAGGCTGCATTCAGGGCACTTGTGCCTAAGAGAGTGACTGATAAAGGGAAAGGGACCTAGGGGTCCTGGTCGATGGCAAGCTGGACATGAGTCAGCAGTGCCCTGGCAGCCACAAGGGCCAACTGTGTCCTGAGGGGCATCAGGCAAAGCATCACCAGCTGGGTAAGGGAGGGGATTGTTCCACTCTGCTCTGCACTTGGGCGGCTTCACCTGGAATATTGTGGCAATTTTGGGCACCACAATATAAGGAAGATATTGAGCCATTAAAGTGTCCAGAGGAGGGCAACGAAGATGGTGAAGGGCCTTGAAGGGAAGTTGTGTGAGGAGTGGCTGAGGGCACTTGGTCTGTTCAGCTGGAGGAGATTGAGGGGAGACCTCATTGGAGTTCCAAATTCCTGGTGAGGGGAAGCAGAGGGACAGGTACCAATCTCTTCACTCTCATGACCAGTGACAGGACTGGAGGAAAAGTCATGAAGCTGAATCAGGGGAGGTTTAGGTTGGATATCAGTAAAATGTTCTTCATCCAGAGGGTGGTTGAGCACTGGAACAGGCTCCCCAGGGAAGTGGTCACAGCACCAAACTTGACAGAGTTCAAGAAGCGTTTGGACAACACTCTCAGGCACATGGTGTGATTCCTGGGGATGGTCCTGCTCAGGGCCAGGAGTTGGACTCAGTGAACCTGATGGGTCTCTTCTGCTCAGGACATTCTATGATAAATACTCTGCTCTCTTTGGCGGTCCCTTCTGAGCAGCCTAAGAGCCTGCGTTCCAAGGCCAGTTCTAGTGGAGTCCACTCTGAGCCCTTAATCTCTCACCCATTCTGTGTAGGAGACTTTTGCACTGTCTACATTCTTACCCTGACATATTGATGCCAGAAGGACTATGGGTAATATACAGGTCCCAAAAGCACCAAGTCCACAAGATTTTAAGTATTTCAGTCCCAGAACACTGGTCTCTTTTCAAGTACCCCTCAACATTACCCCTCCTAATCTGGATGTATTTGGCACCAGAAGTCTGCAGAAAGCATCCTGCAGGTGACCTGAGGGTACATGTTGATCAGCAAGTAGCAAAGCTACTGCAGAGCAGAGAGATGTGAAAACTAGATATGGAAGTAGATCCTAATTCCAAATATAGAGGCAAAACCAAAAGAACTGTTCTCAGTGCTAAGATACTGTCTATTCTTTACAGGTTCCTATAAATGCACTTTCACAAATGGCAGTCAGTCTTACAGATTGAAGGCCACAGAAACAATATCTGTCTTTCCACTACGTATCACTCCAAATGTAAAGGACATCGAAGTCATATGTAACAGTCCTGAAACCCAAAAGAACAGTCCTCAACTGTCCTGTTGCATTGACAGACACTTACCATCACTTATTGCTTCCTGGAACGTAAATGGAACAATCAATATTACAGGTAAGATTAACAAAAGGCTGTCTTTCACCTGCTGGGTTTGTTCATGCTTTAATCTCCTCCTAACTGGCTACCACAAAGTCCTAGGATAGATACCGGGTGTGCTCCAAAGATGTGGCAGGAGGAGGTGCAGACTCCATATGTGCCATGCAGGTGCCAGTGGGGCTCTGAGCATCTCCATGCACTGTGCAGACATCGATACCTTAAACTGTGACATCCTGGATGGAAACAGCTGCCTGGACCAACATCACACCAACTTCTTCCAAAAAGCTTATTTCTGCATTGTCGAATCCTGGGAGCAAGGGTGGGTGCATCAGTCTCTACTGCTATCTCCAGGATCACCCTTGGGGTACAAAGAGCTTCTGTGTACCACATATCATGATTTGACAACCAAGAGAGGCAGGTGCTTTGAAACACCTGCAGCACAGCTAAATACTGAGAGCACAGTTCCCCTCTCCACCTGTAGCTGTGATTCAGCACATACCAGTTGTGTCAGTGGCATTACATAAGGCTTTACTTCTAATATAAAGAGCTAATAAAGGACCAAGTAAATGTGCTACAAAGAGTTACAAAATGACATAAACAGAAATGCTCATAAATGTCTATTGAACCATCATCCTAAATGGTCCGTTACCCTCTTAATATTTTATGTGTATAAATTAACTGTTTATTGTTAACTGTTTGCTATAAATGAAATTTAGCAGAAAGCAGGACAGCAGAATGAGAGAAAACCTTCAAAGCTCATGCACACAGTCATTTCCACAGAGAACAGGTACTGGTGTACAGCACTGCTTGCAGAGAGAGGAGGGGATCCTGGCCTTCTGCAATGAGCTGTTTTGCCCTTAATTCCCTGGGCCAGGTTTTCCCTCAGGAACTCTGCTGTGCCTTTATGCCAGATGCACTGTCAGCTGCAGCATAGGACAGATTTAGTGCTTCCAGCTAAACCATCACTCTTCAGATTTAAAGTCGAATGACTGTCAAGTACCTACAAATTTTTATTTCAAAATTAGATGACATTGACATCTGCAATATTTACTCCTGGTTTACTTATCTTTACTCATCCTAAATATCACAGATTAGGCTAAACCTAAATATCACAGGTTAGGCTAAACCAAAATGCTCTTTGTTTTGTCTTACCCTGGGGTTTCCAAGCAATGCTGTTGCTCTTTGACTGGTTTTGGCAGTAGATGCCCAGCACTGTGCTGAGATTCGTCTTCAGGCACTTGGGACACCACTGTGAGTGTTGCCAGAATAAAAGATGTGAATGAACTTCAGCAATGAGGATTTAAAAGTGCCATACTGTCAATTACATACAAGCCTGTGAGGGTTTCTTTACCTGGAGTGATTGCTTGTAATTTCCAGAGGTGCTTTTGGACATCTATAACCCTTCAAGGGATGTTTTATTTGTCTCTAGGAGTCTCCAGTTCGAGTGGAAACTGCACTGAATACAAGCTCAAAATAAAGGAATCACTATGCCCACCTGAGAAGTCAGGTACAGTGACAACATATACGTGTGAGCTGCAGACTAAACACGGAGCCAGGGCCAGTCAAACCATCAGAGTGACGTACCTCTGGAAAGGTGAGAGTCAGGTGGCTGTGACAGACCAGCAGCTCTTTAACATGTAGGTGGCCTCTGTGGCACATGGCATTTGCAAGAAAATGATTAAAAGTGACTCTCAATAATGTGATTTTTGTCTTGTGTTGTCTCAGCCCACGTAACAATATCTTCAAGTACAAACTCACCAGTTCCCGAGGGATATCCATTCAATCTAACGTGCGAAAGTGATGCGAGCGGTTATGACAGTATCACTTGGAAAATCCAGTCTGGAAGTGAGACAAAAACAGTAGACTGTGATATGTGCATCAAAAATAGCAAATTCCCAGCCACATCTGTGCTCACAGTGAAGTCTGCCACACAGGACTGGAGCGGTGAGTGAATATGATCTTATTGGCTACAAAGGCAGTGAAATTTCTGTGCCACATCATTTGCAGCATCCCTAGCCCTGCAAATCAGTGTGAAGGCCACAGTAAATAAAAAGCCCACAGTTAAAATTATAAGTGTTGGAGGACAGCAAGGCATGATGCTGCCAATAGCACTCTACTTGTCCAGCATTAGGGCTCATCACCTTGCAAAACCTGAGGAGCGCTTCTGTCAACTGAGACATGTTTTTTTGTACCACTTCTTTTAGGCACCCACATCTGCACAGTCTCCCAGCAAAACTTGGAGAGCTCTGCCAATATGACAATAGAGGTTATTTCCTTACCCCTGAAGCAGAACATCCTGATAGACCCCATTGCAGCATCGATACCTTGTGGAAAGCCACAAACCCTCGAGTGCTGCCTAAGTGCGAACACCACAGAAGATTTCTCTGTTACGTTTGTGATTGGACAAAATGGATTTCCAGTTGGTAAGATACAATAAACTTGCAGAATCATTAGTTTCACTGTATGTTATAACCCAGTCTCTGGGTTTTTTGTTTTCAGTTGTGCAAACAATTCATACTTACTGCTTTTAGGACAACCCAGAAGTACTCCTGAGGGTGTAAAAAAAGGGAAATGGACTTTTTTGTAGGATGGTTAGCATGCCTGAAGAACATGACTGGGATTAATAGAAGAGCAACTGAAGTCACTGCTGTAGTGATAAAGACATAATGGGTAAACACAATGCTTGGTTTGACTTGCCAGGCAGGGAGAAGTGGGCATTCTTACCCGTGTTCAGATTAGAAATTGCTGAACTCCATTTATTCACTTTTATCTTCCACTCTGCCACTTTTTCTGAACGGAGTATTGAGAACATGTTACTTTAGAAAATCTAATAATTCACAGAAAATGTAGACTAATCCATTAAGAATGCAATTTAAAGGGCTGTTCTGTTTTCTTCAAGGATGCAGGTAACGTGGTCTTTAACAACACAAAACCCAAGTTTCTACATCTTAAAATTTAGGGCAATTCTGCAGCTTCTCTCATGTATTTTTATATACTGTAAGTTTTCGAGTGAGTTTGTTTTTATATAATGGAAGTTTTCAAGTGAGTTACAAAACAGTTAATTTTAAAAAAGCAGAAAACAACATGCAGGAGTGCAAAAACAACAGGCTGAAGAGTAAAGCAGGTAGAGACTGAGGAGTCCTTTGGTAGACAGGAAAAATCCCAAGATCTTCTTGGAAGAGGCTTCATCCAGGGACCCTCAGGCACAGGCATACTGAAAAGCAATGGGAGTGTGGTACAGATCCTGAGTTCAAAAGAACCATAAGAACAGCAAAAACTATCCTATCTTATGAAACACCTATGGTAGAGGCAGGAAGAGTATTCCCCAAAATGATTTCCAAGGCAAATTTTGGTTCCTGAACAGTTATAAAGGTTTGGGCAGGATTTGCTCATACACCAGTAAGAGAAAACATATTGATCATGCAACAGCTTCCAGATTTATTAAGCAGGGAGTAAGAGACAGATCAGTGTACAGAGAGAGAGCTTTTTCACAGAGGAATTCTTTTTTGTAGGACCCACAGAAAGGAAAGTTTTGCTGAAGCTTTCTGCTGTTCTCAGCTGATTGACCCCAAATCTGTGTTAACCTCTCTTCATCCATCCATACAGGGAAAGAGAAAAAAGGAAATCTGTTTTGCTACACGTACAATTACACAGGAAGTGACTGTAGCAAAGAGAAAGAGCTCACGGCATACTGCAAGTTTAAAAACCACAAGTTTGAAAATCGACAGGGAGTTGACAGTGCACATATAAGACTGCACCTGATACCTGGTAAGGAAAAAGTTACTATTTATAGCTATTAAATCGGAAATCCCATTGTCTTTGTTAAATCAGATGCCACAAATTCATCACCAGTGACATCTAATAGGAACAGTTTCTGTTAGCTAAGAATTTTTGACTCCTTTCTTTTCTTTATGGGAAATTATTACATACAGAGGAAAATATCAGTTTTGATGTAACTTTAAAAAATAAATAGACAAGGTGTTTTGTCTTCGCTGTATTTGACAGTGATCCCAGCGTGTTCAAAGCAGCAATAGTTTAGTCATCTTCTGTTCCTGCTTCCTTCTGGTGTGGGCTGCACCACCAAGTATCATCCCCTGTGTTGAAATGTGATCATGCATCTCCCAGCTTGCACCAATAATTTATCAAAGATCAAATGTTTTGGTGTCTCAAGAAGTCATCTGACTCAGGAGATCAGCCTGTGGGAGAGCATATCCACTTGGAACACAAGAAGGGCAACCTCCATGAGGTGCTGCAGGGACCAGGACAGACCCAGCTTGCATTCAGCTCTGTAGGGAATGTTCAATAGTTAGAATTTGGCATCACTAAATCCAGCTTTGATGTTTAGTTCTGACAAGTGTTTGGATATTTCAGCTTTTTATTCTAAATTGGAAAGACAGTAATGTTGGCCATTCCCATGAGGCAGAAATTTTGTTTTTTCCACAGTAGTGGTGCCTACAGTTGAATCAGTGTATCTACCAGATTTCACTCTCTTGGGCAATAAATATGCAGACAATTTAATTACTTTAATCAGACTAACCCAATCAAGGCCAATTAGCAAGACTCACTGTTCATCAAAAAGGTGTTGAGGCCTCACTATCAAGGTCTTAATGAATTTCCTATTAGTGCTACAACAGCATTGAGTCCCTTAGCAGAACAAACTTTGTATGAATTATTGTTCACTTAGTGGTCAATATAATCTCACTCCACCTCTGTCCAACCCTGTAATCTAACAGATAAATCCTAAAACTTTTGGTATTGGTCTGTTGATTTGATTCAGTACTCAAAAACTGGAGCTTTATTAGATTTCCTTTTTAATTTCATTATTCATAAAAAAATTGGGAATGCAAGACATATACATCCTGAAAGGTTGTAATTAATGAAGAGAGGTAGCTGAAGTCCTGATTTAAAGACCTCTGAACTTCAGGAAGTCACAGGTTTGATGGGGGTAATTTATTAATCTCTCTGCTTCTTGTTTTCTGCCTCTATGATTTTTCTCTGTACAGATAAGCAAGTTTCCTGCTCAGACAGATTAGGCACTGGAATAGAAAGGGGCACATTGATAAAGCCGTGCCGTGAGTTAGATACTCCAGATGGTTTTACCCGAGGCAGTACAACTTACAAGTGCATCAACAACTCATGGAAGGTTGCGAGGAATGACTGCCTGTCCGTATCAATAAATAATCTGCTGAGTAGAGCCGAGGTAACATTTATGAGTGTTCTAGAGTTTGGGGTAGAGAGGTGGGGGGAGAAGAAAGAGCAAAAAATTTTGTTGCCTGGTTTTTCTTATCATAATCTAAAACATATGAAGCATTAAAACTTTCTTTTAAAAGCTAAGGAATGTTTGGCTATATCTACACAAGTCAGTGGAAGAGGCAAGGTCCCCCTCCTCTGGCCCAAAGGCCGTGTGGCACTGCATGGCTCATATGCACACACATGAATGCTCTGTCTCCCAGGCAAGGTGACCTTGTTCGTAGCATCCATAAGGAGCAGGTGCTGACCCGGAGTGTTCCCTGAGCCATGCTCAGGGACTGCCTCGATGAATGTTGGTTGGCACAAGCCCAGAAGAAGCTGCAGAGCACACCAACAACTCCAGGCTACTACCCAACCTCGTCCCCAGGCCCTGTTTACAATGCCCACTCCCTTGGTCACTTCACTTTATGGATAGGTGCCAGGCTTCTGTTTTCAGCCCTGGTATCCTACTGTAGTGCTCTTTATTTCACCCAGAGTTACCTTTCTCTCAGTGAGGCTAGAGAGACAAATTTCACATGTGTGATGTTCTGCTATCTTCTGTTCCAGTCCTTGGTCAACAGCCCTGAGTCAAAAGCAAAACTGCCTAACTACCTTGCAGAGCTTAAGGAACAGATTGGAAAGGAGCTAAACACAATAAACAGTTCTCCTGCAAACTTAGGTGCAGTTGTTTCCATCCTGGATATGGTCTCCTCTATCCCGGCAGATGCAGACGAGCTCACTATTCAGGTGAGGTTTTATTTTAAGTCTTACCTACACTTACCAAGCCCTTTGACTCCTTTTGTCACAGGGGATGATGTTCTTCTTGAAGAAGTTTCACAATTAGTTAGGATCAGGAGCAGGAAAGGAAGGGAATGAGGTAAAATAACAGCAAAGATACAGAAGAGTTTATAAAAAGTCAAAATTATGAGGATAAGCAGCCTATGCTTGAAAGAGAGGCTGCTGTGTGCTTAGCAACTAGAAATGTTCTAAGGACCCACAAAAGTCTCCAGCATTCTAAGACAGGGTAGGCTGAAATTATATATTAAATTCCAGGAACCAAGATCAAGCAAGGAAAAGAAATTGGATGTTACAACAAATGAATAACAAAAGAAATCTTAGAAATAGTTGGGAACCTTCATTGTGAGCTACAGAGGAAAAGCACTGTTCTTCTGAACAGAAAAGTGCAAAGAGACTTGACAGTTTATAGATGGAGGACACTACATGAGAGAGACCAAGAAATCAAAGATAGCACAAAGTCTGAGAAAAAAGGGAAAGAAGGTTGGAGAAGAAAAAACATTAAGTAATATGTAAAAAGAAATAGTCACACCGATCTTCTTTTGGAAACCTTAACTTGAAAACAGAGCATGCTGAGGGTTAACAACTGAAGGTTTCACATGGATTGAGCAAAATAAGAAAGTGCTGGGCTTTTTCAAAAGGCAATTCTAGGAGCATGCATAAATTACCATCAGAAACAACAATGATTTGTGTAGCATTTCAGTAACTACATTATTCTGTTGTTATTCCAGAATTTCCTCTCCACAGTGGACTTAATTGTTGGTGATTCCACAACTGAAGCTTGGGAAGAGCTGAATAAAGAGAAGACTCTAAAAAGTTCTTTGTTACTACAGTCAGTAGAAAACTTCTCCCTGCGCCTCCAACCAGTTAATAACACCATCCCTTCTGTCTCTGCAAACACCGTGCAGCTACAAGGCACAGTTATCCAAGAAAACAGCAACACAGGTTATAGTAAGGGCTTCCGCAGTACAGAAAACCTCACGGTTAATGTTCTCATCGGTGAGAGTGAAATTCAAACTCTAACCCAAAATTCAACTATTGTCAGTGTGATGTACTCAAAACTTGGACATATTTTGCCCAGGAATGAGTCTGAATATGTGAACGGCTTATTGATAACAACAACTGTGAGCAGCAACAGAAGCCAGAAGTTTGAGGTTAATATGACATTTGCAAAGAAAAACTTATCTCTAAAGATGCCCAAATGTGTCTTTTGGAATTTCACACTCAACAAACGTGGTGGGGACTGGGATACTCGTGGTTGCACACCCACAGAGTTAGAAGATTATGTCATTTGCTCCTGCAGTCACTTGACATCATTCTCCATTCTGATGTCACCTGACAAATCCTCCCAGCTAATCTTTGAAGATTATATTTCCTATGTTGGCCTGGCTATTTCGATCTTGAGCTTGGTGATCTGCATTATAATTGAATCCTTGGTCTGGAAATACGTGACAAACAACACAACCTCCTACATGCGCCACGTCTGTATAGTCAACATAGCTGCATCCCTCCTCATTGCTGATGTGTGGTTCATTGTCACTGCCTCCCTCAATGACCAAAACCAACAGCTGAGCAGAGATATCTGCGTCATGGCCACGTTCTTCATCCATTTGTTCTACCTGTGTGTCTTTTTCTGGATGCTGAGCCTAGGCCTCATTCTCTTCTACAGACTGGTGTTCATCTTGCATAACACAAGTAAGACTGCTCAGAAAGCAGTGGCATTCTGCCTGGGATATGTGTGCCCCTTTGTCATTGCAGTCATCACCATCGCTGTCACACTGCCAAGGAACAGTTACACCAGAAAGGATGTCTGCTGGCTCAACTGGATGGACAGCAAAGCTCTCTTGGCCTTCGTCATACCTGCCTTGATCATTGTGGCCATGAATTTGTCCATCACCGCAGTTGTTATAATAAAAATACTGAGACCAACTATTGGGGATAGGTCAAACAGGCAGGAGAGGAACTCTTTGTTTCAAATTGGCAAAAGCGTGGCCATCTTGACACCACTGTTAGGCCTCACCTGGGGGTTTGGCCTTGCCACCATCATCAAAAACAGTCATCGAGCTTTCCACATCCTCTTTGCTCTGCTCAATGCTTTGCAGGTGAGTTACACATATTTTTATTTCCTCTGTGATCATTTAATATAGTGACATTATTGCAGTGCTGTGCTTGGCAGGGCATAAAACCAGCTCAGAGGAAATGCTCAGATTTGCCTTACACATCCTTATTCCAAAAGGGCTCTTTGGGAAACCCATTCCAGGAATTCAGCAGTATTTCATATTCTCATCTGCCTTATCAGATGTGCCTTATAGATAAAACTGACCTAAAGTTAACTTTCAACTTTGCCAGTAGCTTTGGGAAGATCTTAATTTCTGAAATTCAGAAATAGCCCTATTATGTTCAAGTGGGCAAGCTTGAGCATTTCTGGTCTCATTTACAGTGCACCTGGAGGCATCATATTATGCTCTTTGCAGCTGTGGGTTCAAGTATAAACAACATAAAAGTCACCAAAAACAGTTGAGCAGTACTAATAATAAAGAGAGGAACTAACTAAAACACACATGATTGAGAGTTTTCTGTCAGTATGATTTTTACAACAACCTATTTAGGTGGCCAGCAGGATCCCAATACAGGAAGGTTTCTTGATGATAAAACAGTTATGTCTATTCTCTCTCTTTAAGAATGGCATCAAAACTGTGTGCTTCAAACCAGACTCATTGACCTTTTGCATTGTGAACCTGCTTTTTTACATTGTGAACCTGCTGGTTCATCTGGGGAGAATAGGCAGGACATGTCTTCCATAAACAAAGGTTCCTTCTTCCAAATATATTTAGTGCAAGGAAACTATCTGTCTTACTTTGTAGACCAGGTGTACACAGAATTTAAGTAGGCCAGGCCTGGTGAACTCCTACCACATCAGCAGTCCACTATGTAATATGAAGTTAGAAAAATGCCCTCTACCAAAGAGTTCAGAGTTTAAATAGTCACCATGGACAATGTTTGAGATAATTATGAGGTGCTGCAATTAAAGGTTGGTGTCATCAAACTGCATGTAATTATCTGTTTCCTAGGGATTATTCATTTTGGTGTTTGGGACTCTCTGGGACAAGAAGGTAAGGATTCAAACTATTTCCTAAATTATGTCAAAATAGTATTGGAATTTGAACAGATTTTCTGTATTTACTGATTGATTAATTTTTTAACAAATAGATACAAGAAGCCCTGTTGAAGAGGAATTCAACATCCAAATGGAGTTCACAGCAATCAAAGGTTAGAACCTAGACCTAAGAATGCATTTCAGTTATTGCTGAATAGTCTAACATTCTCCAAGTGTTTCTTAAGTCAAATGCACTTTATATTTTGAATTCTTTATTAGAACTAGTCAGAGAAGACACTAACAACATAAATACGAACATACGCCCATTTTTCAAAGTTCATTATTTTACCTATAATTGGTAAAAAATAAGAAGGAGGTTGGTGGACATTTGCTCTAAATTCCACAACAAAAACCATAAAATGTAACTGAAACTTTAGATAGTAAATAGAAAATTTCTGTGGCTCTATTACTTATTCATAATGTGAGAGAAATGCAAAGGGGACTTCTTGGGTAAGATCCCCTTCACCTATGAGCAGGAGAGGATGGAGTTACTGTGACTTGAAGTCATGAGACAAGGAGACAGGTTAGCCTACCCTTTTTTCTCGGAACAGAAAACAGGAGGAAGTATGAATCTTTTGTCAAAGCATGTCTATGTGTTGCAAAGACTCATGTTTTAATGAGCAAATGATAGAATGTAAATGAATGTGCTTCTGGAAGAGGAGAGACTTTGGTCCCACACCCTGCAAATTCCTGAGTTAAACACAAAATATTCGGTGCCTAAAAATAAATAAATAAATAAATAATTGTTGCAAACGAGGACTGGATTCTTAAGGAAGATCCTGGAAGGCTTCTCTTCCATCCACAGTGTTCCTCTGGCCCAGTGGCTCTTACATGCCTCTCTGCATTGAAGCACAACTTGAACAGGCATCTGAAAATACCTCTGCTTGGGATAGACATTCACATTAAAGGGGGAAAACCAGTTCTACTACCATCTTTACAAGAAAAATAAAGTTTACAGAGTGCCTGAGGAAAATAGCTGGCCACTCATCAAAGCAAGGTAAATTAGAGCAGGTTGCTTAGGACATTGTCCCATCAGGTTTTCAGTATCTCTAAAGCTGGAGAACACACTAACTCTTTTGACACAAAAACTACGGTGTTTTGTCACCTTCAGCATAAAAAAATATTAATTTTTTTTCTTATGATTGAGGGGAATTTCTTCAATTTCAGTTTGTGCTGCAGAGGTCAAGACTCTGAGAAAAATGTCCCAAAGCTGTTTGAAAAGGGTAAACTAAGGCTCAGTTGCTATAGGCTACTGGGCAGCCTTGGAGCTGGACTGTCCTGTGCCAGTCACATGTCCTTCCCTTCACACCTTCCAACTTTAGCAGCTCCTCGTTCCTCTCTCCATGTGTCCTTCACCACCACAGATCTCACAGCACCATAGGCTTTTCATCCAAAATAACTAAAGGGAAGCTGAGCTGTTTAAGCCACCGGAAAATGCTGGCATGGGGACAACTTGGCTGGATGATCCTTGGATCCAACCAAGGGCAAATCTGCTTATGGCATTAAGCAACTACGACCCATTAGAAAGGATGGGGAATGGTCCCCCAGTGTGAGCAAAAGAGTAAAAGCACAGAATTAAAGGCTTTTACGATGAGGCTTGACAAACTTTTCAAGCAGAATATGGCAGGCTGACCACACAGGGAGCTCATGTCCTCAGTGACCCAGGATGTGTCTTACAGCCCGAGGAGAGGGCCAAGAGTTGAGGCTGTGGACTGATATTCACCTCACAAAGAGCTCTGCTGGTTGAGGACATGTTTTGCCCTCAGAGTTGTTTGTTGTCCTCTTCTTGCTGATGCCAAAGGTGTGTTCATCTCCGCTTCTGCACAAAAGGAGCCACGTTCCCAGACACAGATCGTAGAAAAGTTTCAGCCAACAGGAATAAAATACCTTTATCTGAGATGGCTGCATGAGGATGGGTAAACTGCGTATTCTGACACAGAAATGCTTGTTTCCACTTGCACTTCTGCATTTACCAAAGATGCCAGGATGTGTAGGAATCATAGAATGATTTGAGTTGGAAATGACCTTAAAGATCTTCTGGTTCCAACACCCACCTTCCCCTCTCCCCCAATGGTGTTACCATCATTCTTATATGACAATAAAGCTTAATTTTATATTGGTATCTGGACAGGGTTTATTCAGAAGAGCCTGTACAGGTATTGCTAAAGGACTAGGAAGCCGACTTAAAAGCCAGGATAATTAAGAAGATGAGTATATTGGCTGAAAGGAATTAAGGAGTCCATTAAGGTTGAACTGTCAGTTCAGAAGAGCAGCATTGGATCAAATCACTCCAGCTCCCACAGGAATCACAGAACAGCTGAAGTGGGAAATTACCTCCAGAGATCATCTAGTACCACCCTCCCACTCAGAGCATGGTCATCTAGAGCACAGAGCTCTATCCAGTTGGGGGTTGAGTAGCTCCAAGGATGGAGACACCACAGTCTCTCTCTGCAGCCTTTTCCTATGTTTGACCACACTCACAGTGGAAAAGTTTCCTCTTAAGTGGGATTTCCAGTGTTTCTATTTGTTTCAATGTCTCTTGTCCTTTCACTGGGCACCAAGGAGAAAAGTCTGGCTCTGCCTTCACTCTGTTCCAGTCAGAGAACCCCCAGCATGTCTTGGTATGTGGGTTTGTTCCTCCCCAGGGACAGGAGGACTTTGCATTTCCCTCTGCTGGACTTCATAGGATTCCTGTCATCTCATTTCTCCAGCCTGTTGAGGTCTGATAATTAACAAATAAAACAATAGTAAAGTCTTTTGTCGAACTTTTTATACTTGATTCATTTACCTTTTGCCTCTACCACCTTATGATATAGGTGACAATACACAACACTGCCTCAATTCCCCATCAAGGTACAACTAACAAATGAGGAGGGACCAAACAGAAAAAGATGTGTTTTCCGTGCCTTTTTTTTAACACAACTTTTGGAGGAATCTAATTAAATTCTCAAACCACTCCAGAACTGAAAAAGAAACTTCATTTTAGCAGCAAAAAGTTCCTTCCTTCCTTCCCATCAGGACTGCAGTGAGTTGTGTTCTAATGCCCTCTAGTGTGTCAAATTAAATTTGCCTCGGATTATCTCGGGCTATTGGCCATCAAGGACAATCCCCATTCACATAAATCTTAGCTTTTCTGTTTATCTTAATGGCTATACTGCCTCAGATGAGGGACCAGAACCCCGTACTGCCTGATATAGCTCTGGAGCCTAAGCTATCTTCCCTGACCAAAAGTTAGAGACAAGCTATTTGTGTCCTGTAGTTTTTTTTAAAGCTGATCTCCTTCATCTCCACCATAAACACACAAATGTGTGACCTTGATGCCTCACAAACATCTAACTTGGCCCTCTGTGAATTGCTTGCTTGTATTACTGAGCAACAGTTTACTGGAATTTTTTTTTTCTGCCTCAAATGCGGCTACAAAAAAGTTCTAGGCTTTTGACAAAAACCAATTTTCTCTCTTTCAGTCATCCTCCCTGATCCTGGTGACACCAATGCTTGCTATGAGCTACCCATTTTCAAGAACCTTTAACAACTTATGTGGGAAAACAGGTATGTGACAATAGACCTCCCTTACTGAAGCACAGACAAGGGGCTTTGCCTGTGTTCTCATTGTCAGAGTCTGTCTGTCCTGATATCTATCAGCCTGTTTGTCTCTCCATGCGTCTATAAATGGTATTTAATCTTCTAATGCAAAGAAGCTGTAAGAAGTCAATTGTAGCTTAATGGTAGCAGTATAATTGTCTGTCTCTGAAACAGGTGGCATGTTTCACCAATTCTAAAACCCACTAACTGAGCTTTGTTTTGATCTTAATAAGATCGTGACACAGTTCATTTATTATTCTATGTACTCTTCACCACCCTAAAGCTGTATCTCTGCAAAGGTTCTCTGGCTGTCATTTTATGGACATCACCATTTCAGTTATGACTTTATTTTGCAAAAAGCATTGCTGGAAATATAATTTCACTCCTAAGTGGGTAGTCTTTGCATCCAAACATTGTCCAGAGAAGACGGTGAGATACGGTCAAAGCAGGATAAGAAGGAGTTTACTGTAGACAAGCATGTGCTTTTTAAAAGCCTGTTTATTAGTCAGATAATGGAACAAGGAGACATGAGCACATTAGCCAGACACAGGAGCCTCCCACCAGAAGAATGAGACTTGCCCACAACTGTTTTCCATGCTTCTGCCACCTGAAACTCCCCTCTTCCACACTCTGCTCTCAGGCTCCATGCACTTGGGTCTTAGGTAGCCTTGTGCTCACAAGAGGAGTGAGCTGGGATTCATCTCAAGAGCCTGTGTTCTGGATGCATCCCCATGCTCAAGGAGGACCACTAAGTCCCTCCGTTTGTGTGAGTAAATCACTGTCCTATGACTTGAGTGGCCATCCAAGCTGACTTATCCTGGCTGTGTCACGAAACACGGTGAGTTCTGTGGTTGCTGGTATTGCTGTAATCCAGGCAGTGTCAGGGCTGCAGGGCAAATCAGAGCCACCTGGGTCATCAGCACAGGGGTAACTATCCCTACTTTACACTGCCAACATGTCCCAGGGTATCTGTCCTAATGTCTTATCACTGTTCTTTGTTTTACAGGAAAATACAGAGTATCTTCTTCGGAGCCATCCACCTCTTCCTCTGAAAACACTTCCAAGGCATATTCTTTGCTTAACTGAAGCACTGCAAATGCTAAATCACATAACTCTGAAAGGACCTCTGCCCTTTCCAAGACACACACAAAAAGTACCTGGGAGTCATGGAGAAGTAGACTGCTTCATTTTGACTAAACTGTGCCTTGGTGCATTCTTCTGGAACAATCATTTCTCGTTAATGTGTAAGGCAGGGAAGCTGTGAGAGGTGGAATTTTACAGGGTCTGCCAATCTCTCAGAAGAGATGACAAAGATTTGAAGGCCTTCAAGTGCGAGAAAGGACATTGGGAGTGACAAATTCTCAGCCCTTGAGCGGGTGCTTAGCATATGCAGTACTGAGCCATGAATTGCAGTGCTATGCACAGTTGTTGTCCAGTGGTTTTGGTATTTCCCCTGTCAACCCTCTGAATGATCCCAAAGGCCTGTGTAGATACACAAGTACCTCATAGCTTCTCTCCTGCCCTCGTATTACAGCCTGGAAAGGCCATAGGGTATAGTGGTCTTCACCGTCTATTTAAGACTTTTCTGGAACCAAAAATTCCCAGCTGAGAAGGTCCATTTCAGACCTTCACTTATGACTGAGCTAAAGTGAAGACCGTGATGACTCCTGCGTGGTCTTCGTTCAGATGGAACGTACTGAAAGCCGTATGTGGTATATTTTTGAAGAAAAGGAAGCTTTATATCCTTAACAATATTTGTCCTGTATATTTCCCTTGATATGTAATGTGATAAGACAGAGATGGTTGCTGCCCTCTACCACAGGGAGGACTGCATTTATTTAATGCATAGTAGTGTTAAGTCTACAAGGAATGTCTTGTGTAAAGTCTGTATGTTTGGGTATCCTCTCAGAGGAGAATCACACTTGGAGGGCTCAGAGTGTCAGCTCTGCAGTGAATATAAATCACTATGTGCCAGGCAGGATGAATGGTTTGATATAAATTATTGCTCTAACACTACATTTGTGGAACCAGTTATTTCCAAACCTTTATACCTTTAAAGGCAGGATTCCTGTCTTAAGCAGAGGGCCATAAGAGAGCCTGCAAAGTATCTATAACACATACAAATGTACAAAATTTAATGTAAAATATGATAGATGGAATCATGAAGATTTAGATTTGAGGCCAGTTTCAAATACTGCTGTGAGGTGGTACAGCACCATTTGGTTGTGAGGGAATCAAGCCTATATTTACCAATGGTGAACCTATTCCCAGAACTTTGGGATGAATCTGGCAGAAGGTAATCCAATCTGTAATTATCTGTTGCCTGTTATGAGTCCAGCCAGTCAGGTGCGTTGCAAGAAAAATTGATATAAGTGTTTGTTTTGATTTAATTCCAAAGGCAGAGTATTAACTTGCTGGTAATGCCTCAGTTAAATGGATGGCTTGTCCCTATTCACAAGCTTGCTCTGAGGACCAGGATGAACCCAAGTCGAAAACAGCCCTCTGTGTACTACTACTGCCATGAGAGTGCATTTTGCTTTGACTGCCATCCCTTGTGTCAGGTATCTGATAAGTACAAGGGTAGTGTCACCCTCTGTGATTATTTGCTTTCTGAACTGCTTCAAACAAGAAGCAATGCTTTTGAAGGAAACCTGGGTATCCAAGTTTCAGGTGTGAAAGCTGTTAGAGCCCTTGAAAGCAGAGATCTTAGGTCATACTAGATCAGTTACTTCCTGACATCTGCAGTTAGTTCAATGGTGTTATTCACCTTATTCATCACACTCTTCATTTTCATATTTTCCCACTGCTCTCCTTGACTTTCAAAATGATGATTTCCAAAGAGATGAGAATTTAATGGCAGCCATGACAGATTCTACCCTTTGATAACAGATAATCTGCTCCCATTTCATCCAGAGCCTGCTGAAATCATGCGAGTTTTATAGATGTTTAAAAACCCCTTGGATTATGCCCACAGAATAGATTTACATTTGAAGATTTGAAAACCTTATGTGATGAGACTTTTTAGAAAGACTGCTAGCTTTAATGTGAGATTATTTCCCTGATCATCATAACTGGTCTACTCTGGCCTCCAATCGGGAGGCCTGGAGACACACCATCTATAACGCTGCCGTTTCCTTTGAGAACACACGCAGGATCACTCTTGAGGAGAAAAGGCAACACAGAAAGAATCATGTCTTGCAGAATATACCACCTAAGGAGTCTTTCTGCTGTGCCTTTTGCAATCGGACATGCCTATCTCGTATTGGCCTCATGAGCCACCAGAGTGCTTGTGACAAACGTGGATAGAGCCTTCCCAAATCTTCATTCGTGAAGCCCAGCCATGACTGGCTTACATAACTATGGATTTGTACCCTTTAGATTTCTTGAGCAATTTTTGTAGTAACACTTCTAAAATCTTTATATATATGCTTCTATGTGACTTTTACCAGTGTTTTCAGAGGTTCTACCAGTTATTTGATCTAAGTTTGAACTGTGGCTGAGAGAAAATGCGTGGACTCTCAGCACTGCTGCTTGCTATAGGATGAAGAAATGAAATTTTCAAAGAACACATGAGAAAGGCATTGCATGAACTTCCATCAGACAGCAGTTCTACATGACACATTTTAATCGCCACAACCCTCAGAGAAAGCAGATTTCTGCCAAGGTGTTGGTAGAGCTTTTATTCATCATTTTTCACTGAAAACCAATGTTTTATGAACTATGGAAAAACACCAGGTTGAGATTTATTCCCCCGCAGTTTTTTTATCTTCTAGCCATCATGGAAATGAGGACGATGGTTAAGACAATGGTTCCAGCTATTCCACCAATTGCCATTCCCAGGATGTCCCCATGGACCTGTCTTGACTCACACCTCTCACCCGTGAAGAAGAAGGCTTGTCCTGATAGGCACCTGGGAAAAAAATACACGTATTGGGAGTTTTGCCCTGCCCTATAGACTCACCTGAAGGTCCTCACATTCACTATCCTGGATGAGCAGTTCCCATTAGAGGAGTTCATGTCACAACATCCCCACTTTGTTTGGGTGCTATTTACATACCCTGGAAGCACCACAAAATGGGTTTCCTTTGCCTTATGCAAAGAAACCTCCCCTTGTGGCTGCTGGTAGAAATCAGTCACTGTGGCAAAGTGTTTTTTTTCTACTGTTCCTTGAAGATCTAACAGCTTAGACCTCTGAAATCTGTAGCTCTGAACACTGATTAGCTGCATAATTTGAAGAAGAAAGACAGAGCAAGGAGGGAAGAGGTCTGTGGTACCTGCAGCTTGCTTCTCCTTTCACATTCACACAGACCCCATCATTCTGGCAAGGGTTTGGGTCACAGGGGTCTTGCAGATAAGGCAGCTGGTCTTGAACAGGCTTCATATCCTGGGCTGCTCTCTTCTGCCTCTCAAGGATGAGGCCTCCC
Source organism: Pseudopipra pipra (assembly GCF_036250125.1). Taxonomy (NCBI): domain Eukaryota; kingdom Metazoa; phylum Chordata; class Aves; order Passeriformes; family Pipridae; genus Pseudopipra; species Pseudopipra pipra. Next base: position 110,797,499 of record NC_087551.1, read on the forward strand.
ATGAGGGCAGATTGTACAGATTCAACAGGAACTTCAGTGTTATTGAGGTGAATTATATCTTTTAGAAAAGGAAAGTGGAGAGAAAGACATCAGATATCAGTGAGTGAAGCTGTATGTAGTACACCTCCTATCTGGGGCTCACACAGTGTTTTGTGGACCAGAGGGTACTCCTTTTGCCTTTTAAAGAACTCTTGCTGTTCCACAGCATGTTCTGTGTATTTAAAGCACAAGACAGAAAATAATACTGAAATTACTGAAACTGGTTAGGTAAATCTGTGATACTATGTACTTCAAAAAATTACACCCCATGTGTTTGAAAATAAATACAATGGGGATGGCCTTTTAGTTAGAAATGGGCATAGCTACTGGTCAGGGTGCTTAAAGCTGTCTGAGAAGTTAACCTTCCAAAACTTGCTGCCATTTAGATCCCTCTGAACTCATAATCACTTTAGTCAACATCACCCACCTGAAACTAAGACACAGAAATGCTTTTTAAAGTTGATCCTCATTAGAAGAGAACTTGGAGATAGGTGTAGTAGTTACTCGAATGTGCGAAAACAGAAAGAATCACCCACTTCGTAAGGAGAATAAGGAAAAGGGTCTTTACCATTAAATTCTGCAAAAATAATCAGGTCATCATTTTTCAGGAAGCTTCTCCGTCTCATCTCGCTGTGGGATATGAAGTTACTCCACCCCCAGGATACAGTTCTGTTGCAATTGCATGATTCATCAAACGTTCCAGAAATTGATGGTTTATCCCATATTACAACTCCACTACCATCTGCAAAGAGATTATGAGTGATGAATAAGAACCACAAAGTTTTGCAGCTGGCAGTATGACATGACTTTTTTTGCATTAAAGTGTTAAATGGGATCTATAAAATCGAGTTCAGAGCTAAAATGCCCAAACAAACCACAGAAGACTGACAAACTAAGGGTGCCAGCAGATCCTTAAGTATGGTCTGCATGAGGATTCCTAGTCTATGTGAGGGCATTGAAATTCACAACTCCTCTTTCATTGAGGACTAATCAAACATCAGTTACCTCCTCATTGTCACCAGCTCAGAGCTCCCTCCTGCATAAAGACATTCCTCCATTAGTTTTTAAGTACTTATGGTTTAGGGTTTATCAGATTTTGGTAATTTCCATGGTTCTGTTAAACATACTCGTACTTAAGGTTTTAAATGTCATATTGAAAAAATATATACTAAATTTCCACTGGGAAAAATGGAAAGGGATGAAGATTCATTCCTAGTATTTCATTCTGTAGCAAACCTAACATTGTCCTATTATTCTTATTTCTTTCATAGAATCATAGAACTATTCGGGTTGGAAGGGACCTTAAAGCTCACCTAGTTCCAACCCCCCTGCCATGGGCAGGAACACCTTCCACTAGACCAGGTTGCTCAGAGCCCCATCCAACCTAGCCTTGAACACACCAGGGATGGGGCATCCACAACTTCTCTGGTCAACCCGTTCCAGTGCCTCACCACCTACTCTGTTTCAGTTTGAAGCCAATTCCTCCTTGTCCTGTGACTCCATACTTCTGTGAATAATCTCCCTCCATCTTTTTTGTAGGCTCCCTTCAGGAACTGAAGGGCTACAGGTACTGAAGGGCTCAGCCTTCTCCTCTCCAGGCTGAACATTTCTGAATTAACACATCCATGGGAAATCCTAGGGCTGGATGTGAATTTATGGTGTTACATGTTATATAAACCTGGAGTTAAAAGGTGGTCCCTGTTTGAAAGAGTTCATACTCTGCAGTCTACTCCCAGCCAAGCAAGAAAGGCTTCAAGTGGTGCAGACAGATCTTGCAGGTATTTTCATGTATTTTTTTCTTAAATGCAGCTACAGTGTAAATGCTGTGCATTCAGACTATGTTTGTTGAAGTTAATCAAATATGTTGAAGTTAACTGAGCTTCCAAAATGGAGCTTTAACTAAAATTATTTTTTTAGTAATGGATACAGCACCCTGCTGGCATTGCACCAGTCTGTGGTGATATGTCACCTCCCATAGTGAACAAACCACAGGTAGAATGGGAGTTGCCAGCTCTTGTGAGAACTCTGTATTTAGGGTCAAACTCAGACATCCCAGGCATTGTTCATAATAACACCAACCTTATATGTGCCACTTTTCACATTACATGATCTTCTACAGACAGAGATTCTGAATCACACACAGGGAAGTCGTACTCAGGAAAGTGTCTCAAACTGGGAAATGGAGTTGAGGTTGCTCAGCTCTGAGTCCTACACTCAGTAGGATTGGATTCCTTGGCTCTCATTGTCAGCATTCCCCCAGGCAGACACACTCACCTGAGCTAACATGGTCTTTGCTTGTGGTGAAGCTTTTGCTCGAGGACATCCTTTTCAAGACGTCGGGGTCCTGGTCCAGCACTGTGAGCGTGGCTTGGCGGTTCAGGGCCGGCCACTCCAGCACAGCATCGTTCTCTCCACTGCACAGGTGAAAGGCGATGCGAGCGTAGCCAGCGCTGTTATAGTTGGGGATCACAGTTATGCCAAATCCATAACCCTCAGGGCTATAAAAGCGAGGGCTTCGAATAACACTAATGGATGTGTTCTCAAGGATTTTGCTGAAATTAGGAATGACCCACACGGCTGTGGGACAGGGGGTCTCTGTCAGGGTGATGTCATCGATAGCAATCCCACCGGATGAAGAGCTGGGGTTGCCCTTTAGTCCTTGGAAGAGGTAACGGAACTTCTTCTGAGCATGGAGGGTTACATGGGCAATTTTCCAGTTGGAGTCACTGTCAGCTTTGGCGAAAGGAAAGCAAAACACTGCCATCAGTGTGATTAGAGGAATCACGAAGTAACTAGTTCCTAGCCATCCATCCCAGCTGCATTTTTAGGTAACTGGACCTCTCATGAAGACCTGAAGGTGAGAGATCTTAAGCTGATATTGTGATTATAATATATCCACATTGCTTTATCATCCAAATGCTTTGGACATTTTGTACAAGGAACTGTTCACATGTTAGGGAATGACAGTCCCTAGTATAAAGAGCAACAAGCTAAGGGCTAAGACAAAACAAAAGGGTGGGAATCAATGACCCACTGTGTTAGAATTAGCTGTGCCTGACACTTTCGCAGGGATTTATCCTTCCCTGCAAACTGCTGCAGCCTGATATAGGCAGATCCAGTTATAGAAGGTCTTGAGTTTTGACAACCTCGAACATGGTCTAGTGGTGGCAGAATTTGTCCTATTTAATAAAATCACATGAAGTGGGAATCCAGTTCACATTTCCAAAACTGCATATGCTTTTATATTTCTGATCATCTAAAAGTCAGACTGGGATTCTTATTGACTGCAGAGGAGCACAAGTACTTACATTTGAGCAGCTCAGTGTTAGATCATATAACCAGTGGAGATATAGTCCACTGATCTCCAGAACAGCTTGGAATTCCTCTCAATCACCAAGCATAACATAATATTAGGAATGTTGTGACTTCTGCTGTGAAGCACCTAAATTACATTATTACAACCACAGTTTGTCTGCTAAATGCCCTCCTGTGATACCAAAATCCTTAGCCATATTGCAAGACATTGTGGTAGCTTCGGGAAAATTTTTGGGTTTCTCAGCCAATCATCTGCATTGATGGTTAGAGTAAGACAACTCGTCCCCTCCACCCAAATATTCAGCTAATTTCCAAAACTACCTTGAAAGGTTTGGATTTTCCTCATCTTGCGAACATTCCCAGTGCCATCATCCTCTTTAAGCCAGATGATCAGCTTGTCAGAAATGCTTCCTGTGGTCCTGTAGAAGAACTGGAGGCACTGCTGAGTTCTCTTTGGATAAAGGATTCGAGACTCCAGGACTGCCACCTCATCTGCTGTGCCAGAGCTGGTGTCGAAGTACATGAAATGGCCAGCATCTGGGGAGAAAGGGTAGACTGTCACTGTCTCTTTCCAGATTTTTCACTAACTTCATGTTGTAAATTTATCATTTCAACTGCACTCTTTCAAAAATCAGAAGAGTAATACTTAACATTCATACTTAACATGAATAGTAGAGGAAATGTTATGTGATAACCATCCAAGACAGACCAGGATAAGAAGAGGAGTAGCAGTTTAGCACATTTATGGAACTTGCTGTCGGCTCATGTCAACTTTGCGTTAGTTGGTCTAACTGGAAGTTGTATTCCTCAGGAATGTTAGAAACGTATGAGACAGAGGATTCAGTGCTGACCACAAGTAACAAGTAAATACATTTTTTTTTCTTCATTTATAATGAAGATAATCTAAAGATGAGATTCTTAGAGATTGTATGTTATATTACCTTGTAAAAATAATTTCTTATCAGCAATAATGATAATAAAAAAGGATTGGACACAAAATTAGCACTGTCCTGACCTTGAACATGAAGAAGCAATTTTTTTATAGCTTGCCCAAAGATTCCGAAACTCAATTTCTCAGTCTGGGGAAATTATTTAAGAATTCCTGCCCCTCTAGTTTAATTTCCCGTTAACATTTTGTGAGGTGTATTTTACTTTAGATTTGCAGTGTTTACTTTTATCCTTATATTTACAAGGATTTACCATTTGCACACATAACATATCTTGGTATAAGATATGAAGTTGTGATGTCTTGTCTTATCTGTATTGTGTTGCTTTTTACTTATTCTTAACTATTCTTTATAGTTAATGGTTAAACTAATAAGTGAAATTCTTTTAGCTGTTGAGTGAAAGTTTCCTCTGTTGGGGGCTGGTTCCATGGAGTCTTGTCCAAGATAACATAACAGAGAATCACAGGATGGTTTGGGTTGGAAAGGACCTTAAAGATCATCTCGTTCCAACAGTTCCAACAGTACTGTAGCTGCATGAAGGCAGAACAGTCTCCTGCATGGTTAGTGGAGCTGTTTGAGCTGTTTATCAGGTTCTCTCTAACCAGGTCAGGGGAATACTCTCCATTCCCTCCCACATGGTAGCAATGCTTTGAACTCATATCCATAGAAACCTTGCCAAAGGTACCTAATTGCTCTATGCAATGTGTGACACTTCACTTTAAATTTAACTGTATTAAACGTAAGCATCATCACTCTTGCTTCAAGTGAGAAACAGGGCTGGGAGCCTGTTGTTGAAATTATTATAGTAACAAACCCCCAAATGATCTGGACTCTACATCTTTTTTTATAAGAAAGTCAAATAAAGGCAACATTAAGCATCTATGTCAATTAAAATATGGCCCTAGAAGACTTCAGTAGACTCCCTAAATGTTAAGCTGTACTTTCCCTCCTTCATTTTAGCTGGCAATAAGTCAAAAAACCCAGGATATCAAAACTATCTGGGAGAAATATGATCCACGTCTGTTAGAAACTCAGAATTTACCCCCACATGAGATGACTGCAGAACCAGTTATCAAAAAAGGTCTAAATTCCTGATGGAGTCAATGACCCTTTGGAGGCACCAGCAGGAGAGACATTCCCTATTCATGCAATTAATTTCAACACTCTGGAGATTCTCAGAGGCACCCATCCCTTTCCATTAACTCTTCAATGCTTATTTTGTAGTGAGTCAATAGAAGCTAAAGCCCAAGTGCAAGTTAAATGCCCAGTTCAGACAGATTGGATTTTTCCCAATAAACTCAAACAATTCAGTTAAATTATTTTCTCAGTTACAATTATATTGTACAGAGTGAGAAAAAAGAGAGAGAGAATTAAGAGTCAGTGGGGGTTAGAAGCATGTATTTCTAGAAGCTGTCAGATGGTTTTCTTGAGTTATATTGTATTCTTGGACCCCTCTGACAAGTACCAGCATTGTAAGAAGTTGGGGATCTGTTTTTTTTCCAGTGGGTGGGTCACATGAGGGGAATAACCTACTCCTGAGTGCAGCAAGTCAATGTTTCCCTTTATCAAAGACTAACAAAGCATAATTGAACATGCTTTCGGTCAGGGTTCTTTCCTCCCATACTTAGGCAAAATTTACCACAGAAGTAATTTTTTGTTTGCAAGTGTGTAGTAGTTTGCCCTGTCTAAATAATAACAAATAAGGCTTTTGCTTTTCAGAACTGTCTGCTGTGATTTAGTCTTTATTCTCAGTTGTAAGCCAGCACCCTGTGACTGTGACTGGGGCTGGCTCCAATCTTTTTGAGATCTTATTCCTTTAAAAAAATGGCAAAATTACCATTTGAAAAGAAAAATTATCTGTAAATTACTATCATAAAATACTTTGCAACTTTCTTCTACCTCCACAACCAGCATTCATCAAGCTTAACTAACAATGTGCATTGCAAACACATTTATGAGTGGCTATGAGTGCTGTTTCATTCTTATCATGAGGCAACAAAACTCTTACTCAGACTTTGGAAGTTGCAGTAAATTATTGTCCATGTTATATTTAAATGGGCTCTAGTTAAGATTGTTCTTTGTCCCCTTTTATTTTGCTGGTGTGGAGAACATTACACTGAGTTGAAAAACTTTGTTGAGAGCACGAGTGCAAACATAAACTCACACTCAAAGGGTCAAGACAAGTGAGAAGAAAAAGGGCTTTTTGCTTAACTGAAAAAATTACAACTCAGATGTTTTCTGGGTTGTGTCTTAAATATGGTTATTTAATCTTGTGTTTTTAGAGCAGTCAGTGCTGGATTGTGTCAAGGGTTGACAACAACAGGTTCAGAGAAGTTGTTAAAGACTGTATTTAAAGCACACAGATATGCACAAGGGCTGTTACTCCAGCTAAGCCTTTTTCCATAGAATAGAAAAGTGTTCTGTTACTTTGGTTTACCTCTACAGCGCCCAGAAAGTGTGTGGTCCTCCTGCCCTGTCACATTGTTCAGTTGATGGACCCAGTCTAGGTCATCTGTGGTGCCCTGAATCATACCACAGATGTTGTCAAACTCAAAAGAACACTGGTCCAGAAAGGTGTGAGTTGAAGCTGAAAAAAAAATGCACACACGGTCATCTCTGAGTAATTTCTGCTCTATTTTTCGGTAGTTTTGTTTACACTAGTATAAACGTCCTGTAGAGAAGACAATCCTCACATTAGCAGATGTGAGCTCAACAGCTCAAAAGAGGAAACATTTGATTTCTGGAGAGATTCCCTGCCTAAAAACAACATTTGACCACTTTGCAGAAGGTTAACAAGCACCCGTGTGGTAGTGACTGATGGTGTCTTTGTGCTTGTTTGTCAGCCTTGGAGAGATAAGTCCCTCTCTGACCCTGGGTGGTGTATTTAACCATTCCTTGGCTGAGGTTATTGCTCATTATGTCTCACTTATCTGCTTGATGAGCATGAGAGCTGTTCTTCCACTTCAAGCAAAGTCCATGCAGTTACCTTAGGCCAGTTCAGCTAAGGTGATGCTTCTGCTGACAGATCACTGGGGACAATAACTTCTCAGTGACAACCATGATCAGTGATAACATCTTCAACCAGATTAGCAAAATAGACAGTGTTGGACTCTAGACTTGGCCAATCTCAGGTACAAAATAATCTAATTAAGACCAAATGTCAGTAAAAGAGGACAAAGTGCAGCTGCATTCACCTCACAAAAGCACAACAAAGCTGCCCACACACCAGCAGAACACAACCACAGGTCTGAACCCCCAGGAGCAGTGTGGAAGAAAAGATATGAACAGAATGACTTTCCTTGACTAATTAACTTTTACAAGAGTAATGACAGGAGAACCAAAGAGAGGTATGAGGAGGGAATAAACTGTGCCTGCACACCACAGGTCCTGTCCTCAAGCACACCTGAGAAGATTTTTTGTGGTTTTAAACATGTAAGGGAGGTGAACCAGCCTGGCTCAAGTATAATCAAAGAAAGAGTTTGCCATGGTTAAATTATGACTTACTGCAGTTGTACATGCGATTCAGTCTTTCCAGATCAATGGCACTGAAGTCTAGACGTTGTCCAATTATGTCATCAAATGCTGGTATCTTTGCTGTGATTGTGGGGACGCTGGCATTTTTGTTAAATGAAAATGGTGCATAGTGCATCAGTGATTCGTAGTCATAGGGGGTGTTCAGGTCAGTGATGTAGCTGTCATCATACTTCGCAAAATTGTGCTCTCTGCCTAATAAAAGAACAGAAAAGTGCTTCATTTTTAAAGATATTGGAAAGGAATGGCTTTAGCATGGCCCCTTGGATACAGTTTCCTGAGGCAGAATTGATATACTCAAAAGCAATTACTTTATAATATTCAAACTTAGCAAGATTTCTGTTTGTCATTTGGACAACAAAGCAGTGCCTTTAGATTGCAGTTCTGTGCCCCCACAAGTGATTTCAGCAAGTTCAAGATCAAATATCAATGAGCTATAAAGAATGGGATACCTAGAAGGTCAGAATAGACAGTCTAATAGTAAGGATCCTGAAGGATTAAGCTTAATGATTAATGTATTTAAGATTAATGTATCCATTGCAGAACCTGTGAATATTGATGCAAACATTTCCCAGGATATTAGATCATATATGGACAAGGAGAAGCCCTGGAGTCCTTCGCTCACTAAGGGGACAGATATGACAGTCCTGGAGTGCCTCCAGGTTCTGTTTTTCTTTGAAGCAAAGAATTCATTAGCAATCTGGAGAAAAAAAGAAAGATATTTTTACCCTAGATTTACAATATTGATATGATATTTCTATTGAAATATCTTTTGGAAACATGTTTCTCATGGTTTCTTGGTGAAATAATTTGTCCTGAGAGAAAGTTTTTCCTTATGAAAGTGTCTGCTAGGGCAGAGAGAGGGAGACATTTCACATGCTTTGCTAAAAAAAAGCAAAGAGAGATTACCAGCATTTTCAACTACAAATAATATTTTCAGAATAGTTGGCATTCTTTCTCAAAGAAGAAACAGCACATGACTGTGCTGATGGATAATTACAGATTCTCTGCATAAAGAGTGCCCTTCCCTTCTGCAGATTGCAAAGGTCTTCAGTCCAAGGTTTGAGATTATATAAGAGCTTGGGATCGTTTTCTTACAGACACTTGAATTGCACCTTTTATCAAAAATTAAAAAGAAATACCCTCTTTTAGTCACTCCTTTTCAAATAAATTATCATTAAGTAATACAGAACCAGATCTCACAGAGGACAACAGGAGAAACTGCCTTCTAGGGACCAGGGGCCTGTGAAGTTTGCTGAAACTCATAAAGCCACTGAATCTGATGATACTAAGCCTGAAGGAAAGAACCTGCAGAGAGACACTGGGCAGAAGAGAGCAGGATAGAATTCTGTTTTATGTGTCCCATCTGAACTAATAATTTTGAGGCTTCTTCATGTGCAAAGGGAGTATTTCCAGTTTCAGGAAAGCCTGAATCTCTGAATATAAAAACCTTTCAGATTTTGAGAGGACCTTTGATTAAAGAAGAGTCACCTCAAAGCTCACCATCTAAATAAGTTTACAATTTGCATTAAATGGCAAAAGGAAACAGACTCAGAGAGAGGTGAAACGATTTGTTCAAAATTTAGAGATCATACCAGTCCTGGAGCCAAGGTAAAATGAAGTCCTCTGACTCCCAAGCAGGGCCTCTCACTTCTGGCCTTAGACGGTCTCTGGTCTTTGACCAGAAGTTGTACCAGAATTTGTTGATTTACAGTGGTCTTAGGTGCTTCTAAAATTATACCTTTAGGAAGGTCTTAAAATTTAGGAGTGAAAATGAGATACAGATACATCTGCACTTTACAAAATCTGATTTGAAGGTTAATACCTACCTTCAATAATTTCATCCCACCAGATTTTCACGTAGTCATCCCGGTCCATCCTTGACTGCTCATGGTAAAATCCTAAAGCATGCAGGATTTCATGTTCCACAATTGCTCTGTAGTCACACCTTTCCCCAATTGAGAGGGTCTGTCCAGTATGCTGGTCCCCCACCATGGACCAGCACCTGAGGAAGAGAGAGAGCTTACTCTCTGTTAAGTAGAGATTTCTTCTCTGTATTTAAGTTCTGTGTGTGTTCACTAAGTTAAAATTAATATAATAAAAGTTTTAAATACAAAAGCAGTAATATAAATCATTATTTAGATGATGACCACATGCCTTGATACTCTACAGATCCTGCACTCTGAAAGCAGACTAACCTCCAAAACCACACTATCACTTGCATGAGGCCAGTATTTCACTTATCCTCTGTGTTAGACAAGCTCACCACGGAGTTTTGAGATACACAGAAGTTTAGTCCTACATCAGCTGCCATTTTGCCAAGAAGCATAATACACACAGAGAATCAGTAAACTCATCGAGACAGACTGAGCTGGCCTGCAATCACTTGGGCTAGAGAAATGATCCAAGAGGATTTAGAATAGCTGTATCTGGTTCTTTTTAACAGCAACCATGCCTTGCGTTGGACAGAGGTGTGAAAGTACATTTTTCTGTGAGTGACAAGCCCCTCATCCACAATTCAGCAGATGCTAATCATAAGTAACAAGTAAAGGAGCTCCTCAACCAACTCACTGGGAACTTTTTAGGGGAGCCCTAGACTGATGTGAGAGGCAAGTGCTGAAGAGCATCTGCTTTGGCTGCAGCTTCATTTGCTCATCACAAAGCAGCGTCTGGTTGAGTTTACTAAGGAGCTCTGAATACACTAATGTGGGCACTGAAAACAAAGAGCTTGAGCCTATGGTCTCGTGAATAGCTGCTACCAGGGCGTTTCCAGTATCAGGCTCTCCATCACCAACTTGCCAAAAATTGTGGTGCTTGTGGTCTTGTAAGAGAAACGTCATAGAACACATTACCCAAGGAAAGGCTGAGGGCAAAAATGTCAGTGCCTATAGACCTGATAACAGTGCCTATAGACCTGAAGTTCTGGGAGAACAAGAAATATTCACAGCTGATATAGTGAGAAAATTTTTGTGCTTTTCTGGATTTTCTTTCAAAAGACATTTAGCTGCAGGAAATAAAATAAATCCTTCCAGTTCCTGAAAAATTGAATCTTTGTGTACAAAACCCTTTCAGATTTTGAGAGAAGCATTCATTAAAAAAGAGCCATATCAACATATTAACATAACAGAAATATTAAAATAAACTGGCTTTTCACAGCTTTTTTTGATCTGTCTTGTAAAGATTTCAAAATCTAAATTCTAGCTATTCACATCCTTGGTAATTCAAGAGGGTGCACATGGGGGTTGTTTCACCCTCCACTGAAATGGAAAACAACCCTTGGTAGTGAAGTGGAAGCAGCTGAGGAAAACACAACAATGCTGGGATTCACCTCACTGAAGAGTAACCATCCAAACAAACATCAGATTCCCATTCCAAGTCCATTGTCTGAGTAGCCTCTGCAGTCAGCAGAGGGAGGCAGCATCTTACAAGTTTTGTGTCTAAAAAGGTAAGATGGATTGTTTTCTCGGTGGCCTCTTTTCCTCTGCTGACAGTGAGCCTTTAGACTGCTGAAGTCAAATGGAATTAATTCCCTGCTGATTCTGCACAGCAAAACTAAACAGAAACTGATATAACCCTTACCCATCTTCTTTTCTAAAGATTATGTAGGTTCTTTCTCCTTCATATGGCTTGAAATCAACGCAGGACTTCAGGCGGAACATTTCAAATGCCTGGAGAATTACTGCTTTGGCATTCAGATCTGGAAAACATGCATAGGGAAGATACCTTTAACAAACCGCAGATCATTCCCTCTAGAGAGGTAACATATGTACACAGACACACACAGGGGACCAAAAGAAAAATTATTCAAAAGAAAAATGATTGAAAAGAAAAATAATTGAAGAGAAAAATTACTGAATCTGATTAAATTGTGTTTTGTTATGTTAGCTGTAGAAGAAATAAAAATGGTTTTGACATAAACAAGTTAGTTTATCTTGTTATTAGTGAATTTTAAAATTTCAGTATGAGAGAACCAGTTCTGAAAAAGGGAGATTTTTTTATTACAGTGACTCCAGTGCAAATAAGGATTGGAGATAAAATCTGAATGAAGTGTCTCAATTACCTAGGTCATCACCCAGAATATAGGGAACGGGGAACTTCCACCTGTAAGTCTCATTTCTAAGAGCATTTCGCTGATCTTTCTGAAAATGGAATTAACAGCTGGTGATGCATCTGCTGTGGGGAGATGAGCAGATTTGCAGCAAAAATACAAGTGACAGAAAGTTTTAACTACTTACAGGGAGCATGATATCACCCTGAAAGAGGTCCTGTCCAGCAGCTGGAAAGCAATTTAATGAAAGACAATGTAAATGAAAGATCAAATATATTTCATTTCATAAACCATATTGAATCTACTTATACAAGGTTAATGTACCTGAGTGTTTACAGAAAATATGTAAGGACCAGCCTCTATACACTCAAATATAGGTAATAATAAAAGTAACAGCAGTTTCTACTCAATATTTACACTTGGCAATGTCTGCATTTGTGGTGGCAGAAATCTGGTGGCCACCACTATCTATGTCTCTTTTGATAACATCTTGCTTGCTCTCAGGCAGTGACAACAGTCATGAAGTGAGACAGTGCTCTGGAGAACATAGTAATGTCAAGCAATGCATGAGGAAGAATATTGCACAGTGCACCATCAAAAGAAATATTTGATGGAAATTTGCAGGAAATAAAAATCATGGAGGAAGACAGTACAGTGTGTTGTGTCTCTTCCCTCTGATTTCTTCCTACTTACATAGAAGCTCAATAAACATCTAAGTTGTTTTCCATCTTTGAAAAACTTTATCAAAATCATATAAAGATGGGTAGAAAACGCTTTGGGACTCCAGATCCCTTCCAATTGATACAATGTGTTTCTATCGTAACACCATGGGTCTGTCCAAACTTCAGAAATTAAAGACTTCTGCATCCCTTGTTTACATAGGGTCATAGTCCTGGCATAGATTCAGGTGTCATAGCCAGAGGAAGGTAACTCAGAGCTCACTTGATCATATTTCTCTTGTTACTGTGAGCTACCTATCATTAATCTTTTTTACAATACAGAAAATTCAGCATTTTGCTCACAGCTTTTCAGGCCTCATCAGAATCTGGACGTGAACTCACCTAAGTTGATGTCTGGAATGTCTTTGAATATCTCACCAGCTTCAGCATCTGCAAGACAAGACAAAACGTTATGTGTTCGGATGTGGTGGCACATGCAAGCACAAGAAACTTCAAAGCACAAGAAGCTTCAAAACTCAAACCAGCTCACACAGCACTTACCAGCTCCACTGGAGTGGTTCCCCACCTGAAAGAGAATGAAATACAGTCACTATAAGGTATGAGATGTCTGTGAACTGAGAGGAGCCTGTAGAATTCGGGTTTTACTCAGAGTCTGTAGAAATTAGGATTTACTTACAGAGAGTGGAGAACCATAAACATAACATAGTAGAAGCGTTAGGCACAGTGGGAAGATGCTGGAGCCCATTTCTGCAATGGGAAAAGAAGCTGGTCCCTCTCATGTCTTGCAATATATAAGGAATGCTGCTGAGCTTTCCGTGGAGCATCAACCAACCAGCACCAGACTTTCCATCTTTGAAATATTATTATAGCAGCAAAATTTGCCTCCTGAATGGCACATGATGGCATTGCTGTTATCAACTACCTAAGTCCACATTGGAGGAATATTACAGAGACGAACGTGGTAATTTCGTGTCTTCAGTACAGCTGGTAAAAGACCCACCCAGACTTCACAAAGGAAGTTCTCAATCAGGCCCAAAGTTGCTGACTCCTTCCACTGTGTTTGTTACCTGTCAGCATTACAATCTTGACTGCACAGGAGAAAAGCCACATTCTTAAGCAGAATTATTCCAGGTTTATAGCACTCCAGTGCCATTAGAATTTGGCCCAGTGCCACTTTCAATTAATAATTAACATCACACTGTAAGATTAGAGGTGCAAGAGATATGATTATGAATGCCCTGACAGTGTTTTCCCACAGCTGATCCCATCTGAGAACTGATGCCCCGATGCACAACAGGCATCTAGAAGTGGTCACATGTATCAGTAGATCCCTGGCCTTCCAGCTCGATGTTCCTTTCTTTTCTGGTGGTTTTCAGAGATCACAAACTTGTCCTGCTCTTTGCTGTCTTCTTTCTCAGGGGACATGGGGCAGGAAGGGCACATGGGCTAACTGAGCCAAGGCTCCAGAAATCTCTAGTTCTACCCCAGGTCCTGCATGATTCCTGTAAATGTCCCATGTGCCCTGGAGTGCCTCAGTGCCCTTAACTCAGGCAGTGGAATCCTGCTTCCTCGTTTCACATCTGTGGTGGTTTGAAAAACCTTTACAAGACATGAAAAGTGAGCATGTTCACCTCTGTGTTCAGCAATTAGGTAGGAAAAGGCTTGTGCTGTGGACACCACCACCCACAGCACAACGCAGAGGGCTTGAGTAGGAAGAGAAGAAAAAGTGCTTTGGAGGTGCTTCACACAATGCACCCAGCAGTGCTGGTGGGAGACAGTGGATTTCACTGCAAAGAAACCTCAAGTGCAAGCAGGTTTTGAGTGGGAAATGTGGCTGGCCTGGAAAGGAGTCAGTCCTTCAACCTAAGCCACATATTTTCCTCCAGACAAATCAAAGTAGGAAGCTACTGGTAAGAGGTCACATTGCAGAGGAAAAACTATGGAGATCTTTTCTTGTTTTCAGAAGAAGGGCCCCAGAGGACAGATCTTTCATGCAGCATAAATGGGTTTTCTTCAACACTTGCTTTTAGAATGATTGTTTCAAAGGACACATACCTAAGCTGAACAGGACACACTTCTAGTAAATGCGAAGCATGTCTCGAGATACACCATGTAGAGGCTGTTTCCACAGGTGAGTAAAGAGAGTCAAAACACATCACAAAGGCTATATTTGCAGATGTGCAGCAGTGGATGTGAGAAAGGAACAAAAAATTGAAGAAAAATCAGAGCAGTCTGAAAAACATTTTGGTTTTAGTCCCCTTAACTTTAAAATAACCCAAGAACATATAAAAGACATCTAAAGATAAGTCATTCTGAGGGCATATATTTACTCTCATATATAAGGGCTCTCTTGTACCCCTGTTAGGCACTGGAAGGGCTCTAAGGTCTCCCTGGAATCCTCCTGTCTCCAAGCTGAACAAGCCCAGCTCTCTCAGCCTGTCTCCACAGCAGAGGTGCTCCAGCACTAGTTTCATTTTGTTCTCCCTGGAGGGCAGTGCATGTACGATCTTAAACTGGCTGCAGTTCCTGTAAAGAAGTTGGTGATGGGAAATGCTATTACTCTTCCACTCTGGGCTCAACCAAGTAGCAGAACATGAGACCACAGAAAGTACAGCAGGTGCCTTAGAGCCTCATACACTGCCTTGTATGAAGTGCCCAAAATTGCTGTGCATCATTATTCTCACACCCAGTGGCAGATCTACCCTGGATTCCTAGACACAGGCATTAAATGGTGTCACTAAATGCAGATAATACCTTTTGCTAATCTGTGTGCACTGGTTTTGACTCCATTGTAAAACAAATAAACTCTGAGGCAGAAATGTGGCTCAGGTATTTATGTCCTTCATACGAGCAAGAATGAAAACAAATGTCTCCTGAGCTGGAGAAACTATCATATCAAAGTGATACCAACTACGTTGTTAATAAAAAATTACCCACTCAGCTTCTCAAAATTCAGGTGAGTTTGTTCCACTTCATAGGATTTGAAAGCAGCACAAGACTGAACTTGTCAAAAGCATCCAGGTTAACAACTTCAGCATTCAGATCTGAAACACACAGCACAAGATAACAACAGCAGTTGTTCTGCTTTTATAGCATTTTACATACCTATAATTCTAGATAAAAAGAACGAATAAGTGTGCATTAAAAATAGGAGCATATATAAAATATATCTACCTGGATAAAAGAGCAGGAGACTGTTAGCAAAATTCCCTGACTGGAGTAATTTTGGCAGAGGGCATAGGGAGAGATAATATCTTTTGTTAGATAAACCAGTAGTTTAGACAGCTGAGATAGCTGATAGCTGAAATAAACAAGGAGGCTTTTGGACTTCCAGGGCATTGCTCAGGTACTGCTGGGAAATTTTATTGCATGTTATAACATAATCTCACATATTGTCAACTTTGAGCTCAAGACCAGTAAAAACAGAAGAGATACATATGATTTTAACACCAATTAACTATTTGTTTTTTCTCCTAAATTGCTCAAAAATTAAAATAGTGCCTAAAGTTAGATGAGAACAAGGATAATGCTCTGAACATTTTAAAATATTTGCATGTCCTCTTGGCCTGTACTGAGCTGAGACTGTTAGGAAGAGATAGGGCACAAAGGGTAAAGGAGATCAACATGTATGACCTCCAGATTAGGGTTCCTGGACTTCATTACTCACACTGCATTCCCCTGATGGTGCTTTGGTGAGCACAACCCCTGCTCTGCATGAGCACCATAGGTGACCAAGTGACAGAAGAACCAGATCCTGAAGCCTGACATGAATCAAACATGGGTACTCAGAAAATCACAACACTGTCCACTGCACAAAAACATCTCCGCTGTTTCTGCCACCCAACACGGCCCTCCTAAACCAACATTCAAATACTGAAGAGTGACACTGATACCCTGCACATTTACATTTACATCTACATTTACATCCCTGCACCTGCCCTGCTCTCAAGACCAGCGGCACCAAAATCCCCCCCACCAGCAGCTCTATAAAGCTCCTCTTTCCAGACCTGACACTCAGGCAACAGCAGACGCTGACCTGTGTTTGGCACTGGTGCAACAGCCCCCTTGTCCAGCACAGCACTGCTCCCAGCTCCCAGGATGGAAGCTTGTCACTCTCCAGAGCAATTCAATGTCACTTCATATGCTGCCATGACTGTGGCCATTGTCACCCTTGAGGCATTTGCTGGCATGTGGATAAATGCTTTCATTGTTTCTGTGATTTTCATGGCTTGGTTCAAAAGGAAAACCTTGAACTCTAATGAGAAGATCTTGTTGGTTTTGGGATGCTCCAGGTCTTGGTTTTTGTGCATCTCATGGGTAAATTCCCTCCTTTCAGTAATTTATCCCAAACACCTTCATGTTCACCCCACACTTCAACTAATTTTATCTACTTATACCTTTCTTAATTATTTCAGCTTGTGGGTTTCAGCATGTCTTTGTGTTTTTTATTGCATAAAAATTGCCAATTTCAGGAACAACTTCTTCATCTACTTGAAAGTAAAAATTGAAAGGATTGTGCCATGCCTCCTGTTGGGGTCTGTGCTTTTAGCCTTGGCTATCAGTGTCCTTGCCTATGATATCGCTGAAAAACTGCACAGTAAGGACCGCAATTTCACCTGTCCAGGAAATTTTTGGGAAGAAAGTATCAAAATGGAGAAACATTTGTTCCATATTTCTTTCATCACTGGCTTCGGATATACTGCTTCATTCCTGGCAGTCATCACCTCTGCCCTTCTCCTTCTCTTTTCCCTCTGGAGACACAAACGCAACATGCAGACAAACTCCATGAAGGACCTCAGCATGGATGCCCACATCAAAGCCATGAAATCCATTCTCTCCTTCTTCGTAATGTACAGCATCAACTTTATATGTTTGATCTTGACGATAATTTATTCTGCTAAGAATGAAAATGCCATGATGTTTCTTGTATTCACATATCTGCACGCCTTTCCGGGTGTTCATTCCCTGATTCTGATTTTCAGCAATCCCAAACTGGAAAACACACTGCTAAGGATTCTGTCTTGTATGAAGCTTTGCATGAGGTAGGAACTGCAAGAAATGCTGGAGCCTTTGGAAAATGTTGATCTTTCCCTTAAGATCAACAGAGCATTTAATCTCTAATGAAACCAGGTCATTTAATCTCTAAAGGAACTTTCATCATAGTAGATGATATAGATGTTCACTCTTCCTGATCTAATTAAAGAAAACATCATTCACATTTACTGAAGTAAATTATTGTGTGTTAAAAAATGATTATTGTGATTTGATTTAGATAAACCTTTGAGTTCTATTATTGTAATTAACAAAGTCAGTTAGTCCTGACTGTAGGAATGAGGCATAAATCCCTGAGCTATGTGGTGGAGGAATCAATGTGTGCATGATAATCTGCTGGAGAGATTATCCAGCAGAGGCCCCTGACTTCTGCCTGAGCCAGGCAGATGATGGAGTGATATTAACACTGCTCTGTTCAGCCCTTGTGCAAGGCTCTTTCTAATAAAAACTCTTGATAACACTCATTTGTATCCAAAATGGACTTTTTGTATACATTCAGGACTTCAGTATCACCACCACTTCTCCCAAAAGTATAAATTTGGTATTTGAAATCCTCCATGGCAGAGGATGACAATATGACCCCACTCTGTAGATGGGTCAATGGGATTGCTTCTCTCTATGCCCCAAAAGCAGGGATGCCTCTTTGGTAAGATTTGCTCCTCCAGCTCTGTCACATTGTGCCCTGGTGAAATTGGGTTTTTAGGCTCAACTGATGGTAAAGCTCAATGAATTACCAAGTGTTGCTCTTTTTTTTAAAAAAAAATATTTAGTGGTAATCCAGTAACTGCATTTATCAATGGCAATTCCAAACTTGTATTTCTGCAATAAAATGCACTATTTCTGGATCTGTGATCATGAAAGTTCTTACTGAATGTGATGAGATTTACAGTGCTGAAGGCTAAAATCAGAAATTAAGCCCAGCCACACCCAGGGCCTTTGAACTCTGAGGACCTGTGTTTTGTTTACAATTCTTGCTGCTGTAGCCCTGTTCTTGTGTAATATGATGAGCTGTATCACTGTCTGGCAGTGGTTGATAACTGATGTGTGAACATGTTGATCCCTGTCACTCTCCACAGGTGGTCACTGACACACAAACAGTGATGCAGGAATGGCTGTGGGGGGCACAGGTGGGTGCAGAGCCCACTGCCCACACCAGCCCTGAAGGTCCTCTCTGCCCCACTTCCTGCAAGAACACGATTGCCCTGCTCTGTGTGACTGCTCTCCTGCTCTGCTTTTACTTGTAGGTGAGATTGACTCTTTTGAGTGGAGTCTGGCTCAGTAGAACACCCGGGAAAGTGGGTTTTGTGCAGGATCAGGGGAGCAGTGAGAAAAGGAAGGAGTGGGGGAGAAAACTCATTATGAACAGACTGCAATCCCCATTCTGCTTTCCCTTGTGCTGCTGTGGGGGAGGAAGTGGAAAAGCTGGAAATGAAAGAGTGAAGTTGAGCCTGGGTTGAATGGGGGGTGAACACAAGGGTTCTAGCTTTGTGTTTGTTCCTCATCATCCTACTCTACTTTCAATAGGCAATAAATTCAATTCATTTTCCCCAAGTCAAGTCAGTCTTCTCCATGACAATAATTGGTGAGTGATCTCCCTGCCTTTATCTCAAGCCATGAGCTTTTCCATCCTATTTTTCAGCCCTGCCCTGTGTATGGGTGAGTTGGAAGGAGCAGCTGGGGAGGGGGCTGGCAGCTGCCCAAGGTCCAACCTCCACAGCAGGTCCTCTAAACATGAAATAGTTCCAGCATGAACTGAGCAGAACCTGAATTGGTCATTTCTCTCACCAGTTCAGGACCTGAGGTAGATCTTAAAAATCTCATCTGGACACATCTCCCCACTGAAAGGCCTTGAAAGGACAGGCACCAACACACCTCCCATCTCTCCCTCATGTTGCTTGTGCACTTCCTCCTTTAACAGGACAGTTCCAATTGATTTCACAAGAAGACCCTGGAAGACCCATCTGATTCCCTACATCCCAGGCAACATCATCCCTCACAACCTCACATACCACAACACACAGCAGGCAAAACCAGCATCTTGCCAATGTCAGCACCACACAAAACAAGGCAGCCCCAGCAAACCACACTGCAGATACCTTCTGCCATCTCCAGGAAAGCCCTGAGAACATGACCCCCAGCACAGCATCACTGCCCTGTGCACCAGCCCCACTCAGCTGCACCTGGAGGGGACACGTTATCCACCAGCACAGCCACAGTGCACAGCCCACATGGAGAGATGCACTGATATGCCCAGCCTGGGGAAGCTGACCCAGAAGACATGTCACAGCTCAATGGGAGGGGCTGCCCAGTGCTGGCAGAGTATGGAAAACTGCTTTGGGTCACATTCCAAATTTTCAGGATTGAGAAGTGAAACAGTTAGAAATGCCTTTGCCGTGCAAGAGTGCTGATGAGCAGAGGGACAGCTCAGGAGTGACATTAATATAACAAAACTCAATAGTAAATGAAATAAAAGCCATCTGGAGGGCTGGACAAACTCTGCCTGTACCTAATGCAATCTATACAGGGCTACTTCTCAGGCTGGAAGGGACCTGAAATATCAGCTGGTTACAAACCTATTGACATGGTGGGATAGAAGAGTCAGGAAATTTCCTCCTTAGCAGCTGTTTCTCAGAGCATTCCTCTCCAGCTCTTCATG
This sequence comes from Pseudopipra pipra, assembly GCF_036250125.1. Lineage (NCBI taxonomy): Eukaryota > Metazoa > Chordata > Aves > Passeriformes > Pipridae > Pseudopipra > Pseudopipra pipra. Next base: position 110,817,767 of record NC_087551.1, read on the forward strand.
ACATCAGCATACTTCTGTGAACACAGTAATCCAAATCTACACTCTCGATGATGTAGTTTAGATCAGCACCACATACCAGTAAGAAAATGTCACTCTGACAAGGATTTGTTCACAGAATCACAGAATATTCTGAGTTGGAAGGGACCAACAAGGATCATGCTCCTGGCCCTGCACAGGACAATCCCCAAGAGCCACAGGATGTGCCTGAGAGTATCATCCAAATGCTTCCTGAACTCTGTAGGGCTTGGTGCTGTGAACACTTCCCTGGGGAGCCTGTGCAGTGCCCAACCACCCTCTGGGTAAAAATCCTTTTTCTAATGTCCAACCCAAACCTGCCCTGACACAGCTTCAGGCCGTTCCCTCAGGTCCTGTCACTTGTCCCCACAGAGAAGACACCAATGCAGAGCCTGCTCCCCCTTGTCCTCTCACAAGGAAGTTGTAACTTCAATGAGGTCTCCCCTCACTCTCTTCTCCAGTTGAACAGACCGAGTGACCTCAGCCACTCCTCATAAGGCTTCCCCTCAAGGCCCTTCACCATCTCATGGACAGTCTCTAATGGCTTAATATCTATCTGATAGAGTGGTGCCCAAAACTGCCCCAATATTGCAGGTGAGGCACTTCACCCCCACTCTGTGGGAGCCTTATGGGTGACCAAGGGACAGAAGAAACCAGTCTTGAAACCCAACAGGGATCAAACAAGGATAAGTCATACAACCACAACACTGTCCTCTGCACAAAAACATCTCCACTCTTTGTGTCACCCAACACAGCCTTCCTGAACCAACATGCAAATCCTGCACACTGACACTGACACCAGGTAAGGGGATACCCAGCACATTTACATCCCTGCACCTGCCCTGCTCTCAAGACCAGCGGCACCAAAATCCCCCCACCAGCAGCTCTATAAAGCTCCTCTTTCCAGACCTGACACTCAGGCAACAGCAGACGCTGACCTGTGTTTGGCATTGGTGCAACAGCCCCTTGTCCAGCACAGCACTGCTCCCAGCTCCCAGGATGGAAGCTTGTCACTCTCCAGAGCAATCCAATGCTACTTCATACGCTGCCACAGGTGTGGCCATTGTCACCCTTGAGACATTTGCTGGCATGTGGATAAATGCTTTCATTGTTTCTGTGATTTGCATGGCCTGGATCAGAAAGAAAATCTTGAACTCTAATGAGAAGATCTTGCTGTTTCCGGGATCCTCCAGGTTTTGGTTTTTGTGCATCTCATGGGTATATTCCTTTCTATCACTAATTTATCCCAATCACCTTTATGTTCACCCCATATTTCAGCTACTTAATAGTGCTCGGAGCTTTTTTAATTGTTCCAACTTGTGGTTTTCTGCTTCTCTTTGTGTCTTTTATTGCATAAAAATTGCCAATTTCAGGAACAGCTTCTTCATCTACCTGAAAGGAAAAATTGACAGGATTGTGCCCTGGCTCTTGCTGGGGTCAGTGCTTTTCTCCCTGGTTATCGGAATCACTGTCTACAACATCATGGATAAAGCACTCAGTAACAACCTCAATTTCACCTGCCAAGGAAGGATTTGGAAATTAAGTATCAGAATAGATCAACATGTTTTGCCTCATTATTTTATGTTGGGCTTTGGATATGCTACCTCATTCACAGCAGTCATCTTGTCTGCCATTCTCCTTCTCTTTTCCCTCTGGAGACACAAACGCAACATGCAGACAAACTCCACGAAGGACCTCAGCATGGATGCCCACATCAAAGCCATGAAATCCATTTTCTCCTTCTTCATAATGTCCAGCATCAACTTTATATGTTTGATCTTGACTCTCATTTATTCAATGAAGAATGAAAGTGATGCGATATTTTTAACTTACTTAATTCAATACACTTCTCCAGGTTTTCATTCCCTTGTTCTGATTTTCAGTAATCCCAACCTGGAAAACAGACTGCTAGGGATTCTGCCCTGTGGGAAGTGCAAAGTTTTCCTCAAGAGGGAACTGTAACAAAACCTGGAGCAGTTACAAAATGCTGATATTTCTCTGTAGAAAACAAGTCAATTTATTTCTAATGCAACATTCCCGGCAGTGTAGATGATAGAGGTGTTCATCTTCAAGGTTAAGAATATGTCATTAAAACTCTTTGATTTAACATTATTATGAGTTAAATAAATTATTATTCTCATTTAATTTTGATAGTTCTTAGAGCTGAATTGTTGCCAATAACAAAGTCATTTAGACCTTGTACACATGGACTGGCTGCAAAAGAGCAAAAACAATTCTGCAAACCTGCCAAAAATGCTTTGGCATTCACTGACTGTAACAACTGAGCTAAACAACAGGTTTATTTCAATTTTGGTTTACATTTCTGTTCCACTGTCATATGATGAGATGTCTCTGTCACTGGTTGAGAACTGTGTAATATTAGGACCTGTATCACTGTCTGGCTGTGGCTGATAACTGATGTGTGAACATGTTGATCCCTGTCACTCTCCACAGGTGGTCACTGACACACAAACAGTGATGCAGGAATGGCCGTGGGGGGCACAGGTGGGTGCAGAGCCCACTGCCCACACCAGCCCTGTGTGACCTCTCTGCCCCATTTCCTGCCAGAGCACAATTGCCCTGCTCTGTGTGACTGCTCTCCTGCTCTGCTTTTCCTTGTTTGTGTGCATCGTGCAGCGTGGAATAAAGTCCTGCTTTCAACTGGCACTGACCCACGGGCAGATGTACAGGGGGCTCGGGCCAGGTGCTGGCAGCTGGGGGTGCATGGGGGTCTCAGTGAGGCAAGGGCAGGGCTGTCCAGGCTGTGCCAGGGAAAGGCAGATACGGGCACTCCAGTGGACAAAGCATAGGACACAGCTCAGCCCATCAGCGATGGTTGTGGTTCCTCTGTGAAAATATATTTCAGAAAGGGGAGAAATACGGCTGGGCAGTGTGGAGTGAAGAACAATGTGGGAAACAGTCCTGAAGCAAACAGGGACAGGGAAGGAAGAGGGGGGGTTGTTCCAGGTACCAGACTGGACATTCTCCTGCAGCCTATGGAGAGGACCACGGTGAGGCAGCTGTGGCCCTGCAGTCCACAGAAGTCCAGGAAGCAGCTGAGATCCTTCAGCCCATGGATGACCCCATGGCAGAGAAGGTGTGGTGGGTGTATCCTGAACCATTGCAGCCCATGCAGAGGCCACTCTGGAACCACCTTATCCTGAAGAACTGCAGCCCATGGCACAGACCCACACTGGAACAGGAGACGAGTGTGAGGAGGAAGGAGTGGAGACAGCTCATTATGATCTGAGTACAGACCCCATTTTCTGTCCCCCTGCATTGCTGTGGAGGAGGAGGTACTCTGGGAATGAAGGAGTGAACTTGAGCCTGGAATGAATGGGGGGTTGAGGCAAAAGGTTCTAGTTTAGTCTTCGTTCCTCATCGCTTTACTCTATTTGCAAATGGCAATAAATTCAATTAATTTTTCCCTAATTGAGTCTGTTTTGTCGGTGACAGTAACTGCTGAGCAATATCCCTGTATTTATATCGACCCATGACTTTTTGAATCATATTTTCCACCACACCTTTATGCAATGTGGGAGAGTGGGAGCAACTGGGTGGGTGTCTGACAGCTGCCCAAGGTCAACCCTCCACAGCAGGTTATCTGTACATGAAATAGTTGAGGAATATGTTCAGTGCAGACAGCTCAGTGTGCAGCTACAGTGAGAGCTGCAGGTTGTGCTCTGGGTGGCAGAAAATGGCAGGAGCCCCAGGCATGGAGCCAAGACCCCAGGCTATCATGTGTAGGCACTGGAAGGCTGCAAAAATGTCTGAAAGCACCTTCAGTGAAGCAATTTTTCCCAATATCCAAAATAAATCCCCCTGGTTCATCTGGACTTTGTTGCCTCTTGTTTTGTCCTTGTGGCCTGAGAGAACACACTTGGCTACAACATCCTTTCAGGCAGTTGCAGAGAGCAATAAAGTTCCCCCTGCACCTCCTTTCCTCCAGGCTGAGCCCCTCCAGCTCTCTCAGCTGTTCCTCATCAGATTTGTGCTCCAAACTCTTCCCCAGCTCCATTGCCCTTCACTGGACTCACTCCAGCATCTCAATGTTTTTCTTGTCATGAGGGGCCCAAAACTGAACCCAGGATTTGAGCTGAGGCCTCACCAGTGCCCAGCACAGGGGGACGGTCACTGCCCTGGTCCTGCTGCCACACTGTTGCTGACACAGGCCAGGTGCCATTGGCCTTCTTGGCCACCTGGGCACACACTGCCTCATGTTCAGCCACTGACAACCAGCACCCCCAGGGCCTTTTTCAACAGGCAGCTTGCCAACCACTCTGCCCCAGCCTGCAGTGCTGCAGGGGGTTGTTGGGACCCAACTGCAAGACCCTGCACTTGGCCTTGTCAAACCTCACACTCTATTGGCCTCAGTCAATTGATCCAGCCTCTCCACATCCCTTTTGCTCAGCCTTCCTGCCCTCCCACACATCAACAGTCCCACACCACTTGGTATCTCCTGGCTAAGGGTGAACTCGATCCCCTTGTCCAGGTCATTGATAAAGATGTTAAACAGAGCTGGTCCCAAAACTGAGCAATGGGAAACACCACTGCTGATTGGCCACCAGCTGGATGCATCTCCATTCACCACCACTCTGGGCCCGACCATCCAGACAGTTTCTTACCCACTGAACAGGGCACCTCTCCAAAGTACAACACACCAGAGCAGAGAGCACAGAACAGGCCAAGCCAGGAAAGGAAAATTCTCAGTGTCCTTGGGTGGATCCCATCTTGCATCATAGACCTGAGAGTGTGTAGGTGGCACAGCAGCTGCCCCCAGGTTTACAGGGACTTCCTTCTGCTCCTTGTCTCTGTCTTCCAGCTCAGGGTGTTCAGTACCCTGAGGACAACTGCTCTGACTGTTGTTAAAGACTGAGGCACAGAAGGCATTAAGTACCTCAGTCTTCTCATCCTTTCTGGCAATGTTTCACCTCACATCCAATAGAGGATGCAGATTCTACTGGGCCCTCCTTTGCTTGCTGGTGGACTTGTAAAAACAATTCCTGTGATCCCTTATGGCAATGGCCAAATCAAGTTCTAGTTGGGCCCTCCAGCAACATCATCAAGTATCAAAAGAAACTATAGTTTTGCATGACTGCATCCAAACCAAGGACATTCATATTTTCTTGGCAATACAAAAAATAAAGGGTGCTGAAGATCTGACTAGAACCTGTATTATAAGCTTACAAACTGTCTGGATTTCATGGGAATATGTGGCAGGCACCATGTTTTGCTGTTGCAATGATCTCCAGGCCTTCTTATAAAGCTTTCCATGTGTCAGTGCTGTAACAAAGCCCTTTACAAAAACATGCAAATAGAAGCATGTGATAAGAATATTGGCATGATATAGTGATTGCATTTATGTATCCCAGAAAACAAGGGCATCATCATTCTGAAGACAGAAAATGCTCTTTGTCGTTTCTTGTAGCACTAGAGCTATTTTCCGTGATTAGAATTTTCCTGGATTACAACATCAGCCAAGATCTTGTTGGTACCTGTGACCCCAGTGTGCAAGATCCTGTACTAAGGCAGAGTCCAAGGGCACTCAATGCACCTCATGATCAATTTTACCCTTTTCCTGCATATGTTTAAACCTAACCCCGGAAAAAAGATCCAGCTTTCCTTTCAGTGTCTCCTCACTTTGTGGCTCTTCACTTAATCTTCAGGCATTACCATGGGGAAAAGTCACATGGATTTCAATGCCTGTGAAGGATTAAAAGGAATTCCAGTTACAGCAGCTCAGATAAAATTTGTAGCTCCTGGAGTCTTGGATAAAAGAGCACAGTGACTCCCCTGACTGTGCTCTGCTGAGAGCACACCCTGCTCACCAAGAGGATCACTGGTGGCCAGGGGACAGAAGAATCCGGATCCTAAATCCTCATGGGGATCAAACAAGGGTCACCCACAAAATCACAACACTGTCCTCTGCACAAAAACATCTCCACTCTTTGTGCCACCCAACACAGCCTTCCTGAACCAACATGCAAATCCTGCACACTGACACTGACACCAGGTAAGGGGATACCCAGCACATTTACATCCCTGCACCTGCCCTGCTCTCAAGACCAGCGGCACCAAAATCCCCCCCACCAGCAGCTCTATAAAGCTCCTCTTTCCAGACCTGACACTCAGGCAACAGCAGACGCTGACCTGTGTTTGGCATTGGTGCAACAGCCCCCTTGTCCAGCACAGCACTGCTCCCAGCTCTCAGGATGGAAGCTTGTCACCCTCCGGAGCAATCCAATGTCACCACATATGCTGCCTTAGCTGTGTCTATTGTCACCTTTGAGACGTTTGCTGGCATGTGGATAAATGCTTTCATTGTTTCTGTGATTTGCATGTCCTGGATCAAAAGGAAAACCTTGAACTCTAATGAGAAGATCTTGATGGCTTTGGGGTGCTCCAGGTTTTGGTTTTTGTGCATCTCTTGGGTATATTACTTTCTCTCACTAATTTACACCAATTATCTTCATGTTCATCCCATATTTCAACTCATTGAGAGTGCTCAGAGCTTTCTAAATTATTCCAACTCTTGGGTTTCAGCCTGTCTTTGTGTCTTTTATTGTATAAAAATTGCCAATTTCAGGAACACCTTCTTCATCTACCTGAAAGTAAAAATTGACAGGATGGTGCCCTGGCTCTTGTTGGGGTCAGTGCTTTTCTCCCTGGTTATCGGAATAATTGTCTACGATATTACTGATGAAGTTTTATGTAAAAAGCTCAATTTCACCTGCCAAGGATGTATTTGGAAAGCAAGTATCAGCACAGAAGAACATTTTTTTCCACGTTATTTTATCATTAGTTTTGGATATGCCATTTTGTTCATAGCAGTCATGTTTTCTGCCCTTCTCCTTCTCTTTTCCCTCTGGAGACACAAACGCAACATGCAGACAAACTCCACGAAGGACCTCAGCATGGATGCCCACATCAAAGCCATGAAATCTATTCTCTCCTTCTTCATAATGTACAGCATCAACTTTGTATTTTTGATCTTGACACTGATTTATGCAATGAAGAGCCAAAATCACATGGTCTTTCTTTTTTACGTATTTCAGCATGCTTTTCCGGGTTTTCATTCCCTTATTGTGATTTTCAGCAATCCCAAACTGGAAAAAACACTGCTAAAGATTCTATCCTGTATGAAATGCAGGTTTTGCATGAAGTAGACATTGTAACAAAAGCTGGACCCTTTGCAAAATGTTGATATTTGGTTATAGCAAACAAATCCATTAATTTCCAGTGCAACTCTCCAGCCAATGTAGATGATACAGATGTTCAGAATATATCATTCAAAGTCTTTGAAATAATATTACTGTGATTTAGGTATATTATTATTCTCATTTAATTTAGGTAGTTTCCAGAACTAAATTACTGTCAATAGCAAAGTCATTCAGATCTTGTATACACTGACTGGCTGCAAAAGGGCAATAACAATACTGCAAACCTGCCACAAATGCTTCATCATCTGTTGATTGAAAAGACTGAACTAAACAACAGCTTTATTTCGATTTCGGTTTGAAGGTCTTGCTGCTGTGGCCCTATCCTAGTGTAACATGATGAGCTGTATCACTGTCTGGCAGTGGCTGATAACTGATGTGTGAACACGTTGATCCCTGTCACTCTCCACAGGTGGTCACTGACACACAAACAGTGATGCAGGAATGGCCGTGGGGGGCACAGGTGGGTGCAGAGCCCACTGCCCACACCAGCCCTGAGTGTCCTCTCTGCCCCACTTCTTGCCAGAACACAATTGCCCTGCTCTCTGTGACTGCTCTCCTGCTCTGCTTTTCCTTGTTTGTGTGCATCGTGCAGCGTGGAATAAAGTCCTGCTTTCAACTGGCACTGACCCACGGGCAGATGTACAGGGGGCTCGGGCCAGGTGCTGGCAGCTGGGGGTCTGTGGGGGTCTCAGTGAGGTAAGGACAGGGCTGCCCTGTACCAGGGAAAGCCACTTGAAGGCGTTTTTCCCAAGGACCCCCCACAGGACACAGCTCAGCCCATCAGCAAATGCTCATGGCTCTTCTGGAAGGATATATTGAAGAAAGGGCCAAAACAGACCTGGCAGTGTGGAGTGAGGAAAATTGTGAGAAACAGTCCTGCAGCAAACAGCAACAGGGAAGGACAAAGAGGAGTTGCTTCATGTGCTGGAGAAGCGATTCCCTTACAGCCCATGGAGAGGACCATGGAGGGGCAGCTGTGCTCCTTGAACCCCATGGAGGTCCACAGTGGAACAGAGATCCACCTTCAGCCCTTGGATGACCCCACACAGAGTAGCTGGGGTGGGTGAATGATTGCAGCTCCTGGAGCTCTTGCAGCTCACGGAGAGCTCACAGTGGAACCAGTTTATCCTGATGGACTGCAGCCCATGGAAGAGACCCACACTTGAGCAGGGGAAGAGTGAGGAAGGACTGAAGCAAACAACTTGTTATGAGCTGACTGTAACCCCCATTCCCCATCTCCCTGTACTGCTGGCAGGGATGAGGAGGTAGAGAATCTGAGAATGAGTTAAGTTGAGCCTGGGATGACTGGGGGGTGGAGACAGGCTGTTCTAGTTTTGTGTTTGTTCCTCTTCCTCCTACTCCCTTTTCAATAGGCAATAAATTCAACTGATTTTTGCCAAGTCAAGTCTGGTTTGTCTGTGACAGTAATTGGTGAGTCATCTCCCTGTCTTTATCTTGACACATGAGCTTTTCCATCCTATTTTCCACCCCTGCCCTGTTGTGGAGTGAGAGTGAAGGAGCATCTGGCTTGAGGGTCTGACAGCTGCTCACAGTCAACCCACCATCACAGGGCCTCTAAACGTGAAGTAGACCAGTGTTGAGAAACACATTCAGTGCAGACAGCTCAGTGTGCAACTGCAGTGAGAGCTGCAGGTTGTGTGGAAATGGAGGGAGCCCCAGGCATGGTGCCAGTATCTTGCACAACAAAGGGCCCAGGGACCTGTGGCACCAGCCAGGTGACCGGACACGCAGAGACACAGCAGGAGCAAATGATTCAGAAGGAAGTCCCCAAAACAGCATGTGCATACACTGGAAGGGTACAAAACCCCAAGCTGAGAGTCCCTTCTCAGAGGCACCAAGCTCAAGCTCTTCTCTGTTACTGTGTCATGATTAAATTGCTTTAAAGATCCAGACGTCTGAGACTCTGCTGTGGGAAACCCAGTGTGCAGCTGGTAAGGAAACCTGGTCTGACTCAGGGGGTGTGGTGTATGTAGGGGCTCAAGTGGGGCACCCGGGGGCTCACAGGAGCTGCCCCCTGCAAAGGGGTTTCATTCCCAGCAGTGAAAGTCTCTGCTGGAGAGGTGGGACTGCCAGAGTGCCTCCTGGATGGGGAGACAGGAAAGTTTCCTCAGCAGCAGCATGAACAGAGCAGAACCTCAATTGTTTCTTTATGTCACCAGCTCAGGCAGCTCAGGGGGACGTTTTACCTCATGCCCAAGGCCAAGGTGTGCATTTCTCATAATATCACCTTCAAAAAGCTTCCTCCCTATCCATGAAATGAGAAAAAACAACCATTTAGGCCAGAGCAACTTCTCAACCACTGTGCTATCCCCTTTTCCAAACACAGTCTATCAGACTGCCTAACTACCAATCCATCTCTTTAAACAGCAACTCCCCAGAAATTAGTAAATAAATAACTAATGCCACTTTAGAACATGGAAGCCCTCCTTCTGTGCCTAAGCAGGATTTGAGGTTGAATTAACATTTCCATAACAAGTTCATAACACCTGCCCAGAGGAGATTTTTATTCTCTTTCCCAGGATTGTGTCCTGAAACAATTATGACCTTCTGAGCATTGAAGTTGAGTTATGGATGGAATGGATTTGCCCAGAATAAACTGGGCATCTAAGAGCCTAAGTAGTTAGCAAACCAAGGCTAACCATCTGGGATTTTCTACAATAAAGGAGAAAGACAAGGATTATGGAGAGGGTTCGGCCATGTCTCTCAGATCCCACATACACGTGTCCACCCAGATGCAGAAACAGAGAGCTCAGGTGCCATTTGAGATGCACAGGGACATCCAAAATATGCACATGGGCTGGTAGATACAAAGTCTGGGAGATTCCTTCCCCTTCTTGAGTGGTGCCTGTAGGGGATGGACTTGCATTAAAACCAAATCCTTGTACTTCAAGGACATGAGCCACACATTCTATTCATTGAAAACCCAGCATTGAGACTCTAATTTATACCCTTATATTAGTTTTAAATTGTCAGATTCCTCAAACAGAGCTGAGTCTAAACCCCAGCCACGGCACGGTCTGGCTGGTGTAACACTTTCATTTAGTGTGCCTGTGCAAACACAGTCCCAGCACAGACATTTCATCTTCAGACCTGTTGTAATAGAAATTACTTCTATTCTTCTCATATACTAATGGAGAGATGAAGAAATAAAGTAAGAAAATAATAAACTAGCAAAAAACCATCCAACCTTACAACACATTTTCTCTTCTGTTAATAAAAGCACAAGAAACTCAAAGCAAAGCATAAAGAAGAGAACAGGCAGTATGAGGAAATGAAAATTCTCTCGAGGCAATGCTCTGCCTAACATCAACCATTATCAAAAGAAATAATATTTTTGAATGGCTGCATGCAAAACTAACTTGCTCATTGTAGGTGGCCAAGGGACAAAAGAATCCAGATCCTGAAGCCTGACAAGGATCAAACAAGGGTCAGTCACAGAATCACCACACTGTCCTCTGCACAAAAACATCTCCACTCTTTGTGCCACCCAACACAGCCCTCCTGAACCAACATGCAAATCCTGCACACTGACACTGACACCAGGTAAGGGGATACCCAGCACATTTACATCCCTGCACCTGCCCTGCTCTCAAGACGAGCGGCACCAAAATCCCCCCCACCAGCAGCTCTATAAAGCTCCTCTTTCCAGACCTGACACTCAGGCAACAGCAGACGCTGACCTGTGTTTGGCATTGGTGCAACAGCCCCCTTGTCCAGCACAGCACTGCTCCCAGCTCCCAGGATGGAAGCTTGTCACTCTCCAGAGCAATCCAATGTCACCTCATACGCTGCCACAGCTGTGGCCATTGTCACCCTCGAGACATTTGCTGGCATGTGGATAAATGCTTTCATTGTTTCTGTGATTTGCATGGTTTGGGTCAAAAGGAAAACCTTGAACTCTAATGAGAAGATCTTGCTGGTCTTGGGATGCTCCCGGTTTTGGTTTTTGTGCATCTCATGGGTATATTCCATTTTTTTAATATTTTATCCCAATCACCTTTATGTTCATCCCATATTTCAGTTACTTGATAGTGCTCAGAGCTTTTTTAAGTGTTCCAACTTGTGGCTTTCTGCTTCTCTTTGTGTCTTTTACTGCATAAAAATTGCCAATTTCAGGAACAGCTTCTTCATCTACCTGAAAGGAAAAATTGACAGGATTGTGCCCTGCCTCTTGTTGGGATCGGTGCTTTTCTCCCTGGTCATGGGAATTACTGTCTACAACATCACAGATAAAGCGCTCAGCCAGAACCTCAATTTCACCTGCCAAGGAAGGATTTCAAAAGCAAGTATCAGAATAGATCAACATTTTTTGCCTTATTATTTTATCATTGGCTTTGGACATGCCACTTCCTTCACAGCAGTCATCACCTCTGCCATTCTCCTTCTCTTTTCCCTCTGGAGACACAAACGCAACATGCAGACAAACTCCACGAAGGACCTCAGCATGGATGCCCACATCAAAGCCATGAAATCTATTCTCTCCTTCTTCATAATGTACAGCATCAACTTTATATGTTTGATCTTGATTCTAATTTATTCAATGAGGAATGAAAGTGATGCGATATTTTTAATTTTCTTAATTCAATACACTTTTCCAGGTTTTCATTCCCTTGTTCCGATTTTCAGTAATCCCAACCTGGAAAAGAGACTGCTAGGGATTCTGCCCTGTGGGAAGTGCAAAGTTTTCCTCAAGAGGGAACTGTAACAAAACCCAGAGCCCTTACAAAATGCTGATATTTCTCTGTAGAAAACAAGTCAATTGATCTCTAATGCAACACTCCCAGCAGTGTAGATGTTCATCTTTGAGGTTAAGAATACGTCATTAAAATTCTTTGATTTAATATTTTTATGAGTTAAATAAATTATTATTCTCATTTATTTTGGTTGTTCTTGGAGCTGAATTGTTGCCAATAACAAAGTCATTTAGACCTTGTACTCATGGATTGGCTGCAATTCTGCAAAACTGCCATAAATGCTTTGCCATTTGCTGATTGTAACAACTGAGCTAAACAACAGGTTTATTTCAATTATGGTCTACATTTCTGTTCCAGTGTCATATGATGAGATGTCTCTGTCACTGGATGATAACTGTGTAATATTAGGATCTGTATCACTGTCTGGCAGTGGCTGATAACTGATGTGTGAACATGTTGATCCCTGTCACTCTCCACAGGTGGTCACTGACACACAAACAGTGATGCAGGAATGGCTGTGGGGAGCACAGGTGGGTGCAGAGGCCACTGTCACACCAGCCCTGTGTGACCTCTCTGCCCCATTTCCTGCCAGAACACGATTGCCCTGCTCTGTGTGACTGCTCTCCTGCTCTGCTTTTCCTTGTTTGTGAGCATCGTGCAGCGTGGAATAAAGTCCTGCTTTCAACTGGCACTGACCCACGGGCAGATGTACGGGGGGCTCGGGCCAGGTGCTGGCAGCTGGGGGTGCATGGGGGTCTCAGTGAGGCAAGGGCAGGGCTGTCCAGGCTGTGCCAGGGAAAGGCAGATACGGGCACTCCAGTGGACAAAGCATAGGACACAGCTCAGCCCATCAGTGATGGTTGTGGCTCCTCTGTGAAAATATATTTCAGAAAAGGGAGAAATACGGCTGGGCAGTGTGGAGTGAAGAACAATGTGGGAAACAGTCCTGAAGCAGACAGGGAAGGAAAAGGGGGGGGTTGCTCCAGGTGCCAGAGTGGACATTCCCCTGCAGCCTATGGAGTGGACCACGGTGAGGCAGCTGTGCCTCTGCAGTCCACAGAAGTCCATGAAGCAGCTGAGATCCTTCAGCCCATGGATGACCCCCTGGCAGAGAAGGTGTGGTGGGTGTATCCTGAATGATTGCAGCCCATGCAGAGGCCACTCTGGAACCACCTTATCCTGAAGAACTGTAGCCCATGGCACGGACCCACACTGGAGCAGGATAAAAGCGTGAGGAGGAAGGAGTGGAGACAGCTCATTATGATCTGAGTGCAGACCCCATCTGTTGTCCCCCTGCATTGCTGCAGGAGAGGAGGTAGAGACTCTGGGAATGAAGGAGTGAACTTGAGCCTGGAATGAATGGGAGGTTGAGGCAACGGGTTCTAGTTTAGTCTTTGTTCCTCATCACTTTATTTTCAAATGGCAATAAATTCAATTCGTTTTTCCCCAGTTGAGTCTGTTTTGTCGGTGACAGTAACTGGTGAGCAATACCCCTCTATTTACATCAACCCATGACTTTTTGAATCATATTTTCCACCACACCTTTAGGCAAAGTGGGAGAGCGGGAGCAACTGGGTGGGTGTCTGACAGCTGCCCAAGGTCAACCGTCCACAGTAGGTTATCTGTACCTGAAATAGTTGAGGAATATGTTCAGTGGAGATAGCTCAGTGTGCAGCTACAGTATGAGCTGCAGGTTGTGCTCTGGGTGGCAGGAAATGGCAGGAGCCCCAGGCATGGAGCCAAGACCCCAGGCTATCATGTGCATGCACTGGAAGGCTGCAAAAATGCCTGAACAGCTCTTCAGTGAAGCAATTTTTCCCAATATCCAAGGTAAATCCCCCTGGTTCATCTGGACTTTGTTGCCTCTTGTTTTGTCCTTGTGGCCTGAGAGAACACACTTGGCTACAACATCCTTTCAGGCAGTTGCAGAGATCAATAAAGTTCCCCCTGCACCTCCTTTCCTCCAGGCTGAGCCACTCCAGCTCCCTCAGCTGTTCCTCATCACATTTGTGCTCCAGACCCTTCCCCAGCTCCATTGCCCTTCTCTGGACTCACCCAGCATCTCAATGTTTTTCTTGTCATGAGGGGCCCAAAACTGAACCCAGGATTTGAGCTGAGGTCTCACCAATGCCCTGCACAGGGGGACGGTCACTGCCCTGGTCCTGCTGCCACACTGTTGCTGACACAGGCCAGGTGCCATTGGCCTTCTTGGCCACCTGGGCACACGCTGCCTCATGTTCAGCCATTGCCAACCAGAACCCCCAGGGCCTTTTTCAACAGGCAGCTTGCAAACCACTTTGCCCCAGCCTGCAGTGCTGCAGGGGGTTGCTTCCAGCTTTCCTTTCAGTGCCTTCTCACTTTATGGCTCTTCACTTAATCTTCAGGCATTACCATGGGGGAAACTCACATGGATTTCAATGCCTGTGAAGGATTAAAAGGAATTCCAGTTACAGCAGCTCCGATAAAATTTGTAACTCCTGGACTCCTGGATAAAAGAGCACAGTGACTCCCCTGACTGTGCTCTGCTGAGAGCACACCCTGCTCACCAAGAGCATTGCTAGTGGGCAGGGGACAGAAGAACCCACATCCTAAATCCTCACAGGGATCAAACATGTGTCACCCACAAAATCACAACCCTGTCCTCTGCACAAAAACATCTCCACTCTTTGTGCCACCCAACACAGCCCTCCTGAACCAACATGCAAATCCTGCACACTGACACTGACACCAGGTAAGGGGATACCCAGCACATTTACATCCCTGCACCTGCCCTGCTCTCAAGACCAGCGGCACCAAAATCCCCCCACCAGCAGCTCTATAAAGCTCCTCTTTCCAGACCTGACACTCAGGCAACAGCAGACGCTGACCTGTGTTTGGCATTGGTGCAACAGCCCCCTTGTCCAGCACAGCACTGCTCCCAGCTCCCAGGATGGAAGCTTGTCTCTCTCCAGAGCAATTCAATGTCACTTCATATGCTGCCACAGGTGTGGCCATTGTCACCCTTGAGACGTTTGCTGGCATGTGGATAAATGCTTTCATTGTTTCTGTGATTTGCATGTCCTGGATCAAAAGGAAAACCTTGAACTCTAATGAGAAGATCTTGCTGGTCTTGGGATGCTCCCGGTTTTGGTTTTTGTGCATCTCATGGGTATATTACTTTCTCTCACTACTTTATCCCAATTATCTTCATGTTCATCCCATATTTGAACTTGTTGGGAGTTCTCAGAGCTTTCTAAATTTTTCCGCCTTGTGGGTTTCAGCCTGTCTTTGTGTCTTTTACTGCATAAAAATTGCCAATTTCAGGAACACCTTCTTCATCTACCTGAAAGGAAAAATTGACAGGATTGTGCCCTGCCTCTTGTTGGGGTCAGTGCTTTTCTCCCTGGTTATCGGAATCATTGTCTACGATGCTATTGATAAATCTTTTTGTAGAAACCTCAATTTCACCAGTAAAGGAAGGATGTGGAAAGCAAGTATCAGCACAGAAGAACATTTTTTGCCTCATTATTTTATCATTGGTTTTGGATATGCCACTTCATTCACAGCAGTCATCTGGTCTGCCCTTCTCCTTCTCTTTTCCCTCTGGAGACACAAACGCAACATGCAGATAAACTCCATGAAGGACCTCAGCATGGATGCCCACATCAAAGCCATGAAATCTATTCTCTCCTTCTTCATAATGTACAGCATCAACTTTATATGTTTGATCTTGACTCTAATTTATTCAATGAAGAATGAAAATGCCATGATGCTTCTTGTATACATGTATGTGTATGCTTTTCCAGGTGTTCATTCCCTTATTCTGATTTTCAGCAATCCCAAACTGGAAAACACACTGCTAAGAATTCTGCTTTGTAGGAAGCTTTGCATGAGGTAGGAACTGCAAGAAAAGCTGGATGGAGCCTTTGGAAAATGTTGATCTTTCCCTTAAGATCAACATGTCATTTAATCTCTAATGAAACCAGGTCATTTAATCTCTAAAGGAACATTCCAGGTATAGGAGATGATATAGATGTTCTCTCTTTCTCATCTAATTTAAGCAAACTTCATTCATATTTATTGAACTAAATTATTGTGTGTTCAAAAAATTATTATTGTGATTTGATTTAGATAAACCTTTGAGTTCTATTATTGTAATTAACAAAGTCAGTTAGCCCTGACTGTAGGAACGAGGCATAAATCCCTGAGATATATGCTGAAGGTACCAATGTGTGCATGATAATCTGCTGAGGGGGTGAGAGATTATCCAGCAGAGGCCCCTGACCTCTGCCTGAGCCAGGCAGATGATGGAGTGATACTAATGCTGCTCTGTTCAGCCCTTGTGCAAGGCTATTTCTAATCAAAACTCTTGATAACACTCATTTGTATATAAGATGCCTGGTCCCTACCATTCAGGACTTGACTCTCACCTCCACTTCTCCCAAAAGTATAAATTTGGCATTTGAAATCCTCCATGGCAGAGGATGACAATATGACCCCACTCTGTAGACAGGTCAATGGGATTGCTTCGCTCTCTGCCCCAAAAGCAGGGATGCCTCTTTGGTAAGATTTGCTCCCCCAGCTCTGTCACATTGTGCCCTGGTGAAGTCAGGTTTTTAGGCTTAACTGATGGTAAAGCTTAATGAATTATCAAGTGTTGTCCTTTTTTTTTTTTTAAACATATTTGTGCTAATCCAGTAACTGCATTTATCAATGGCAATTCCAAACTTGTTTTTCTGCAATAAAATGCACTATTTCTTAATCCGTGATCATGAAAGTTCTTACTTTCATTAAGCCCAGCCAAACCCCAGGCCTTTGATTTCTGAGAACCAGTAGGAATGCAAGGGACTTAATCTTCTGCCAAACTCTTATGCTCTTAATGTGACAGAAAAATATGCAAAACTGATACATGGGCTGGATGCAAAAGGGCAATAATGACACTGCAAACCTGCCACAAATGCTTTGGCAATTGCTGATTGAAAAGACTGAACTAAACAACAGGTTCACCTGTGTTTTAGTTTACATGTCTTGCTGCTGTGGCCCTGTTTAGTGTAATATGATGAGCTGTATCACTGTCTGGCAGTGGCTGATAACTGATGTGTGAACACGTTGATCCCTGTCACTCTCCACAGGTGGTCACTGACACACAAACAGTGATGCAGGAATGGCCATGGATGGCACAGGTGGGTGCAGAGCCCACTGCCCACACCAGCCCTGAGGGTCTTCTCTGCCCCACTTCTTCCAGAACAGGATTGCCCTGCTCTGTGTGACTGCTCTCCTGCTCTACTTTTACTTGTAGATGAGATCGACTCTTTTGAGTGGAGTCTGGCTCAGTAGAACACCTGGGAAAGTGGGTTTTGTGCTGGATCAGGGGAGCAGTTAGAGGAGGAAGGAGTAGGGGAGAAAACTCATTATGAACAGACTGCAATCCCCATTCTGCTTTCCCTTGTGCTGCTGTGGGGGAGGAGGTGGAAAAGCTGGAAGTGAAAGAGTGAAGTTGAGCCTGGGTTGAATGGGGGATGGACACAAGGGTTCTAGCTTTGTGTTTGTTCCTCATCAACCCACTCTATTTTCAATAGGCAATAAATTCAATTCATTTTTCCCCAAGTCAAGTCAGTCTTCTCCATGACAATAATTGGTGAGTGATCTCCCTGCCTTTATCTCAAGCCATGAGCTTTTCCATCCTATTTTTCAGCCCTGCCCTGTGTATGGGTGAGTTGGAAGGAGCAGCTGGGGAGGGGGCTGGCAGCTGCCCAAGGTCCAACCTCCACAGCAGGTCCTCTAAACATGACATAGTTCCAGCATGAACTGAGCAGAACCTGAATTGGTCATTTCTCTCACCAGCTCAGGACCTGAGGTACATCTTAAAAATCTCATCTGGACACATTTCCCCCCTGAAAGGCCTTGATATGACAGGCACCAACACACCTCCCTTCTCTCCTTCATGTTGCTTGTGCACTTCCTCCTTTAACAGGACAGTTCCAATTGATTTCACAAGAAGACCCTGGAAGACCCATCTGATTCCCTACATCCCAGGCAACATCATCCCTCACAACCTCACATACCACAACACACAGCAGGCAAAACCAGCATCTTGCCAATGTCAGCACCACACAAAACAAGGCAGCCCCAGCAAACCACACTGCAGATACCTTCTGCCATCTCCAGGAAAGCCCTGAGAACATGACCCCCAGCACAGCATCACTGCCCTGTGCACCAGCCCCACTCAGCTGCACCTGGAGGGGACACGTTATCCACCAGCACAGCCACAGTGCACAGCCCACATGGAGAGATGCACTGATGTGCCCAGCCTGGGGAAGCTGACCCAGAAGACATGTCACAGCTCAATGGGAGGGGCTGCCCAGTGCTGGCAGAGTATGGAAAACTGCTTTGGGTCACATTCCAAATTTTCAGGATTGAGAAGTGAAACAGTTAGAAATGCCTTTGCCGTGCAAGAGTGCTGATGAGCAGAGGGATAGCTTAGCAGTGACATTAATATAACAAAACTCAATAGTAAATGAAATAAAAGCCATCTGGAGGGCTGGACAAACTCTGCCTGTACCTAATGCAATTTATACAGGGCTACTTCTCAGGCTGGAAGGGACCTTAAATATCAGCTGGTTACAAACCCATCGACATGGTGGGATAGAAGAGTCAGGAAATTTCCTCCTTAGCAGCTGTTTCTCAGAGCATTCCTCTCCAGCTCTTCATGACATCAGCATACTTCTGTGAACACAGTAATCCAAATCTACACTCTCAATGATGTAGTTTAGATCAGCACCACATACCAGTAATAAAATGTCACTCTGACAAGGATTCGTTCACAGAATCACAGAATATTCTGAGTTGGAAGAGAACAACAAGGATCATTGAGTCCAGCTCCTGGCCCTGCAAAGGACCATCCCCAAGAGTCACAGCATGTGCCTGAGAGTATCATCCAAATGCTTCTGGAACTCTGTAGGGCTTGGTGCTGTGAACAGTTCCCTGGGGAGCCTGTTCAGTGCCCAACCACCCTCTGGGTAAAAACCCTTTTTCTAATGTCCAACCTAAACCTGCCCTGACACAACTTCAGGCCATTCCCTCAGGTCCTGTCACTTGTCCCCACAGAGAAGACACCAGTGCCTTGTTCTCCTCTCACAAGGAAGTTGTAAGTTCAGTGAGGTCTCCTCTCACTCTCTTCTCCAGCTGAAGAGACCGAGTGACCTCAGCCACTCCTCATAAGGCTTCCCCTCAAGGCCCTTCACCATCTTCATGGACAGTCTCTAATGGCTTAATATCTATCCGATATTGTGCCCAAAAGTGCCCCAATATTGCAGGTGAGGCACTTCTCCCCCACTCTGTGTGAGCCTTATGGGTGACCAAGGGACAGAAGAATCCAGTCTTGAAACCCAACAGGGATCAAACAAGGGTCAGTCATACAACCACAACACTGTCCTCTGCACAAAAACATCTCCTCTGTCTGTGTCACCCAACACAGCCCTCCTGAACCAACATGCAAATCCTGCACACTGACACTGACACCAGGTAAGGGGATACCCAGCACATTTACATCCCTGCACCTGCCCTGCTCTCAAGACCAGCAGCACCAAAATCCCCCCCACCAGCAGCTCTATAAAGCTCCTCTTTCCAGACCTGACACTCAGGCAACAGCAGACGCTGACCTGTGTTTGGCATTGGTGCAACAGCCCCTTGTCCAGCACAGCACTGCTCCCAGCTCCCAGGATGGAAGCTTGTCACTCTCCAGAGCAATCCAATGTCACCTCATACGCTGCCACGGCTGTGGCCATTGTCACCCTTGAGACATTTGCTGGCATGTGGATAAATGCTTTCATTGTTTCTGTGATTTGCATGTCCTGGATCAAAAGGAAAACCTTGAACTCTAATGAGAAGATCTTGCTGTTACTGGGATCCTCCCGGTTTTGGTATTTGTGCATTGCATGGGTATTTTCCATTTTTTTAATAATTTATCCCAATCACCTTTATGTTCACCCCATATTTCAGCTACTTAATAGTGCTCATAGCTTTTTTAACTTCTCCAACTTATGGCTTTCTGCTTCTCTTTGCGTCTTTTATTGCATAAAAATTGCCAATTTCAGGAACAGCTTCTTCATCTACCTGAAAGTAAAAATTGACAGGATTGTGCCCTGCTTCTTGCTGGGATCAGTGTTTTTCTCCCTGGTTATTGGAACCACTGTCTACAACATCATGGATAAAGCACTCAGTAACAACCTCAATTTCACCTGCCAAGGAACGATTTCAAAAGCAAGTATGAGAAAAGATCAATATTTTTTGCCTCATTATTTTATGTTGGGCTTTGGATATGCTACCTCATTCACAGCAGTCATCTTGTCTGCCCTTCTCCTTCTCTTTTCCCTCTGGAGACACAAACGCAACATGCAGACAAACTCCACGAAGGACCTCAGCATGGATGCCCACATCAAAGCCATGAAATCCATTCTCTCCTTCTTCATAATGTACAGCATCAACTTTATATGTTTGATCTTGACTCTCATTTATGCAATGAAGAATGAAAATGATACAATATTTTTAATTTTCTTAATTCAATACACTTTTCCAGGTTTTCATTCCCTTGTTCTGATTCTCAGTAATCCAAATCTGGAAAAGAGACTGCTAGGGATTCTGCCCTGTGGGAAGTGCAAAGTTTTCCTCAAGAGGGAACTGTAACAAAACCCAGAGCCCTTACAAAATGCTGATATTTCTCTGTAGAAAACAAGTCAATTTATTTCTAATGCAACACTCCTGGCAGTGTAGATGATAGAGGTGTTCATATTTGAGGTTAAGAATATGTCATTAAAATTATCTGATTTAATATTATTAGGAGTTGAATAAATTATTATCCTCATTTATTATGATTGTTCTTGGAGCTGAATTGTTACCAATAACACAGTCCTTTAGACCTTGTGCCCATGGATTGGCTGCAATTCTGCAAACCTGCCATAAATGCTTTGGCATTTGCTGATTGTAACAACTGAGCTAAACAACAGGTTTATTTCAATTATGGTCTACATTTCTGTTCCTGTGTCATATGATGAGACGTCTCTGTCACAGGTTGATAACTGTGTAATATTAGGATCTGTATCACTGTCTGGCAGTGGCTGATAACTGATGTGTGAACATGTTGATCCCTGTCACTCTCCACAGGTGGTCACTGACACACAAACAGTGATGCAGGAATGGCTGTGGGGAGCACAGGTGGGTGCAGAGCCCACTGCCCACACCAGCCCTGTGTAACCTCTCTGCCCCATTTCCTGCCAGAACACGATTGCCCTGCTCTGTGTGACTGCTCTCCTGCTCTGCTTTTCCTTGTTTGTGTGCATCGTGCAGCGTGGAATAAAGTCCTGCTTTCAACTGGCACTGACCCACGGGCAGATGTACGGGGGGCTCGGGCCAGGTGCTGGCAGCTGGGGGTGCATGGGGGTCTCAGTGAGGCAAGGGCAGGGCTGTCCAGGCTGTGCCAGGGAAAGGCAGATCCGGGCACTCCAGTGGACAAAGCATAGGACACAGCTCAGCCCATCAGCGATGGTCGTGGCTCCTCTGTGAAAATATATTTCAGAAAGGGGAGAAATACGGCTGGGCAGTGTGGAGTGAAGAACAATGTGGGAAACAGTCCTGAAGCAAACAGGGACAGGGAAGGAAGAGGGGGGGTTGCTCCAGGTACCAGACAGGACATTCCCCTGCAGCCTATGGAGAGGACCACGGTGAGGCAGCTGTGCCTCTGCAGTCCACAGAAATTCAGGAAGCAGCTGAGATCCTTCAGCCCATGGATGACTCCATGGCAGAGAAGGTGTGGTGGGTGTATCCTGAAGGATTGCAGCCCGTGCTGAGGCCACTCTGGAACCACCTTATCCTGAAGGACTGCAGCCCATGGCACAGACCCACACTGGAGCAGGAGAAAAGCGTGAGGAGGAAGGATTGGAAACAGCTCATTATGATCTGCCTGCAGACCCCATTTTTTGTCCCTCTGCATTGATGCAGGAGAGGATGTAGAGACTCTGGGAATGAAGGAGTGAACTTGAGCCTGGAATGAATGGCGGGGGGGAGGCAAAGGGTTTTAGTTTGTCTTTGTTCCTCATCACTTTATTTTCAAATGGCAATAAATGTAATCCTTTTTTCCCTAGTTGAGTCTGTTTTGTCGGTGGCAGTAACTGGTGAGCAATATCCCTGTATTTATATTGACCCATGACTTTTTTGATCTTATTTTTCACCACACCTTTATGCAATGTGGGAGAGTAGGAGCAACTGGGTGGGTGTCTGACAGCTGCCCAAGGTCAACCCTCCACAGCAGGTTATCTGTACATGAAATAGTTGAGGAATACGCTCAGTGCAGACAGCTGAGTGTGCAGCTACAGTGAGAGCTGCAGGTTGTGCTCTGGGTGGCAGGAAATGGCAGGAGCCCCAGGCATGGAGCCAAGACCCCAGGCTATCATGTGCAGGCACTGGAAGGCTGCAAAAATGCCTGAACAGCCCTTCAGTGAAGCAATTTTTCCCAATATCCAAGGTAAATCCCCCTGGTTCATCTGGATTTGTTGCCTCTTGTTCTGTTTTTGTGGCCTGAGAGAACACACTTGGCTACAATGTCCTTTCAGGCAGTTGCAGAGAGCATTAAAGTCCACCCTGCACCTCCTTTTCTCTAGGCTGAGCCGCTTCAGCTCCTTCAGCTGCTCCGCATCACATTTGTGCTCCAGACTCTTCCCCAGCTCCATTGCCCTTCACTGGACTTGCTCCAGCATCTCAATGTTTTTCTTGTCATGAGGGGCTCAAAACGGAACCCAGGATTTGAGCTGAGGCCTCACCAGTGCCCAGCACAGGGGGACGGTCACTGCCCTGGTCCTGCTGCCACACTATTGCTGACACAGGTCAGGTGCCATTGGCCTTCTTGGCCACCTGGGCACACGCTGCCTCATGTTCAGCCATTGCCAACCAGAACCCCCAGGGCCTTTTTCAACAGGCAGCTTGCAAACCACTCTACCCCCAGCCTGCAGTGCTGCAGGGGGTTGCTTCCAGCTTTCCTTCCAGTGCCTTCTCACTTTATGGCTCTTCACTTAATCTTCAGGCATTACCATGGGGAAAAGTCACACGGACTTCAATGCCTGTGAAGGATCAAAAGGAATTTCAGTTACAGCAGCTCCGATAAAATTTGTAACTCCTGGACTCCTGGATAAAAGAGCACAGTGACTCCCCTGACTGTGCTCTGCTGAGAGCACACCCTGCTCACCAAGAGCATTGCTAGTGGGCAGGGGACAGAAGAACCCACATCCTAAATCCTCACAGGGATCCAATATGTGTCACCCACAAAATCACAACACTGTCCTCTGAATAAAAACATCCCCATGTTTGTGTCACCCAACACAGCCCTCCTGAACCAACATGCAAATCCTGCACACTGACACTGACACCAGGTAAGGGGATACCCAGCACATTTACATCCCTGCACCTGCCCTGCTCTCAAGACCAGCGGCACCAAAATCCCCCCCACCAGCAGCTCTATAAAGCTCCTCTTTCCAGACCTGACACTCAGGCAACAGCAGACGCTGACCTGTGTTTGGCATTGGTGCAACAGCCCCCTTGTCCAGCACAGCACTGCTCCCAGCTCCCAGGATGGAAGCTTGTCTCTCTCCAGAGCAATTCAGTGTCACTTCATATGCTGCCACGGCTGTGGCCATTGTCACCCTTGAGACATTTGCTGGCATGTGGATAAATGCTTTCATTGTTTCTGTGATTTGCATGTCCTGGATCAAAAGGAAAACCTTGAACTCTAATGAGAAGATCTTGATGGCTTTGGGATGCTCCAGGTTTTGGTTTTTGTGCATCTCATGGGTATATTACTTTCTCTCACTACTTTATCCCAATTATCTTCATGTTCATCCCATATTTGAACTTGTTGGGAGTGCTCAGAGCTTTCTAAATTTTTCCACCTTGTGGTTTTCAGCCTGTCTTTGTGTCTTTTATTGCATAAAAATTGCCAATTTCAGGAACACCTTCTTCATCTACCTGAAAGGAAAAATTGACAGGATTGTGCCCTGCCTCTTGTTGGGGTCAGTGCTTTTCTCCCTGGTTATCGGAATCATTGTCTACGATGCTATTGATAAATCTTTCTGTAGAAACCTCAATTTCACCAGTAAAGGAAGGATCAGGAAAGCAAGTATCAGCACAGAACATTTTTTCCCTCATTATTTTATCACTGGTTTTGGATATGCCACTTCATTCACAGCAGTCATCTGGTCTGCCCTTCTCCTTCTCTTTTCCCTCTGGAGACACAAACGCAACATGCAGACAAACTCCATGAAGGACCTCAGCATGGATGCCCACATCAAAGCCATGAAATCCATTCTCTCCTTCTTCATAATGTACAGCATTAACTTTATATGTTTGATCTTGACTCTAATTTATTCAATGAAGAATGAAAATGCCATGATGCTTCTTGTATTCATGTATGTGTATGCTTTTCCAGGTGTTCATTCCCTTATTCTGATTTTCAGCAATCTCAAACTGGAAAACACACTGCTAAGGATTCTGCTTTGTAGGAAGCTTTGCATGAGGTAGGAACTGCAAGAAAAGCTGGAGCCTTTGGAAAATGTTGATCTGTCCCTTAAGATCAACAGAGCATTTAATCTCTAATGAAACCAGGTCATTTAATCCCTAAAGGAACATTCCAGCTATAGGAGATGATATAGATGTTCTCTCTTTCTCATCTAATTTAAGCAAACTTCATTCATATTTATTGAACTAAATTATTGTGTGTTCAAAAAATTATTATTGTGATTTGATTTAGATAAACCTTTGAGTTCTATTGTTGTAATTAACAAAGTCAGTTAGCCCTGACTGTAGGAACGAGGCATAAATCCCTGAGATATGTGCTGAAGGGACCAATGTGTGCATGATAATCTGCTGAGGGGGTGAGAGATTATCCAGCAGAGGCCCCTGACCTCTGCCTGAGCCAGGCAGATGATGGAGTGATACTAATGCTGCTCTGTTTAGCCCTTGTGCAAGGCTCTTTCTAATCAAAACTCTTGATAACCCTCATTTGTATATAAGATGCCTGGTCCCTACCATTCAGGACTTGACTCTCACCTCCACTTCTCCCAAAAGTATAAATTTGGCATTTGAAATCCTCCATGGCAGAGGATGACAATATGACCCCACTCTGTAGATGGGTCAATGGGATTGCTTCACTCTCTGCCCCAAAAGCAGGGATGCCTCTTTGGTAAGATTTGCTCCTCCAGCTATGTCACATTGTGCCCTGATGAAATTGGGTTTCTAGGCTTAACTGATGGTCAAGCTTAATGAATTACCAATTGTTGTTCTTTTTTTTTTTTTTTAAACAGATTTGTGCTAATCCAGTAACTGCCTTTATCAATGGCAATTCCAAACTTGTTTTTCTGCAATAAAATGCACTATTTCTGAATCTGTGATCATGAAAGTTCTTACTGAATGTGATGAGATTTACAGTGCTGAAGGTTAAAATCAGAAATTAAGCCCAGCCACACCCAGGGCCTTTGATCTCTGAGGACCAGCAGAAATGCAAGGGAGTTAATCTTCTGCCAAACTCTTATGCTCTTAATGTGACAGAAAAATATGCAAAACTGATACATGGGCTGGTTGCAAAAGGGCAATAATGACACTGCAAACCTGCCACAAATGCTTTGGCATTTGCTGATTGAAAAGACTGAACTAAAAAACAGGTTTACCTGTGTTTTAGTTTACATTTCCTGCTGCTGTGTCTCTGTTCTAGTGTAACATGATGAGCTGTATCACTGTCTGGCAGTGGTTGAAAACTGATGTGTGAACACATTGATCCCTGTCACTCTCCACAGGTGGTCACTGACACACAAACAGTGATGCAGGAATGGCCATGGATGGCACAGGTGCAGAGCCCACTGCCCACACCAGCCCTAAGGGTCCTCTCTGCCCCACTTCCTGCCAGAATAGGATTGCCCTGCTCTGTGTGACTGCTCTCCTGCTCTGCTTTTACTTGTAGATGAGATTGACTCTTTTGAGTGGAGTCTGGCTCAGTAGAACACCTGGGAAAGTGGGTTTTGTGCTGGATCAGGGGAGCAGTGAGACGAGGAAGGAGTAGGGGAGAAAACTCATTATGAACAGACTGCAACCACCATTCTGCTTTCTCTTGTGCTACTGTGGGGGAGGAAGTGGAAAAGCTGAAAATGGAAGAGTGAAGTTGAGCCTGGGTTGAATGGGGGGGGACACAGGTGTTCTAGCTTTGTGTTTGTTCCTCATCATCCTACTCTATTTTCAATAGGCAATAAATTGAATTCATTTTCCCCAAGTCAAGTCAGTTTTCTCCATGACAGTAATTGGTGAGTGATCTCCCTGCCTTTATCTCGACCCATGAGCTTTTCCATCCTATTTTTCAGCCCTGCCCTGTGTAT